>NC_084823.1:10552985-10927985 GCF_958449725.1 Rosa rugosa
TAGATCTATCCTCTATGCTCAAAGGTAAACAGTTATTTCACTATTCATAATTTCGATCGTTGACAGACTTGAGTTAATAGTTATTTGCAAAATTACTGAAGAAAGAAAAAGAAAAATTGAGAAAACTGAAAAGCCATAGAGAAAGTCTTAAAAGAGAAACTCCCGATTACTGGGATATCATCTTTAGACTTCAAACAAGCATCTACAAAATTGAGCAGAATATTGAAAATCTCTGTTATACTCTTCAAGAGGAACAAAAACCTCTTGATTACATGAGCATTGGTTAGATCCGCGAATCACTGGTATCAGAGCTTGCAAAGAGCTCAAAAAGGGGAATCCCCAATGAGGACAATGTCTGATTTAATATTAGAAAAGTTAAATTTCCTACTTAAAACTTCTGATGAGAAACATCAGAACCGGCAGAAAGAGTTATCTAGATGTCAAACTCATCTAGAAAAATTACTTGATATACTCTACCAATTAGAAAAGTTGGAAAACAAAATAGATTATATCAAGGAACTTCCAAAAACGGAAGAAGAAAAACTAACAAGTGTTAGTAGAAAAATCAATGAACAGCAAAAAACGCTGGATTCTATGAAAAATATACTGAAGGACAAGAAAGTGCCTACAGTAAAAACAAAGAAAACTAATGGATTCAAACCACTAGAAAGACCAGAAAAGAATCTTGTTCCAAACATGATTTTTCTGATACCATCTACTAGTCATACTAGTATTCGGTATGAAAATCCGAAAGAAACTCGAGATGTCAAAATAATGAGCATCTTCGGAAAAAAGAAAGGAGTACAACTCCTAAATGCTGAAGAGTTCGAATATAATGAAATCGAACACGAGGTAAAGAAACGCCTCAATTCCAAAACTAGATTTTAAACAAATCTACAAAAGGGGAACATTTGACCTGATGGATAGCCATCATTTCAAACTACTGGAATTTACAACCCCCTCCACAACTGGAGAAACAGATCTACTACTAATCACTCCTGCAGAAGTTGCCAGAGCAAGAACAAAAAATTATCAATTTATGCACATTGGAGCAGTCCAAGTTGGCATAAAACTTCTTGCCCGAGAAGGCATAAACTGTTCAGTTCTATGTGTTCTACAAGACAATAGACTGACAAATTTTCAAGCTAGTCTATTGGGAACCCTTGAAGCATCCTTATGCAATCAAGTGGCATATTTCAACTGCTTCCCAAACTTCTCAACCAGCTTGAAAGACGCAGCTCACTGTCTAAGACTGAGAGTCAAGACAGATGGCATATCTATGAAAAACGATATGCAAGAACTCGCAATAGTATACAGAATATACTATAAACTGATGAGTACCACAGTAGAACCAAAGACAAGAATATCAAATATTCCAGGTCTTACTACTGGATTCCTCACCAGTCAGAAGAACCATTCACAACAGATTCATAAGGTTACTTGGAATGAAGTAACTTTTCCCATTGAATGGAAATTATCTGGTCCAAAAAAACCAGCAGAAAATGCCAAAGCGGCAATATATGAAAGCAGAAAGACTGGAGATATCAGTCTCAAATTCGGTGATCACAGAAAAAGTGACATCTGTCCTGAGAATATCAGGGTAAACAAAAATCTTCTCAGAAGAAGCTACAACACTAAAGAAGCTAGTAGCAGTGGTACCAAATTCTCTGTTGAAGAACCAATAGAACCTATCACTGAAGAAGAATTAGAAGCTGATCTGAACAGACCAGTAAATATGCTTAGAGCACAAAAGCTCTATGAGCTCTACTAGGAAGCAGATTTCTGCGAAAATCCTGAACGATTAGAAAAACTAATCGAAGAAATGAAAAAATTCAAACCAGGAAAGGAAAGAAAACTTCTTCCCTATCAAGATGCTGAAATGGAAGAAGGAGATAGCTCCAAAACTTTCATTATTAGAGAAAAGGGAAAACTAAAACTCCCTGTACAAAAAGCCCATACGGGGAAAAATGGAGAAAGAAATTCTCAAAGATTTGTCCCAGAGGACAAAATACCCAGAGTACCAATTTCCAATTACGTATCTGGTTAGATTTAGACAAAGCTCTAGACAAGAGAAAAACTCTTGACCAATGGGTAGACAGCCTGATGATGGCCTCTGCTCTTACCCTTGGAAAATTTGAAGCTCCTGATCTTCAGATGTACTTTGAAACTACTCTCACCGGAGTACCAAAAAAGTATTACTTCTCCTTCAAGGAGACTGCCAGAGGAAAAGAATGGCTGGAAGAAATCAAAACTTCGAAATCTCCGTATAATTTTGCAGTACCTCTGTACGATCACTTCTGTGGAGATCTCTCAAATCTGAGTGAAAAGGCTAAGGAAACAGCCAAATCAAATATCTATGCACTCAAAATCTGTGATATGAGATATTTTGAAGAGTACTTGAATGAATTTCAAGAATATTACTGTACGATTGGTGAACTAGAGAATACTGATCTAGTCAACCTGTTGCACAGAAAACTCCCTGAACCATGGAGAACAGCTGTGAGAGAAAGCATAGCTGAAAAATCAATTGAAAGATTTTCAGTTGGAGCAATTGCCGACAGAATCCGGCAATTACTAAAAGAACAATGCAAAGCCAATCTTAGAGCTAAGATGGCCAAGAAACAACTCAAAGGAGTTGAAAATTTCTGCTACGGAATACTAGATATGCCAACCAACTGGAGATGTCATGAATCCAAATTCCACAGAAAGAAGAAAGAAAAATATTACTCTAAAAAATTCAAAAAGAGTAATCAGAAAAAAGATTGGAAATTCAAGAAAAGTTCCAATTACAAGAAACAACCGGATGAAGATCCTAAAAAGAAATTCTTCAAGAAAAAGAAGAATACTCATCAGCATAAACAACCAAGCAAGAAAGGTTGCAGATGTTGGTTATGTAAAGCTGAAGGGCACTATGCCAATGAATGCCCGAAAAAGGGTAAAAGATCTACTAAAGCTCTCTTTGAAGAATATGAGCATATAGTAGAAACAACAAATATGAAGGGCTACGAAATAGCCTATTCTGATGATGAAGAAGACGACATGTCAGTATACTCTGCCTGGTCTGAAGATGAAGAATCATCTGATTCTGAAACAGATTCTGAAGTAGAATACTTCGAATCCAAACAGATGAACGTTTTGAAAGTTAAAAACTGGGAAGAAAGTAGGATAGAATCATTAGTGTCTTCTTATCAGGTGAACCCTGGTACATTCGTTTGTGACTACTGCCTATGTCACGAAAAGAATGGTCTCCCTATGTTTTGTGAAGAGTCAAAAAAGACTTATCACAAATAATGCTTCATAGCTGAAGCAAGAAGAAAAACCAAGCATGGCTTTATCAGCCAATTGGTTGAACAAGAATATGAAGAATATTTCTCTGAACAAAAAGAGAAAGAAGTAGAAACTCTATTCCAAGAAATCATGGAACCATCTTCCTCAAAAGTAAAGGAAGAAGAAATCGATGAAGAAAAAATCGATGAAAATATTGAACTGGTTGAACCACCAGAAATTGGTCCAGAAGAATACAAACCATTCATACCAAAAGAACAAGCTCAAGAAAATGAGTTTCAACAATCGAAAGTCGTCTCTACTAGTAGATATAGCAACTACATAGAGATTGGACTAAAATTCCCTGATCACAAGAAATATCATCTACATGCCTTTGTAGATAATGGATCGGGATTTACTGTTGCAAAAAGATTTGCAATTCCAGAAGAACTCTGGAAAGAAGATAAGAAAAGAACTGCTACTGGTGTCACCTTTGACGGAAGTCACCTTACAATGAACAAGGTAGCAAAAAATGTTCATATCACCATTGGTGGAGGAACATTTATCATCCACAATGTTTGGCAATCTGAAGGCCAAGGATCAGTTTTCTTGTTGGGAAATGATTTTATTCTCCAACAGAGATTCATCCAAGATGAAGAAGCAATAGGCTTCAGAAAAGGAGAACGGGTGTTCTGGGCAAATAGGCTTACCCAAGCCAAAAGTGTAGTAGGTCCAAGCTTTACTACACAATATCAGAGATCGCAACAGAATAGTGGTGATCTTACCCCCTACAAACCCAAATTTGAACCCATACTCCAAATCAAACAACAAGAAAAATTACTTGTTGAAGAATCTTCTTCTTCTTCTGAAGAAGAAACTAGTGAAGAAGAAGAAGCTAGTTTCATCCATGAGCATAACCTCAAGCACTTCTAGAATAAGCTTGAGTCCCAGAAAATTCCTACTCTTGATAAAATCAAGAAACTACTCGAACAGAATATCGATGTAGACCCTCAGAAGTTTTGGGAAAAAGACCTAGTGGTCTGTGAATTAAGATTACATGACATGAATGCTATCTGTCATGTCAAAGCCATTCCTCAGTACAAAGAGGAAGATAAAAAAGAATTCAGAAAAGATATTGAAGATCTCCTGAATAAGAGATTAATTCAACCTTCCACTAGCCCTCATCATGCTCCAGCATTCTACGTGAGAAATCATGCAGAAAACATTAGAGGAAAAGCTAGAATGGTGATTGACTACAGAGATGTCAATAAAAAGACTGTCAAAGACGGTTATCAAATTGCTCAAGTACGAGTACTGATCAACCAGCTCAGAGGAGCTAAAGTCTTTTCAAAATTCGATGCAAAGTCGGGTTTTTGGTAAGTCAAGATGCATCCTGAGAGTATTCCTCTCACTGCATTTGGAACACCACAAGGCCATTACAAATGGTTAGTAATGCCTTTTGGTCTAAAACAAGCTCCCTCAATCTTTCAAAGAAAGATGGACAACATCTTCAAACATGTTGCGGAGTTCTGTGTCGTCTATATTAATGACATCCGTGTCTTCTCCAAAAAGAAGAGCACATGAAACACTTCCACGAGGTTGTAAAGCTGATAGTGCAACATGGAATTATCCTAGGCGAGAAGAAAATCTTCTTTATCCTCGATGAATTTGATTTCCTAGGAATAAACATCAAGAATGGAGTAATAAAACTCCAACCTCATATCCTTGAAAAAATCTGGAAGTTCCCAGATAGAATTCTTGATGCTAAGAGTCTAGAGAGATTCTTAGGAGTCATTAATTATGGGAGAGATTTCATTCCCAAAATCTCAGGACTAACAGCAATGTTATCTCCTAAAACAAGTTCCAAAAGAAAATGAAATTTCACAGAAGATGATGAGAAAATTGTGAAGCAGATAAAAAATCTCTGCAAAAACCTCCCTCCTCTTCAGTAACGAAAAGAAAATGACGAGATTATCCTCCAAACAGATGCGAGTGATAATTATTGGTCCGGTGTTGTTCTGGCAAAAACGCCCGGAACCAACATTGAAAAAATTTGTAAATTTTGTAGTGGCAAGTTCCGCCCTGCAGAACTAAACTATCCCACAGGGGAAAAAGAAATTTTGGCTATCAAGAAAATAATTTTAAATTCTCCAACTTTTCTTGGAAAACCCTTTACTATTAGCACGAACTGTGCTAGAGTAAAAAATTTCAAAAATTTTAAACTTGATAAAGCTGCAGATAGAGGAAGATTAGCAAACTGGCAATTATTTCTTAACCAATATGATTACAATGTTGAATTAATTGCAGGAAACAAGAATTATCTTCCAGACGCCTTAATCAGAGAAATGGCAATGTTCAGCCGAAAAGATGACGACGAAGGTCGCAATCCCAGAAGCAGAAGAACTGGGAAAGAACATGAAGTTGCTGAGGATCCCAAAAAAAAAATCCTCAAAAGATTTCTGCTAGGTCCAAAAGGACTAGCCACAACTGATCAATCCCAGGGTAAAGGATTGGCTAGCCCGTCTCAAACGGCAGACGGTAAAGGCTCATCAAGACCGTTGACGGCTGTTGCTTTGCCAGAAAGCAAACCTACTCCAACTGGAGTAATAAATGTTTTTAATTATGAACTTCAAACATTTGATGCTCCTGTGTTCAGAACCGGTAGAAGACTAGCTTATCATCATAAAGCAATTTTGGATAATCTCCTATTTGCTTTTCAGGAAAGAAGCAATGGTCTGATGTTCCCAACTCTTTTTGCACTTGCTGAAGAACTCTATGAAAATGCTAGACCACAGTTTGAAGAACTGCATACACAGCAGAGTGCTGTTCGAAAAGTAAATATTCACTTCCTAGAAGATCCAGAAAGTGCTAGGGTCCCTATTATAGCACTCAAAGAATCAGACTGGCATGAATTCCATAGTCTGATAGGAAGTCATAATTCTGAGGACCGTATTCCTCCAACTCTCTTCATTATTGCAGGGCCATATGTTGGAAGATACTTAGTCAATGTTCAGAGTGAACATCCTCAAGAACACAAGATTTGGCTTGTAGAAAATGGTTTTGTCCATAATCTGTGGACTAAAACAAATGATGATCTCAAAGGCTTGCCCCCTATCATTGTCAACACAGTCAAAAATATTAGAAAAAATGACTGCACGCTTCGTCTGAAGTTCAGATCCACTCCTCCAGAATGGATCCAGAAGGCAAACGGTGAGGTTGAGTATATTTCTCCATATTATTATGTGAGAATTATTCAAAGGAAATATCTTTAGCCTGCCTGTGTTGGATACAATGGTCAGCCAAATTCAAGCATTCCATGGATGAAAGCCATGTCCCTTGAATACATCAAAAAGATCATTGAAGAAGACACAAGAAACACATTCCTGGCAGCAGGAGAGAAGATAATAATCACTGCCTACGACCATCCTGAGGCAATCAGCAATGACCTTTTCCTGTCCCTCGCAAAAAAGAGAAATATACTGTACCTTAGCATGTTTACACTGGGTAGAAAAGCTGGAAAAGAACAACCACTACAAGATGTATGTAGATACAGATGTAGAGGATAATGCAACCACTATCAGAATGGCTGGGATGGATAGCGACTCCTTCATCCTGGGCCACAACTCAGAAACTGATTAAATATGTGAAGCAACAGGTGAGAGAAAGCACCAAAATTGCAACTGTAGACCTTTTGACTTTTTCAAAAGCTACTTTTGCTTTTTCAAAAGTTAGGTGAGAAACATTTCACCTAAAAAGTTTCTGCTTTTCTCTACCCGGCCTCCATTATCAGGAGCACTCAGGAAAGCAAAAAAGTCACGGAGTTGTTCTGTACATTTTGTTGTTTTGAATTTTGATTTGAGTTCCTCTCACTATATAAGAAGCTTTATGTTTAGTTGTAAGACATCAGAAAATTGAGCAGAAGAGTCTTCTCTTAAAGAGTAAGAAAGCCATAATAGCAGTGTGTTTCCCTTCCTGTCTAGTGAAGTAGTGTGCTTTCATTTCAAGTAAGTATCTGTTCTCATTCTTATGGATAGATAAACAGCCTTTTGCTGTTTACCTGAGAATGAGGCTCTGAATGTTTAAACATGTATTTATATTTGAATAAATAAATTCAGGTTGCTCACCCACTTCATCAAAGATTTATATTTGTCATTATGTTTCGTTTATGTTTCGTTTTCTAGATGCATGCATCCTACAGAAATCCAAGGTTCTAATTTTACTATTCACCTGAAACATTCAGTTTTAAACTAAAAATCAGGACAAGCAGCAGTGATTCCTCCTGTTAAAGTAACCGTTAGGCAGGGAGCCGTTAGGTGAAAAACTTAGGCATGTTGAAGGCTAGTCTTGTTTTATTTTTGTAGTTTAAAGCAAAGTTTTTTTTTAGTAGAATGATATTTCTAAAACTACGGGTCAACATAGGATAGAAAAGGCATTAGCTTGAAAAAACCTATCCCTTTTAGTCTTTTCCAAAAGTAACAGTGTAATACTTGAATGTACGTTGGGCAGTTGGGCACAATACAGAAGCTTTTTGGGTATACGGGAAAGAACCCATGAAAATATACACTAAAAAACAGTGAACAGTACGTGACCCGGTGACCCAACGGGTGAACTTGCTCTTAGTGGAAGGGCCCTCTCTCTCTCTCTCTCTCTCTCTCTCTCTCTCTCTCTCTCACTCTCTCTCTCTTATATATATATATGCTAGGGAACGTGAAAAAAAATATATATATATATTTCAGAAGTCTAGACTACAGTAGCAACGTGTTTTCTTCTTCTTCGACTCTTCGAGTCATCCAGAACTGTAAAAATTCACATCATTATAGCAGAGTCTTTCACTCTCTTCAATGATGGAAGCTGTCCCATATATTATTGACAAATCTTCTGCAATATCATGATGCTAATGTACTTCTACTTTTCTGAGTTTCAAAGTTAACAACCATCATGAGTAGTTTTTGTTCCATTCAGGATGTGCGCTTTGTTATCACTGTAGGTTTGGAGCATGCATGCTTCTCTATGTCTGACCCGATTGCTGAATCATTTGCATCATCGCCTGACAAAATTGACGAACTATGTAACTTTTAATTATATTTTTCCTCAGTAATGTATTCATATCCCTAAATATACCTTGCTTTACATTTCAGGACAAGCTGGTATTTTGTAGAGCAACATTGACCAGAATTGTGCCTGAAGATGCATGGTTCTATGCAGCATGCCCCTCATGCTCAAAGCAAGTGACGAAAAAGCCACAGAGTACTGTCAACTACTAATCTCCCAGATTATGAAATGAAGCAGCCACTTTACAGGTAACGCAATCCAAAATTTAAATTGATGTCTTCAATTTTAAAACTATCATGAAAGATGGAATGATGAATGCCTATATTAGCAAAATGCATAACATTGTTCCTTTACGTACAATTTGTTTCGATATTTATATCTATAAATAAGCAAGACTTTATTTCCAATCCATTATGCTAATGATTTAAGTTATTGTCTGTCATGTAAGATCAAATATGGACATAACACATATCATCATAAAGTAATTGATGATTAGCTTAATATCAATCCTAGTTTAACATGGATACAAACAGTAAATCAATACTAGTGACTTAATGAATAGTGTATCAATTCATTAAGGATAGTAATCCATTGCTTAGTCGACAAGAAAGGCTACAAGTTGTGATACATTAGGAATCTAAGAGTGAAACCTAAACCGACAAGGAATGCTTTAATGGGAAGCTTCTTGAAATTTAAGTCTCATATATATACAGATGAATTGGTCCCTGATTACTACCACGACTATTGCATATTGTTCTGTCCATTGAGAAGCAAGTTGGTAAGTAACAGAAGACCATATTCAGTGATCGTGTTTAGCAGCTGCATGAGATGGAATCCATGACAGTGATTGCTGAAGGTAAGCCTTAATCCTATTATGATTGTTGTGCATATGTTGTGAGCATGTAACTATGGTTTTACAATTGGTATCAGAGCATAGGCTCACAAATATGAAAAATCGTTTTAGGGTTTTGCAAAACGAACATAAAATTTTTAAGGGTTTTTTGCTTTACGGGTCAAGTAACTGATCAGGTTACTGACCGAGTCACTGGTCATGTAACTGATCAGGTACCTGACCAAGTAAGTAACTGACCAGGTAACTGACCAAATAACTGGTCAGGTACCTGATCAAGGTAAGTTACTTAAGTCGACTGCTGCATCTGGTTAATTATAAAATTCACGCTTCCGCTATGATTTTTTAGCAGCAAATTGGGGAAAAAGCAAAAACAGGTTTTTCTGTGAAAATTGTTTTCGATTCATAGCATGATAATTAAGTTTTGATTGTGCCCAAGAACCCTAGTTGCATTCCCGGCGTGCGTTAGGCTAGAGTAGATGGTGACCGGATGAAATTTACAATTTCTTGATTGTTCTGTGGTTTCTTGGAATCGAATCAATTTTGGTTATGCTTGAATATGCATGTTGAATTGATTGATGATATGGTATTGTATCTGTGATTGTGTAAAATTGTATGAAGAACAGAAATCTCCCAGATTTTGTTTACACGTTAAAGTTGACAGATACAAGAGCTTAATTTTCTTACAAGGATGAATCTGGATAGAATGTAAAGTAAAAGAGCTCATATGTTTTGTGGTTTTCTGTTGGCATAAGTGATTATGATGCACAAAGCATCCTTCATTGATGTTGGCAGAAAACATTGATCAGGTACGTGTAGCTGGTCAAGTAACTGACCAAGCAACTGACCAAGTAACTGTACCTGATCGAGTAACAAAACTGAAATTGTGTTTTGTGTTTTAAAACTATGCTTCAGTTTTATCTTCCAAAGAAGTGGTTAAGTATGGTTTTAGAATACAAAACAGCAGTATGCATGCTTGATGAAAATAAATACGGATACTTAGAAATTTTTCTTCTGTCTAAAGATGTGGATAAATTTCTTTGGATAACTTGTTTTCATTGAACATGGCATATTGATAAAGAACTCCAGGATATTAAGTTTCTGCTCAAAAGTGATGCTTAATATTGTTTTTGTTATGGACTGACATGAATGCAAGTATGGTTGTTTAGGTTTTCTGTATGTTCTTGTTTTGGTTACTTAAAGCTAAATAAAACACAGAAAACTTAAACATATTTTCTTTACAAACTGAGAACTCACTCGAATTTTTGTTTTGCTCCTTAGGTAACTCTTACATGAACTTGAACAGTGTCTTGATGTTAACTGGAACCAACTATAGAGCTTGGCTAGACTCTGTGGAAAATTATATGGGAATGCATGAGAACATAGACTACTGCTTTACTGAGAATAAGCCTGAAGAGTTAAATGAAAAGAGCACCAAGAAAGATACTGACCTTTACAAGAAGTGGCATAGATCCAATAGAATGGCTAAGAACCTCATCAGAACATCTATGTCTAAGACTGTCAGGGGAAGTATAGAAGAGCCTGAGCTAGCATCAGATTTTCTGGAACTCATAGGTGCTAAGTTTAAAGAAAGTGAAAAGGCAGAAGCAGCTAGGCTGACTAAGGAGTTTCATGATTTGAAGTACATGGGTTCAGGGGGAGTTAGAGAGCATATTATGAAGATGATCAATATAAATGGCAGACTCAGGGAACTCTTAATGGGGGTTAGGGATGAGCAAGTAGTGCATTATGCACTACATTCCTTGCCTAACAGTTTTAGTCATCTTAGGACCAGTTACAACTCTCAAAAGGGAAACTGGACTCTAGATGAACTTATATCCATCTGTGTGGATGAGGAATCTAGGATCAAGGAAGAAAAGGAACCTGCTACAACCATTAACCTCATTGAGAAGCCTAAAAGGAAAAAGCCCCAGAACAAGCTCAAGCCTACCAAAGCCATAACTAAGAGTTCAACAGCTGCAGTGGCCAAGGAAAACAGGCCATTCAGGTTCAAGTGCTACTTTTGCAAAAGAGTAGGACACATGAAAAAGGACTGCACTGGCTATAAGAATTGGTTAGCCAAAAAGGGTAAGATTTTTTCTAATACAGTTTTTTCCTTAGAAATTAATCTTATAAATGTTGAACCACAGTCTTGGTGGATAGATTCAGGCTCACCTATTCATATTACTAATTCTTTGCAGGGATTCATAAGGAGGAGAATCCCAAAAAGTGATGAAGTGAACCTGTGTGTAGGCAACGGCATGAGAGTGGCAGTCAAGGCTATTGGAACCTTAAAGCTCGATTTAGGATTAGGAAAATTATTAGTTCTGGACAATGTTTTTTATGTACCTTCCATGAGAAGGAATTTGGTTTCAGTTTCTCTTTTAGTAAAATCTGGTTGTAGACTTGTTATGGATAGTAATGGAATTCTTATTTCTAAAAATTCTGTTCAAATTGGTTCTGGTGTTATTATGAATGATTATTTACAGTTAAATTGTTCAATGGCTCAACAAGAAATTTTACTTGTTGAAAATAACACCAACAGTACTAGCACTTTAACAGGTGTTAAAAGAACCAAACTAAATGAAAAGTCTGCATTTTTATGGCATAGAAGACTCGGCCATGTTTCAAAAGAGAGACTGAAAATTTTGGTGAAAAACAACATCCTAAATGAACTTGATTTTTCTGATCTAACAGATTGTGTTGAATGCTTTAAGGGAAAAATAACTAATACTAGAAAGAAGACTGCATATAGAAGCCAAAATTTATTAGAACTCATACACACTGATATATGTGGACCATTTAGGCATCAAACTATCTGTGGGAATGTGTATTTTATCACATTCATTGATGATTTTTCTAGATACAGTTATGTTTATCTACTTTCAGAAAAGGCACAAGCATTGAAAGCTTTTCAAATCTTTAAGTTTGAGGTAGAAAATCAACTAGAAAAGAAAATCAAAACAGTAAGATCAGATAGAGGGGGTGAGTTCTATGGCAAGTACACTGAATCCGGCCAACAAAAGGGTCCATTTGCCTTGTTTTTGCAAGACAATGGAATTAAAGCTCAATATACAACACCCTATAACCCACAACAGAATGGTGTTGCAGAGAGAAAGAATAAGACTCTTTTGAACATGGTTAGATGTATGATGTGTACAACAGGTTTGCCTAAATTTCTGTGGGGTGAGGCTTTAAAAACTGCAAATTATATTTGCAACAGAACACCTAGCAAAGCCATAGAAAATACTGCTTTTGAGCTTTGGTATGGCAGAAAACCTAGTCTTCATCACTGCCATGTTTGGGGATGTCATGCAGAAGCTAGGATTTATAATCCAAGCTTGAATAAACTTGATCCTAAGACAGTTAGTTGCTATTTTATAGGTTATCCAGATAAATCTAAAGGCTATAAATTATATTCTGCTCATCATTCACCTAGAATTTTTGAAACACATCAAGTAAAGTTTCTAAGTGAAAAAGTTCACAATACAAACCTTGAGGATTTAACCTCAGATTTTGAGGAAATTGTGTCGGATGAGAATATAAGTGTTGTATTGCCTTTAGAACAAGATGTAACTGATCGAGTCACTGGTCGAGTAACTGACCACGTAACTGTCCCTGATCAAGTAACCGGTCGTGTAACTGGTCATGTCACTGACCATGTAACTGACCACGTAACTGTACCTGGTCATGTAACTGACCATGTAACTGGTCAAGTACCTGTCACTGGTCAAGTCACTGACCAAGTAACTGTCGCTGGACAAGTAACTGACCATGTCACTGGTCAAGTAACTAACCAAGTAACTGTCACTGGTCAAGTAACTGACCCTGTAACTGATCAAGTCCCTGTCAACCCTCAGCCTAGAAGATCACAGAGAGCAAGAAAACCAACTTATGGGGGGGAAGATAGTGACTACATTGTTTATCTGCAAGAAGCAGAAATTGAAATGGACTGTGCAGAGGACAATGATCCAACTACATTTAACCAGGCTATTGAAAGTAATGAATCTCACCAATGGCAGCTAGCAATGGAAGCAGAAATTGATTCCATGAGCCAAAATGCAGTTTGGGAATTAGTTGAACCTGACCCTAATCAGAAACCTATAGGTTGTAAATGGGTTTTCAAAACCAAAAGAGATGCAAATGGCAATGTAGAGAGACATAAAGCAAGATTAGTTGCCAAGGGTTTTACACAGAAGGAGGGCATTGATTTTACTGAGACTTTTTCTCCAGTTTCTACAAAAGACTCGTTTAGGATAATCATGGCTTTAGTGGCTCACTTTGATATGGAGCTACACCAAATGGATGTTAAGACAGCCTTTTTGAATGGTGAACTAGATGAAGTAATTTATATGAAGCAGCCAGAAGGTTTTGTGCAAGCTGGAAGTGAAAACTTAGTATGCAGGTTAAGAAAATCAATTTATGGCCTTAAACAAGCTTCTAGACAGTGGTACAAGAAATTTGATTCTGTGATTTCTACTTTTGGATTTACAGAGAATCTTGTTGATGAGTGTGTTTACTTGAAGACAATTGGAAACAATTTTATTTTCCTAGTACTCTATGTCGATGATATACTTTTGGCTAGCAGTAATTTTAAACTGCTTAAAGACACCAAGAGCTTTCTGTCAAAGAATTTTGACATGAAAGACTTAGGAGAAGCATCCTATGTACTAGGCATTGAGATTAAAAGAGATAGAGCACAGAGACTACTTGGTTTGTCTCAACAGAATTATATCACCAAAGTTTTGAAGAGATTTGGTATGGAGAAGTGTGCAGCTGGAGAAGTCCCCATGTCCAAGGGTGATAAACTAACCAAGAAGCAAAGTTCCAAAAGTGATGTTGAGAAAGAAAATATGGAGTCAAAGCCTTATGCTAGACTTGTAGGAAGTCTCATGTATGCACAAGTCTGCACTAGGCCAGACTTGTCTTTTGCAGTAGGGATTTTATCGAGATTCCAGTCTAATCCAGGCCATGAACATTGGGTAGCTGGGAAGAAAGTGTTGAGGTACCTGCAGAAAACAAAGAATCACATGCTAGTTTATAGGCAAGTGGAGGATCTGAAACTCGTTGGATTTTCAGATTCTGATTTCGCAGGGAACTATCCAGACTCCAAGAAGTCAACTTGTGGATATGTGTACATGCTAGCAGGAGGTGCAGTTGCTTGGAAAACCATGAAGCAAACATTAGTTTCAACCTCCACCATGCAAGCTGAATTTATTGCAGTATATGAAACTGTGTGTGAAGGACTTTGGATCAGGAATTTCTTGATGCAGACCAAAGTGTTAAGTCATATTGTGGCAGACACACTTGTGATTTATTGTGATAATGAAGCAGCTGTTTTCTTCAGTAAGAACAGTAAAAGGTCAAATAATTCTAAACACATTGATTTAAAGTATTACAGTGTTAGAGAAAGGGTTAAGCATGGTGAGATAGCTGTTTTGAGCATTGACACGAATTCGCAGCTAGCAGACCCCTTCACCAAGGCATTGTCAGTAGCAGCATTCCAGAAACATACAGCCAGCATTGGAGTTTTAGCTAATCTAGATGCTTAGGTTCAGTATAGAGTTAATCCAGTTGGAGCAATTTAAATTTTTTAAGTTTTTGAGTTCTTGTATTTTTTAGTTGTGATCTTTTGACTTTATTTATCACAACTTATTTGTAATGACAGATTTTATTATTAATAAATTTTGAGGTATTTTCAGATTCTGGTTATTGCTGCAGTTTTTGTTGAATGTTCTGAAAATTATCGATTTTGTGTTTAAAGTTATACTTGCTATCAGATGGCTTAAATCATGTGAAGCATGATGTTAAGGTTCAAGCAATATTTTTAAGCCATCAGTGTTCAGTGAATTTGCTTGAGTTTCTGGTTTTAGAAACATAAAGTAGGACCTAATATATGTTTACTTGTTGATACACATTAACATATATTGTATCACTTCTGGTTGAACATATGTGGATTGTAGAAGCTTGTGTTAGTGGTTTTGAAACTCTGCATTTTTGTTAAAATGTATACTGTTTCTTGCTCTGCATAAGTAACTGTGATCTGACCATGTTGGAATGGATTTTCGATTTGAGTTTGTTATCTGGCGCGCACTTCAGTAAGTTAAGTAGGTTTTGATGTTCTCTGGTGCAAATCATCGAGCATGATATGTGTGAGTCCAAGGGGGAGATTGTAAGATCAAATATGGACATAACACATATCATCATAAAGTAATTGATGATTAGCTTAATATCAATCCTAGTTTAACATGGATACAAACAGTAAATCAATACTAGTGACTTAATGAATAGTGTATCAATTCATTAAGGATAGTAATCCATTGCTTAGTCGACAAGAAAGGCTACAAGTTGTGATACATTAGGAATCTAAGAGTGAAACCTAAACCGACAAGGAATGCTTTAATGGGAAGCTTCTTGAGGTTTAAGTCTCATATATATACAGATGAATTGGTCCCTGATTACTACCACGACTATTGCATATTGTTCTGTCCATTGAGAAGCAAGTTGGTAAGTAACAGAAGACCATATTCAGTGATCGTGTTTAGCAGCTGCATGAGATGGAATCCATGTCTGTTATTGCTGAAGGTAAGCCTTAATCCTATTATGATTGTTGTGCATATGTTGTGAGCATGTAACTATGGTTTTACATGTCATACCATGATATATAGAACTATGGAATTCTGTAACTACATAGACCTTAAATTTTGATAACTTTACGTACAATTCTTCTCCGAGCTCTTTTAGATATAAATGGTTTAGTTGCAATGGTTCATAGAAAATTGGAGATACATTCACCCCATGATGTATAGCTCACCTGCTCATGCATGATCTAATTACCAAAAATATGAACTGCCTTTTACAGTTTGTGGCCTTGAAAATTCAGTACTTACTTACTATGCACTCTTACTGTACATTTTCGAAAGCAAGAGGGAGAGGTTGCATTCATATTCCAGTTTGCTACTTAAAAGGTTGTACTGCTCAGTAGAACAATGTTAAGCATGGTTTAAGTCCATCTAGGTACAACACTGGGTTGTAATGTATGAGAGTGATAATGGTGAGTTTTCTGTGACTTTCGAGATTACAAGCATATATGATGCAGGACAGCACAAGGTGGGCTACTGCCTATAATTGTGCTGAGCCTTAGATGGTAGAAACTTTAGTAATGGAAATAGGTGTTTAGCGAGGACAAAAAGATCGTGTTGTAATTTTGGGTAAGTCTGGATAAATTAGAGTGGTTTGGAATAATAGGGAGACAAAGTGCGACTTTAGGAGATCTCAAGGCACCACGACTTTTGGAAATGGTGAAATATATTTGTCAAAGTTTTTAGGTCACGTCATTCAACCATAAAATGAGTTGTTCATAAGATTTTCATAAAATTTACAAGCAATAACCAAGATAAACTGTGGGATTGTCTCAGATGCAGTAAGTAAATTGAGATAGCAAGATTCTCCCCTTAAGAGAGGTTCGTCAAGTTTAGTCAATGTGACTTTTTAATTCTTAGGGTGGGAGGATTTCCTTCCCTTTATAAGCCTTGGAAAAGACTAAACTAATTATGGAGTGTCAACTGCAGGAGATTCAATTAGTTTCTTCAACCTGTGTCTCAAATTGCATATTGTCTGTTTCTTCAACCTGTTTTTGATAATGTTATTGTCATTTGTGAAGCTATGATAATAGAAGTTAGTGACAATATTGACTGTGAGATTAAACAGAAATAAGCATTTGAAGAATAGCTAGCAGAAATCCATCACTTCTTATACTTACATAACAATGTGTACATATCAAGTACTCTAAGGTTATTTACATGATATGAAGCAAATTATAAGTACAAATCTACAACTAAACACTGTTTTTTACTGCCTCGTATTTTAGCTTCAGTACTTTCTACAGTATACTCTTTAGTTTTTACATTAGCACAACAGCATATCTTGGAATAACCTTTATCTTCTTAAATCGCTTTGGTACTTCTACATCACTTTCTACCATTCTTTCTTTACCTATGGTAGTTCATCTCCCGTGCTAATTGGCTATTACTCCTGTACTAGCTGTTTTGATTTTGTTGTTATGCGTTTCACTTGACATCCATATAGTAATGGAACAAAGCAGTAGCGTTTCAATCTTTTAAGCTGAGGAAGGAAATTTTTAGTTATGGGGTTGAGAATTGCAAAATGTGAGAATTTGCACTTACCTGCACACTCTTGCAAAGGGATGGGTTATTGGTCTCCTACTTTGTTATTCAATAGATGAAATTTCTCATTTAGAGGAAATGAATTACTATTAATTATTTTAGGTTTCAGTTTAACTTCTGTTCCACCTTCTCTTTTAAGTTTTGCAATTAAATTCTACAGATATTTCAGCATCACCAGTTCAGAAAGAACAGGAAATTAAATAGAATAGAGAACGATATAATGTTCCTCAGTCAATATATACTCCAATTCTCAAAAGCAGCTCTTTATGATTTGGCTTTGTTTGCCATAGACTGGGAACTACATATTTTGAAGAAACAATTAATTGATGTAAGCTCCCAGGTAGCTTAATAAAGAAAGTACAATGATGACCCTTTCTGTTATTTGTATCACACATAGGACAATTAGTGATATTAATTTTCATACAGCTCAAACCAAGAAATGCTCATGTAACCTAATTATTCATTTTCTTCAGCATCACACCTTGCAACATTGCAGTTATTTCTTTGAAGTTTTCCAACGATTAACTATAAAATAGAAAATAGTAGCCTACCTAAACATTAGACTGATTCAGTCAGTCAGCTATATGATCAAATTTGTATTTGTTTATTATCAATGATTATGAATCTTCTTCTTTCTTTTTATTTTTTTTAAAAAAAAAATTTTTTTAAAAGGGGACGAACTTTGTCCCCCACGAACTTTTAATCGGAAGAAGAACAAAAATTACAAACCAGCTGGAGGGCTAGACCAAAAGCCAGCCAAGGAAACATGGAACCATGCATAGTGAAACAAGCAAGCAGAACTATCTAGAAGGTTCCTGCCCATGAAACAAAGAAGTGAAAAGGTACAAGACCATACAAATACAAAACTGCAGGAGTTTTCTAGCAATCTTCTTCTTTCTTTGTTACCCTTCTATCACCTCCAATTTCTTTCGTTCTTTGTTACCCTTCTATTACCTCCAATTTATTGGACGTAATCCATCGAGTACGAATTTAATCTTACATTTCTTTCAGTGATGTTGACATATTTACCTGAAATATTGCTTTAATCTTCTGGGATGACTTGCTATTAATTCTATGTTGATATTATTTACAAGGAGAATTCTTGGGTACCTTGGTGTTTGTCATACCCTTATTTTGCTAAATATTTTGGACCATTGGATTAGTAATATATCCAATGGTTCAAAATATTTAACAAATTGGTAACTTGTTTAGCCCTTAGCCTTTCTAATTACGCTACTCATTTCCAATAAGTAAAAATGTTAACACAAACTACTAATTGAATTGAAAACAATAAAGATAGTGAAAATAATAAAGCCAATTAATATTTAATTATCAATTGACAATTGACAATTATGATTTTTCCTTTTTCAAAAAAAAATTAAAAGAACCTTCTATCCTAAGTTCACCGAATTACTATTAGTTAAATAGTCTATATTACTAATTAATTTTATTATTAGTGAATTAATGTTTGATTAATGCTTGTTATTAATGGACAATTACACAATTGAAAATTATGTTTTTTCCTTATTCAAAACAAAACATTCTAACCTAAGTTTGCAAAATTAGTATTAGTTAAGTAGTCTTTATTACCAATTAATTATATCATTAGTAGTTTCCTTAACCAAATATAATTCTTTTTACATGCATTTTATGACAACCACAACAATTAGTGTAAAAATAAATAATATTTGTTTTAAATGTAGTCAAATGAGAACCTACTTTAGGACTTATTTACTCAAATGAGAATCTACTTTACTCTAATGAGAACCTATTACAATTATCACTTTTAGGACTTAATTACTCAAATGAGAACTTACTTTACTCTAATGAATACCTTATTTACTTTAATGAGGAATTTTTTTTTCTTCTAATTACCACATGTGTCCTCAAAGTGGTTACATGAGTCCTTAGAGTGGTAAATATTATATAAAATAGAACATGTATGAGAAATGTTAATGTCCATAGCTTTACCCATCCTCATTTGTGTAATAAAGTTCTCCCTTGCGTAATGAAAGTAATATATTGTGTAATGTCCATCGTAGAATTAGTAATTACTCTTAATCGACGTAATTTACCACAAATTCCAACAATTGACGAAAAATGAAAAGTTTTGTTCTAATTATAGTAATTACTCCACCTAAACTAATGTACTAATTTATGAACAATTTAACAAGTATGACAACAAATTTGTTGTCAGAGTGGTAAATCTTTATGTTTTTATCATTAATAAAATGATTACTACAATGGCTACACATTTTTCCACAATCACAACAATTGATGTAAAAGCGGTAACTTTTGTCCTATTTATAGTAATTACTCAACCTAAACTAATGTACTAATTTATGGACAATTTAACAAGTGCAACAACAAATTTGTTGTCAAATGGGTAAATTGTTATATTTTTATCATTAATGGAATAATTACTCAATGACTATATATTTTACCATAACTCGCAACTATTGGTGTAAAAGCGGTAAGTTTTATTCTGATTGTAGTTATTACTTCAAAAACTATACCATTTACAAGATTACCAACCATTTTACAATTCCGACAACATTTGTGTTGTGAACATGGTAAAATTAAAATTAGACCAAAAGATATGTAAAAACTCAGTATTGTAAGGAGCTTCTCCACTTGATAATCACGGTTCTAAATTTGATAAAAGTTGTCCAAATATGATATTTACATCTTTGACCACTCAATTACAAGAACCACAACAACTGTTGTCATAAGTCGTAATTGTAGTTTAACTATGTGTAATTTATTATTTTGACAATACTTGTTACATGATTTTGAACAATGTTACATATCAAAAAAGAGTGTGTTGTGTTAATATGGTAAATTTTATTTTTAAAAATGACACATGTCGATATTTAATTGGGTAACCTGTTGACTAGTTCAGTAGGTTTCCACTATATTAATTTACTAAAAGTAAAAAAAAAAAAAAAATAAAGGTATGACATACATCAGGGTACCCAAGACGACCCCTTATTTACAATGGACAGCCAGTCGCAGCCAACTGAAAACAGCTCCGAGGAGCTTATGTATAACTGTTGGTTCAGATTAGAAATGTAATATATTTTTGTTAAATTAACTATTTTGTAACCAAGATGTAAAATGCAGTCTTGGTTAGAAATGCAATTTTTTGAAAAATGTAAATAGAGAAGTCTGCCGGCTTTGCTTTGAAATCCAGTTTTGGGAATATGTGTCATATAGGAAACTGGGTTTTTTTGACAACTATATAGGAAACTGGTTAGAACACCGGTTTTTGGAATATGTATTACACACCGTTTAATTCAGAGAAGAAAAAAATAAATAAATAAATCCGCAGCATGGCGGGGGCTATCTTGCTAGTCTACTTGAAACCTCTATGGATAATGGTGAGCAGCGTTGCTTGCATTTTATTATTAGTCATGTCTGGTCATCATTCATTATGAGTATGATTCATTTTGCAATTCGCATCAATATGATCGAGTTTCCTGTTGTGTATATTATCGTCGGTTAGTGTCATGTGCAGTGGCGGAACCAGGATGCAAAAGTGGGGTGGGCTAATTTAAGGTTGCTTATAAGATTTTTTTTTTTTTTGGGTCAATAATGTTTCTAAAAATTTTAATACACTAAGAATTAAACAAGGAATTTACAAAAATTATATAAAGAAACACTTATAGAAAATTTACAAAACAATGAAAGAAAATAGTAACCAAGAAGAAGGAAGGGAGAAAAAAATAGGGGAAAGAACAATAGAAACAAGAGAAGAAAATATTGTAAGCAAAGAAGAAATGGAGAAGAAAATGGGTGAGAGAAAAAAAAAACAGAAAAAGAGGCAGAAAACACAAAAAAAATTGGAAAAGTGGGGAATCGAACTGGTTATAGAAAGGTTAAGTATCCAACAACTTAGCCAACTGAACCAACTGCTGCTCCATGCAAAGGGAACCACATATACTATATAAAACATATGAATAAATTTGGGTTGGGCTAAAGCCCAAACAGCCTCTAACGTGGTTCCGCCACTGGTCATGTGTCCTAGTATATTTGTCTTCACATATTTCTTCATTGCCCATTTGCTCATGGAATCTAGAACCACATGATTAACCAGTTTGAGTTGGGTGTTTTGCCTTGCTCAATATTAGGCGTGCTTCATTTGGGCAGCTCTGTTGGTTTTAGTCCACATTTAAAAGAGTTATGGTTGGCTTGCTTTACAACCTTTACAACAGTTTTATGGTTCATTTGGAATGCTAGAAACAAAGCAAAATATGATGGCCAGGTTTTTCATGTGGATGTGATTTGTCGAATGATCTCAGGGCACATTCAGTATGCTAGTCGACTTGCTCACGGCAACATGCATAACACCATACGTGATCTCCGGATATTGAAGCGGTTTAGAGTCCAATGCAAGCCTCGCAGTGCTCCTAGGATAATTGAAGTCAATTGGCATCCACCACCTTATGGGTGGATTAAAATTAACTCTGATGGTGCTTGGAAGCATGGTTCTAATGTGGGGGGTTATGGTGCAGTTTTTCAAGATTACAAGGGTCATGTTCTGGGTGCTTTCTCTGCTAATCTTGAAATTCCTTGCTCAGTTGCTGCGGAAGTGATGGCGGTCATTAAGGCCATTGAACTTGCTTGGGTTAGAGACTGGAAACATATTTGGTTGGAAGTGGATTCCTCTCTTATCCTTGACTTTCTTCGCAGTCCTCATTTAGTTCCTTGGATGTTTCGCATCGAATGGCGCAATTGCTTGTATCGTATTTCTCAAATGAACTTCCGCTCATCAAACATATTTCGAGAAGGTAATCAAGTTGCTGATGCATTAGCGAATTTTGGTACGGCTTCTACAAGCTTGCTTTGGTGGGACTCTGCTCCACCCTTTATACTTGCACATTGTAACAGAGACCATTTGGGTCTTCCGAACTTTCGTTTTCGTTAGTGTCATGTTTTCCTTTTCTCTGGGAGGTTTTGGTTTTTGTCCCCCTCCTTTGTACTATGGTTTTCCTTTTCTTAATTTAAGTGGATAGGTAGGATCTCTTCCTCACCTATCCAAGCCTTTAAAAAAAAAAATATTTGTCTTCATTTATTCCTCGATATCCTTTTTTCAGTGGACACTTCACTTGAAGGATTATTATTAGTAAATTTATGGCTGGCTTTCAACAGTGGTTCTTGCTCGGCGTCAAAATCAGTAGCCACATGGACCTTTAATTTCAGTGAGTTTATTTATCCATCCAAACTTTCATTTTGATGCACATAAGAATACTTTTTCATGTGTTTACCCTTTTGTTTTATGACTTTATCAATGTCGTTGTTCATCAAAAGAAAGAATTGAGGCATCTGCATGTACTTCTGGTGTGCTATTTTTGGAAAGGAGGCGATTGATCTTTGTTTTGTTGTTTGAACGAGATTTTGATTTCATGAATTTTACGTACTCTGCCCTCAAAATGCATAGAAATAGACCCAACGATGCTCGGTTTCCAGTAAGTAGACCAGTAGATAGTGGTGCTCACTCTTAGCAGGAGTTCTTGATTTGTTTGTGATCCGTTAATGATTCTTACAATTACGCTCAATATATATCATTTAAAGTTATATGTAATTTGTGTAGCAAGGATCCTATTGTATGTATCTTATGTGGTAAGGAAGAAATTTGTCACAGATTTTGGAGTGTTCGTGAAAACAGGAGAGTTTGTTTTCAAACCGAAAATATAGATCTTATCTATAGCCAAACATAAAAAGAAAAGTAAGAAAAGTATTCTCTGCCTTCAAAATGGAAGCAAAAGAGCTGTGTCGGCTGCAGTACACCTCTCGCTTAGGTAAAAAGAATGAAGTCTAAAGTACCACCGCCCTCATCATCAATCACCTCCTCACCACCACCACCATCAATCCCTCCTCGTCCTCACCATCACCACCATCATCATCTCCCCCCTCCTCCTCACCATCACCATTACCACCATCATTATCCACCATCATCATTAATCCCCTCCTCATCCTCCTCATCCTCGTCCTCGTCCTCATCCTCATCCTCCTGCTGCTCCTCCTCCTCCTCATCCTCATTTTCATTGTCCCACTGTAAGAGGCCAATGTCTTCATCCTCAATATCTTCAAATTCGTGATCTTCTCCGTCATCATAAATGATAATGTCATGTAAAAGATGAGCAAAAAAATCCAAGTGCAAAGTCAAAGACAAATCTCTTGATGTCCCATCTGTTAATCTGGTACGATAAGCGATTCTATAGCCATGCGGTATAGGTAAGTCATACTCAAATTCTGACCTTGAAATTAATCCAATTATCTCACCTTCGATTACTGCAGTAGACTCGCAAAACGTGGTGACCCGGATCTCCATCCTATCCAAACGGATCGTACCAGCTGTTTCTGTAACTCTATAAACGGGAATCCACTTGGTTATATCATCTGTATGGTATCTATCCAACAGTGCTAGATCATGTACGTGCAGTAATGTAATAACCTGTTTTTTTTATTCAAAACAATTTGGTGGCAAACACCTTTGTTAAAAGGTAAGGTGTACCTTGATTCAAGGCCGGTTGTTCTAATCATCATACATGTCTGCATAATTGAAAGAAGCAGACAATTCTCTCTCTCTCTCTCTCTCTCTCTCTCGCTCGACCGAAACCGAAGAACAGAGCAAAGGCTCTTCGGTCTCTCTCTACCTCCACCGGCCACCAAACGGCGTCGAACCACTTCCTTTTGCTTCGTCTCAGCCTTGCGCAGCTGCCAGAGGCAGCCTTGCACCGTGACACGGCCACCAGCGGCGGCGGGAAACTCCGCCCGGTTTGAGCTCGTTTTGGAACCAAGCTTGATATCTCAAGCTACCGGTCACCAATCCTCACCAAAATCCATCCACAAGCTCGCCTCAACTTCCTGAAGCTCCCAGAAGCAGCCTCACACGGCGGCGTGGCCCGTAGCAGTGGCTGCAAGTCAAACCCAACCAAGAACGAAACCGGAGCTATCGATCCGGATATCTCGAGCTACAGACCATCATTTCTTGTGATTCTTGAGCTGGTGAACTCAGATTGAAGTTTTGAACAACTTTCATGAAGGGGTCGAAGCGAGAAATTGAAGTTTTTACGTCGGAATTCAAGCTCGCCGGATTCTGGAAATTTTCCGGCCACCGACGCTTTCGATCAAGATATCTCGAGCTGTAGAGCTTCGTTTTGAGTGATTCTTGAACCAGTGAGTTCGTCTTTAAGTTCTGAACAAGTCTCCTGAAGGAATCGAAGCGAAAGGAGGACATTTTTACGTTGATCGGAGCTTCGCCAGTTTCTGCAAATTCTCGCCGGTTTCTGGAAAAATTCCGGCCACCTCGACTGTTTTAGGTAATTTCAACCACTTCCGGTCATTTTCAGCTTACATGGTAGTTATGAAAATTGTTAAGCATGATGAGAGGAAGAAGAGCAGCCCGACCCCGACACCATTGGCGGTGGTCGGCGGCGGCTCTGCCACTAACTCCGGCGGCCCTTTCCGGCCACCTCCGGGGATCAAAAATATGGTTTCTGTACATTTTCAGATTCTATATTTCAATACGATCATTTTGGAATATTACACGTAATTTTTGGATATCGTATGATTAAGTTATGAATTTTTAAGTTTCGATCGATTTCGATCGTTCGATTTGTGATCTGTGAAGATCAGACCATCTGATGGAATTGTAGATTTGATATGTTGATCGTATGACTGTCCCGATGACTTTGTGTGGTCACGGACGAAGATCCGACCGTTGGATCTTCGTATAATTGAGAAATGGTGATTCGGAAAGCGATTCGTGAGAATCCGACCGTCAGATTTTCGTATAATTTTGTGGAGATGTTTGTAAGGACGATTCAGGAAGATCCGACCGTTGGATCTTCGTGATAATTTTGGAGGATGATCCTGAGGGCGATCCGTGAGGATCCGACCGTTGGATCATCGTATAATTTCGATCCGACCGTTGGATCATCATTAAATTAGAATCTGACCGTTGGATTGTCGTTTGAGTATGTTTTTGAGTTGTTGGCTAAGTTAAGGTCATGTTTGATTAGGTGATTGACGGTCTCCCTTGGGTGAGCGGTTTCGGTGTGTATTGTGTTGAATTGAAGACGCAGCGGGAATATCGAGGTGAGTAAACCTCACGTGGTTCATATTACGAACCGAATAAATTTAATTACTTTATTTTGTCGTAATTGTGTGAAAATATTTATGAAATAAATATTTGTTTTAAATCATATGGGCTTGATCAACTACGGTCCATAGGTAAGTAAAATGTATTTAAACTATAAAAATGAATTTCACGATTTTATTGTGTGGACTATAGTTGGTATTAGTGATTATCCCTGAGCGGATAATTACGTATATATATATATTTATGTGGAATATATATATGGATGGTGTGGCATTGTGGTATGTGGATTATTGAATTGAATATTTACATATGTCGGAAACATATATGTATTGGTAGAATTGTTGTGATGCAAACAATATTTGTGAGTGAGTTCATATATTGTTTTTGGGTATGACTTTTCGGGAAACAATATGTCGTGGGAAATGGTATTTCTATTGTTTTGAAAAGTGTTTGAGGATTTGGGGAGTTTCAGGTTGTGATTTCTCCTTTTGGGTTGGGAAACATTTTCAGGTCCGGTATGACCATTTTAAATGTTTTAATCTGACGACCGGTGGTCTGAGGATTTGAGAGTCACAGGTTGTGATTTCTCCGTTTGATTTGTTTTAACATTTTGGGTCCAGTGCGACTCGCTTAAATGTTTTGATCTAAGGGTCAGGTTGGCCTAAAGATCCGGGGTTTGCAGGTTGCATCCTCAGGCAATATATCGTAATTACGCCTTTGGCCCGGTTAGTGATTTCGATCAGTTAGAGCTCTAGTCTGTCTGCCAACGTGTCCAGGTTGGACCGGATTTTCATAATGATTTGTTAGGTTAACATTTCCTATGATTTTGTCACGATGTGACTTGTAAGAGTCCTTTTGGTAAAAGGTGTTGAGTTTTGGATGGATTTATTAGTGTGAGTTGATGATGTTTTTAATTAATTTCCTTGTTAATTCTTTTGTTTAAATTTCTATTCTTTTTCTCTTTTCTTCTTTTTCGGTTATATTGTTTATTATCTCTATTTATTTCCTTGATCATTTCTATGGTTCGATTTCCCGTTTATTTCTCGTTTTCATTTTGTTGTTTGATTTTAATGTAATCTCCTGAACTAAATTATATGCAGGGATTACTATGACTTCTGATTTTATGCGTGTTGGTTATTTCCTGAATTAATTTTCTATGCATGATTAATGTTCTTATTAGTTTAATTGGGAAGTGCAGTGATGGATGAGACTTGTAGAAAGTTGAGAAATATTATTCCGTATTGTGGGGATAAAGACATCTTGTTAAGAGTAGAGATGAGTGATTCATTTGATTTCTTTGTGTGTGATTTCAAATGATTTGGAGTTAATGATTTTGGTGATCGATTATCGAGATTGTGGTTTTCTTTGTGGATGTTGAAATTGTTGGTTGTTACTTGAGTTAAAAGTACTGTGTTATAATAAATCAACCATTCTTTCTTTTACTCATACTGGCTGTCAAAAGCTTACCGGGTTTTGTGTTGTTGCAATCCCGGTACACTATTCAAACGGTGTAGCGGATAATCCTACAGGACTGGAGAATTCAGGAAGGTGATCGAACCGTGTAGAGTAGCTGCTTTGTAATACTCTGATTTTCAGTTGTGAGGTTTGTTATGCTCATTAGAGCTTTACAATTTACTTTGTACGAGTGAGTTGTAATAATTAACTCGAGGTCTGCGAGTTTTGAATTTGAGCGTGAGTGGCGAGGTTGTTTCTGAAAAAAAAAATTCAGAACGTTTATTTGTTTAAGTTGTTTAATTCATGTTTCGGATTTGAATTTGTTATTCAAAATTCGGGGCGTGACAGTTTGGTATCAGAGCGTAAGGTGCATATTTGGTGATGTGTCAATACTTTCCGAGTGATGGCCCGTCTGCAGCGGATCCCCATCGTGTGCTCTTCGGTATTGGCTAAGTCATTGGGTATGCGTGAGTGTTGGGAGTTGTTTAGGCCGCTAGGTCGTTTTAGGAACGTGAATACCTTCCCTGTAGTAACAACTTGGTTAATATGGACTTGTATTTGACTTATACTGTGTTTTAAGTGTTATACGTGTATTAGTCAAGCATACTATACTTCTTAGATGATGGATATTCGAAGAGGTAGTACTTAGAACCGTAAAGTTGTCTTGTAGGTTCGTATTAGAATAAGTTCAGTTACCGCGAGTTACAATCTTTGAGGAATGGGAACCTCCGGATTTAACTCTGTTGAGTCAATGAGAATTGTTTTATGGAAGTGCGGTTCTTTTGAATGTTGAAGTGTTTGGTTGAAGGCATGATGTTGACCTATGCAAGTATCGAATGTGGATACGAGTATGAATTGATAGAAATTTTGCCTTCTTAAGTTGGACGTACAAATGTTTTTAGATGGAATGGTTGAGATTTTATAAGATTTGTAAGAGTAACTCTAAAGACGTGGGTTTTTCCTAGCTAACTCAGGATGTGTTTAGCTTTATAAATCCCTAATCCTATCGATGAAATTGTTTGTGTTTGGTTTGACTCAGAGGATACTAGCTAGACCTCGATGCGACTTAATTGATTGTTGGATTCTTTTTGAGTGATTGTTTTTATTGCATCATTATGAAAGATGTGTGCAGTAGAGTTGTTTATGGTTTTGAAAATAGTATTGGGTGACCAAGATTCGATCATTGGTGTTGTTGTTGGTTAAACAAAAAGAAAAGAAAACATGCACACCATCTTATTGATTTAATATTACAAAAAGGAAATTGGAACTACGCTATACTAAGCCTAATCAGTAGCTCCGGATGGGTTGAGGCTGAGCTCAAGAGAAACTGGAGATCCACGGTTGTAACCGCCTGAGCCACCAGAATAGTAACCAAATGCGCTACCTTCCTCGGAAGTAGTCTTCGGGTTACCAAAGACGTCCTCGCCGTGCACGGGGAACAGAGGAAGAGTTTCAACCTCCTGGTGATCTCCTCCTCGTTGTTGCAGGGATGTTTGTCCTCCTGTTGTGCCAAAAGAGTTGTACTGGTATTAGTGTTGAAGTGTGAGGAAGAATATGAAACAAAATTTAAATCAAGAAATCCTTCATTACCAGTAGAATCGGTGGAACCAAAGTTGAGATTAATGGATCTACCATCATCAGTAGAACTAGTGGACCCAAAATTGATGTCAATGGATCCACCAGCTGGCCCAAAATTGATGTCGATAGATCCACCAGCACCAGTAGAACCAGTGGACCCAAAATTGAGATCAATGGATCCACCAGTACCAGGAGAACTAGTTCCCATGGGCACTTGAGCAGCCTGATTGCACCTCTTCATCTGCTTCTCTCGAGCCCTGACATTCTGGAACCAAAAATAAATGTTCTTGCCCTCAACCTGTCCATACTGTTGCAGCTGGAGACAGATCTCGTGAATATGCTCTGTAGTTGGGGTCTTAACTCCCTTGTCGTAGTAAAGATCCCTGAGGATCCTTATTTGATCTGGAGTAGGAACCCACCTGGCACGGCTTCGCCAGAAATCTGTGTTGGCACTACTCCCGGCTGCTTGGTTGTTTCCTCCATCCTCGATTTGTTGCTGGGTTTGTAGCTCCATCAGTTGCAGAGTTCGTGGTTCCATGGTGATGGGTTGAGGGGATGTGAAGATCGAAGAGTAAAGTTGTCGAGTGTTTGAAGGAGTTGTTGTTAAAGGGATTAAGGATGATGATGGTGGGTTGGAGATCTGAAAGTTCAGAGGAAAGATGGGATTGAATCAACTAGATGGGAGAGAAGATCAGAAGAGAAGGATTGAATCGAAGAAGAAATGTTTTGAGTTTTGAAAGAAGAGGAAAGCTGAAGAGTTGGGAGAGAGGGGCTGGAACTCAGGAGAGATTTTCGTTCCTTTGGAGTGAACAGTTGCGCCCTCAGAATGCACTTATTTATAGAGCGAGGTGAGCAGATCTCCACCGTTGGATGGACGATTCCTGTGATTCATTCTACGCGTTGGATTAAAGTCGCCCTGAAACCCGGAAAAGTTGTTGGCGCGTGGAGAGCGTGTAAGGGGACCGAGGGAATCTCGAGACGCTGTGGCAGACAGCTGTAGCCGAAAGCAGATTTGACTGCCGTAAATCACGGAAGGGATAAGCCGTGACACAAGTGGGCCGTACTTGGGCCTGTCTCGGATCAAGGCATCACTGTAGCTGTGGGTGGAGGCCTGATGGGCCGAGGTTCAGAAACAGTTTTGGACATGATGGGCCGAGTTTCTGAAACAGTTTTGGATGTTTTGGGCCGAATTGTTGAAACAGTTGAAACAGTTGGTTTAAATAAAAGGATTGGTATGGATAATAACGTGAGCAGCCGTGCTCGAGTGGTTGAGTGTAAAGTTCGTGTACAAGAGGTCTGAGGTTCGAACCTCGCCTCTCGTTTATTTTTATTATGTTCGTTTATGACATAATAAGTATAAAATTTGTACACATTATATTAAGCACAGCTTGTGCTCCAGTGGTTGGGGACAAAGGTTTCGTGCAGCAGGTTAAGGTTTCGAACCTTGCCTCCCCCGTTATTTTATTTATGTCGCTTATGACATAATAAATATAACACGTGAGCATATATTAATGAAGGCAGCTCTTGCTTCAGTGGTTGGGAGCAAAACCTTCGTGTTCGAGGTCGGGAGTTCGAACCTTACCTCTTACAAATATTTTTGGATCCCGTATATGCTTGATATACGGACGTATATACGGTATGTACGGTATACATACGTATATATGGTCTGTACGGTATGCATACGTATATACAGTTGTACGATATGCATACGTATATACGGTATGTACGGTATGCATACATATATACGGTATACCTACGGTATGTACAATTTCATACCGTAGCCGAGCTGGAAGTCGGTGGGCCGAATGGTAGGCCCAAATGTTAAACCCAAATTGGTTCGGGCCGGTTCGAAATGTGAATGGTTCGGTTTCTTCGGCCCAATTGGCCAGCCCTAATGCTTAGCCCAAGGGTTGAGCAAGCCCAAGGATTGAGCAAGCCCAAGTCATCATCACTGGGTGACATATTTTATTGGCGTACTTTTGGGGATGATTTGTTTTGAGTGATGCATCTCTATTGTTGTGTAGAATAGTGCATGCTTAAGTTTTACTATAGAGATTTACCGTGATGCTAATGGAGTAGCGAAACGCTTTGTGGGAGTCTTTACTGTGCTTGTATGCCAGTACAGGGTGATGATCTATGTGAGGATCTATGAGATAATCTCTGTGAAGATCTAAGTGATGATCTATGTGATGATCCACGTGATGATTTTGTGTAATTGATGTGGAGTGATGTTGAGCAGTTGTTTTGTGAATGTACATCGTGATGAAAGGATTTAGTGGCCATAGGAATGTATTTTTATACAAAGGGCTGTGGCTTTGGAGATTACTACAGTTTTGGGAAAGATGGAGATTCGATGGTTAGGTTAACCGTAATCGAGAGCAATTAACTTGCGCTTAAATTTCGGGACGAAATTTCTTTAAGGAGGGTAGATTGTAATAACCTGTTTTTTTTATTCAAAACAATTTGGTGGCAAACACCTTTGTTAAAAGGTAAGGTGTACCTTGATTCAAGGCCGGTTGTTCTAATCATCATACATGTCTGCATAATTGAAAGAAGCAGACAATTCTCTCTCTCTCTCTCTCTCTCTCTCTCGCTCGACCGAAACCGAAGAACAGAGCAAAGGCTCTTCGGTCTCTCTCTACCTCCACCGGCCACCAAACGGCGTCGAACCACTTCCTTTTGCTTCGTCTCAGCCTTGCGCAGCTGCCAGAGGCAGCCTTGCACCGTGACACGGCCACCAGCGGCGGCGGGAAACTCCGCCCGGTTTGAGCTCGTTTTGGAACCAAGCTTGATATCTCAAGCTACCGGTCACCAATCCTCACCAAAATCCATCCACAAGCTCGCCTCAACTTCCTGAAGCTCCCAGAAGCAGCCTCACACGGCGGCGTGGCCCGTAGCAGTGGCTGCAAGTCAAACCCAACCAAGAACGAAACCGGAGCTATCGATCCGGATATCTCGAGCTACAGACCATCATTTCTTGTGATTCTTGAGCTGGTGAACTCAGATTGAAGTTTTGAACAACTTTCATGAAGGGGTCGAAGCGAGAAATTGAAGTTTTTACGTCGGAATTCAAGCTCGCCGGATTCTGGAAATTTTCCGGCCACCGACGCTTTCGATCAAGATATCTCGAGCTGTAGAGCTTCGTTTTGAGTGATTCTTGAACCAGTGAGTTCGTCTTTAAGTTCTGAACAAGTCTCCTGAAGGAATCGAAGCGAAAGGAGGACATTTTTACGTTGATCGGAGCTTCGCCAGTTTCTGCAAATTCTCGCCGGTTTCTGGAAAAATTCCGGCCACCTCGACTGTTTTAGGTAATTTCAACCACTTCCGGTCATTTTCAGCTTACATGGTAGTTATGAAAATTGTTAAGCATGATGAGAGGAAGAAGAGCAGCCCGGCCCCGACACCATTGGCGGTGGTCGGCGGCGGCTCTGCCACTAACTCCGGCGGCCCTTTCCGGCCACCTCCGGGGATCAAAAATATGGTTTCTGTACATTTTCAGATTCTATATTTCAATACGATCATTTTGGAATATTACACGTAATTTTTGGATATCGTATGATTAAGTTATGAATTTTTAAGTTTCGATCGATTTCGATCGTTCGATTTGTGATCTGTGAAGATCAGACCATCTGATGGAATTGTAGATTTGATATGTTGATCGTATGACTGTCCCGATGACTTTGTGTGGTCACGGACGAAGATCCGACCGTTGGATCTTCGTATAATTGAGAAATGGTGATTCGGAAAGCGATTCGTGAGAATCCGACCGTCAGATTTTCGTATAATTTTGTGGAGATGTTTGTAAGGACGATTCAGGAAGATCCGACCGTTGGATCTTCGTGATAATTTTGGAGGATGATCCTGAGGGCGATCCGTGAGGATCCGACCGTTGGATCATCGTATAATTTCGATCCGACCGTTGGATCATCATTAAATTAGAATCTGACCGTTGGATTGTCGTTTGAGTATGTTTTTGAGTTGTTGGCTAAGTTAAGGTCATGTTTGATTAGGTGATTGACGGTCTCCCTTGGGTGAGCGGTTTCGGTGTGTATTGTGTTGAATTGAAGACGCAGCGGGAATATCGAGGTGAGTAAACCTCACGTGGTTCATATTACGAACCGAATAAATTTAATTACTTTATTTTGTCGTAATTGTGTGAAAATATTTATGAAATAAATATTTGTTTTAAATCATATGGGCTTGATCAACTACGGTCCATAGGTAAGTAAAATGTATTTAAACTATAAAAATGAATTTCACGATTTTATTGTGTGGACTATAGTTGGTATTAGTGATTATCCCTGAGCGGATAATTACGTATATATATATATTTATGTGGAATATATATATGGATGGTGTGGCATTGTGGTATGTGGATTATTGAATTGAATATTTACATATGTCGGAAACATATATGTATTGGTAGAATTGTTGTGATGCAAACAATATTTGTGAGTGAGTTCATATATTGTTTTTGGGTATGACTTTTCGGGAAACAATATGTCGTGGGAAATGGTATTTCTATTGTTTTGAAAAGTGTTTGAGGATTTGGGGAGTTTCAGGTTGTGATTTCTCCTTTTGGGTTGGGAAACATTTTCAGGTCCGGTATGACCATTTTAAATGTTTTAATCTGACGACCGGTGGTCTGAGGATTTGAGAGTCACAGGTTGTGATTTCTCCGTTTGATTTGTTTTAACATTTTGGGTCCAGTGCGACTCGCTTAAATGTTTTGATCTAAGGGTCAGGTTGGCCTAAAGATCCGGGGTTTGCAGGTTGCATCCTCAGGCAATATATCGTAATTACGCCTTTGGCCCGGTTAGTGATTTCGATCAGTTAGAGCTCTAGTCTGTCTGCCAACGTGTCCAGGTTGGACCGGATTTTCATAATGATTTGTTAGGTTAACATTTCCTATGATTTTGTCACGATGTGACTTGTAAGAGTCCTTTTGGTAAAAGGTGTTGAGTTTTGGATGGATTTATTAGTGTGAGTTGATGATGTTTTTAATTAATTTCCTTGTTAATTCTTTTGTTTAAATTTCTATTCTTTTTCTCTTTTCTTCTTTTTCGGTTATATTGTTTATTATCTCTATTTATTTCCTTGATCATTTCTATGGTTCGATTTCCCGTTTATTTCTCGTTTTCATTTTGTTGTTTGATTTTAATGTAATCTCCTGAACTAAATTATATGCAGGGATTACTATGACTTCTGATTTTATGCGTGTTGGTTATTTCCTGAATTAATTTTCTATGCATGATTAATGTTCTTATTAGTTTAATTGGGAAGTGCAGTGATGGATGAGACTTGTAGAAAGTTGAGAAATATTATTCCGTATTGTGGGGATAAAGACATCTTGTTAAGAGTAGAGATGAGTGATTCATTTGATTTCTTTGTGTGTGATTTCAAATGATTTGGAGTTAATGATTTTGGTGATCGATTATCGAGATTGTGGTTTTCTTTGTGGATGTTGAAATTGTTGGTTGTTACTTGAGTTAAAAGTACTGTGTTATAATAAATCAACCATTCTTTCTTTTACTCATACTGGCTGTCAAAAGCTTACCGGGTTTTGTGTTGTTGCAATCCCGGTACACTATTCAAACGGTGTAGCGGATAATCCTACAGGACTGGAGAATTCAGGAAGGTGATCGAACCGTGTAGAGTAGCTGCTTTGTAATACTCTGATTTTCAGTTGTGAGGTTTGTTATGCTCATTAGAGCTTTACAATTTACTTTGTACGAGTGAGTTGTAATAATTAACTCGAGGTCTGCGAGTTTTGAATTTGAGCGTGAGTGGCGAGGTTGTTTCTGAAAAAAAAATTCAGAACGTTTATTTGTTTAAGTTGTTTAATTCATGTTTCGGATTTGAATTTGTTATTCAAAATTCGGGGCGTGACAAGTAATCCCTTCCAGACGGTGAGCAAAGTCCTCCCAAGACATGGTCAACAGGGGACAATAAAGTCTTCTGTAACCAATGGCTTGGAAATCCCAATAAATGATGTGATAATGATCATCGTCCTCTGGGGGTGCACTCGCTGGGGGTGCACTCGCTATCTTCCGATACTCCCTCAAGAGCTCTCTAACTCTCTGATGGAGGGCTTCTGCTCCATCAAAATCCTCCACCCTTATTTCACCAATGACGATTATCTCATCACACCGTGTACACCTTGTGAGAAGCAGCACATTACCCTCCTCTTCATCATCTTCAACCTCTTCTTCATCATCTTCAACCTCCTCTTCTTCTTCTTCTTCTCCCTCTTCTCCTCCTCCTTCTTCTTCATTTTCTCCCTCCTCTTCATCATCTTCTTCTGCCTCTTCTCCTTCTTCTCCTTCTTCTTCTTCTTCCTCCTCTTCATCATCTTCAACCTCTTCTTCATCATCTTCAACCTCCTCCTCTTCTTCTTCTTCTTCTTCTTCTGCCTCTTCTCCTTCTTCTTCATTTTCTGCTTCTTCTTCTTTATGGTCATCGTCTTCTTCTTCCTCTGCAGATTAATGTACATATTTAAACATAAATACTTCAATAACTAGAGAAATGAGAGAGAAGAGATGTAGAGATTATAAATGTACCAGCATTTCCTGGTGTTGCCGGGTTGGTATCAGCTCCTCTCATGGCATTAAGATTGGCTTCAGGTTGCACTGGTACGTCATTGTTAACTAAATTTGTCCGTATCAGTTCTATGGGGTTTACAAATGACAGGGAGCCACCTCCACTATAAAAATCTTCAACAGGCTTCACATTTAACATATTGTAACTTGTCAGACATAAACGTAGTTATAATTTCCTGAAAAATAAGAAAACTAAAAGTAGCTGTTGTATGGACTTGAATATCTCACCGGGTATTGATAAGTTTGTCTTCCAGGTGGTGACCATAATGATGGTTCTGGAGGCAGAGGTGGCAAGGTTAATGCTGCAACAAAACCATAATCAAGGCCCTCTTTCTGTTACTTGAATTACTCATGTAAAAATTCTCAAATTACGAACTTGAATTACTCATGTAAAAATTCTCAAATTACGAACTATGCATGATACTGACCAGAAGGTGAGTCATGGGTATGTTTTTCCTTGAATAGCTTTCCAGGTTTAAATAAACGACCCATGAGAACGCTAGCTGGCTGCTCCATGAGTTTACTAATCTTCATAGTAGACATTATGTTGTTAGGCTGTAATAAAGAGAACGTAATGAGGACAGTACATGGAATATACATACGAGTATTTTCAACTCCTCCACTGAAGGATATACTTGGACATCAGGAACAAACCTTTTGGTTTCTTCGTCTTCTTGAAGCTATAGATAGCTCTGTAGTATCTTCAAGCAAAGATTGGTAGACATGAGCAGGATGGATTGTTTGGTCATTATCCATTACAGAGGCTGGTGTTTTTCTCTCTCTCCTCCTTATAGGCCTCTGCCTCTGCCTCTGTTGAGCATTCTCTTGAACATCCTGCATTTGCACCACTTCATTAAACACATTATTAGGCTGCTGTCCTTCCTGATGCTGGTCTTGACGAGGTGGAGAAGGTATTAGATAATTTGGAGAAGGCGGTCGATTATGTGCGGGGTCTCCTGATGTGAAGTCCAAGTCATCTCCCTCAATTTCAAATCTGCCACATCATTCAAGGACAATAATAAATAAGAATATGATAATCATTCTTGCAACAGACTGGTTAAGTATCTGTGGTAATTAACAGGAATGGAAGGGCATGAAATTAATTAGCTGGGCACAGAGTTTGCAAACTCAAATTAAAAAGGCACATGGAACCACAAAAGCATGAGCAATTTGTTTTGCTCAACCTTCAGGAATGGGAATCTAAAATCAAAAGTTTATTTATAGTGTATTGTGGGAATGATTCACCTCTCGTAGCGATGGTTGAACAAATCTGCATTTGCATCTGATGGATCATAACGTTTAGGCAATGTGATATCCTCAGGATCAGCTGAATGCGAGAGAGAGAGAGGGGTGGGGTAAGTTAGCAGATGAACAGATTATGGATATGTGTGGTCACAATTAAAAGTAACTGAAGAGGTAGACTAAATGAATTAATAAGAAAGGACCTTGATGTAAGTTCTGATGTTGATCTCCCTCCACTGCATTATCGTTAACTGTTTCTCCCACATCTACACTATCCAGTTGCTTCAAGCACAGAAAAAGACAGGGTAGAAAAGCTCCATGAGATATTGCAAAGATTCCATCAATTTATGCATTTTATACAAGTAACAATAGTGGAAAAAAGTGTCATTTGTTCTTGCAGTGATAACTAGATCAGCACAAGGGTGAGCCATGGTGCATCAAAACTGTAATAAAAGAACTAACGATGTAGCCTACCAGGTGGTTAAATCTGAGAGTGTGAGAGAGAGACGTGCTTCTATTCAACTACTTTTATTCACTACAGAGTTTCAAAGTAATTTATTATTAAGGTTAATCATGGCAAATTATTGAAAAAAAAAAAAACAAATCTCTTATTAAGGTTAAATACAAGACGGTTTAAAGCTTAAATGCGATGCGCATCGGGCATTTCATCAAACATCTTCGATGCACCATCAACAAGTGAAAGAAATATAAACAGCTCCATTAGCAGGCTAATCTCACTGTAGCCGCCGGAAAACTATCTCAGGCATTCATTACGATAAAACAAAATGGGGGTTGAAGAGGCGTTGGGGGATTGGTGGTGTGTTTCAGTTTAATACTAAAAGCACATAAACACATACTAGCCGTAGCTGCTACTGATTCACAGAAATACCCTTTACAGAACTAGATGAATATCTAGGTAACAAGAGCCCATTAAGGTCATTTACCATGAGAAGATAGCCGGTTTGCTGCTGGAAAAGCGTGGCATGGTGAGAAAAATCAAGCGACTGCTCAATGTCAGTATCTTCATGCTCAGCCTCAGGCAGAGTTATTGCTTCTTTCCTGCAAAAACCCACAGTGAAATTCAGGAATTGACAATTCTAACCCTCCTCCCTAAATACAATGAAACAAAGAAACGCAGCACTGTACTCACTGGGCCTGAAATCTCCGTTTGAGGAGGACAGTGGAGTCTGCGTTGGTCTTCACCTTCTTCCATGCTTCGTTTAATTGATACTTTGATCACAAAATCGGAATCGATTAATTAAAATAACACAGACTAGTAAGGCAAAACCAAAAGTTTAGCAAATGGTTAAGAAAAATTGAAATTACCAGAAGACGGTGCACATCATCTGTGTGGAAATTCAAAATAAACGTCAGAAATCGTTCGAACACAACATTCATTTTGTATAAATTTAAACAACCAAAAAAAAAAACGAGAAGAAGGGGAACGGTACCGAATAAGAGCTCCACCATACGTTCGTAGACGATGACAACTCCACCTGAAAACAGAGGTTATCGGAGATGAGGTTCAGGTAATTAAAAACAGAGAGAGAGAGAGAGAGAGAGAGAGAGAGACTGAGATATTGAGAAAGAGAGTGAGAGCCAAGTAGTTTACCCATGAGAATAGTAATGGAGAGTCTGAGAGCCATAGGAGCTCTTGGATTCAGAATCTCTTCGCTGCCAAATCAAAATTGAACACCACGAACAAAATTGCATCAACACCAAAAATGTACGGAGAAATTGAAAAATGAAAATGTAAAAAAAGAGTTAGAGAGAGAGAGAGAGAGAGAGAGAGTTAAACCAGATTCTGATGAGGTCGATCTGGTTGAGATTCCTCCGCTTCATCTTGGCATGCATCGTGGCGGCCATACTTGCATACATAAAAACAGAGTGCGAGTTAACTCGGAACATAGAACTACGACGAGTCTATGAAGAAATTGAAACAAAGAGAGCATTGCATTTCGGAAGAGTTCAGGCCAAATTTTGCAGAAACAGAGAAGATGCAGAGTCTATAGAGAATCTAAAAACAGAGAAGAATAAGCGAATGGCTCTACTTACCAGATTTGGCCGAGTGGCTCTTTGCGAGCAAGGAGGCTGTGAGGGTAGAACATCTTCTCAAGTTAAGTCGGTGAGAAAGTGTACGGCACCACTACCGCTCACCGGAAAATGGAAGAGAGAGAAAGGCTTCAGAGTTACCTCCCTAAACGAAGAAGGAGAAGCGAGTATGAGGGACTCTCGCAATAACGAACTTTATGGGCGCCACAACAGAGAGAGAGTCGAGTGAGAAAGGCGTGTGACCCTGTGAACTGATACAATAACCCAAGGGTGCATGGAATATATGCGTGCTACCAGCTCTTGTACGAGACAGGTGTGCAGGTTGGGGGGGATTTTGGGTGAAGATGGTAGGAGTAAAACTGTAATTACTGGGAGGTTTTAATTGCAATGGGGCCCAAGGGAGCATCTGCTTCACTTTATTACCTTTCTCCTTCGCAGTTCGCACTGTGCCGGATGAAGCTTGTGAAGACTGAAGAGTGTGAAGACTTTTAGGCCTATAGGGCTAGGCTTAACCAGTACCTAGCTAAACTTACTGTCTACATACAAGTAAAACTTTTTTTTTTTTTTTTTTACAGTGGATGCTAAGAGGTCCTTTGGTAGATCGCATTAAACAAAGTTAGTTTGGCATTGCTTATAACTTAAGCTAGCTGGGGTTGGAATTCGGCTCGTTGTGTTCAGTTATTAGTTTGTTAGACTCAAATTCATGAAAAAAAAAAAGATGAGTCAAGCATGAGCTCAATAGAAATAAACATGAACAGAGTTAAACTACTATCGTAAATTCTAGAGCAGCTTATGCTTGAGCTTGATAATTGGTGGATTTAGTTTATTACGTTCAAAAAGATCACTCACCAAGTCACCAATATTGTTGCTCTATTAGTACTAATTTTATTCAAACTTTTTTCTATCGCTTAGCATTTGTATATATGAGGTAATTAAGCTGAAATATAAGGCAAAAACACGTACAATTGAGTCTAGTTAAGCTTGAAGTTGTTACACAATTCAGCCAATAAGCTTCAGTTCAGGAAAAATGATCTGCTCCACGTACAGTCCGAGATCGAGATAGTCTTTGAACACCCTGAATATTCAGCGGCATCTCATAGCGACCGAAACACTACAACTCTCTATTAATGCAATCAGCTAGTTAGTCTTTAAATAACTTGATCAAATCGAGGATGAAAACCATCTTAATTACCAGAAGCATGAGTTACGAACGAGCTCAATGAGATGTAATTAGTGAAGACTTGGCTCGGGCAACTTGGCATTGAGGACTTTTGAGCAAGTATTGATCGCATAGTTCATCAACATTCTCTTAGTAATCAACCTCCATTGCAGATATTCAAGAAGTTGCATTAGTTTGTTCTTGCTTTTGCAATTTCCCAGCCTCCGTTTATCTCTGCTAGCTTCGTAAGTGAGTTCTCTTCATACTTAGCTAGGAAATGCTTTTTCTCCATAACAGCATTGCTATTCTTCAGCATATTCCTATCACTCATGGAGAAGATACTAAAGAGAAGATTGGCCAAACTGGTGGATAGAGCTGTTCTCTAATAGAGTGACTGCAGTCTTATATGATTCAGACTTTTTTTTTATCAAAAGAGGTCAACTCATTATATAGATTCAGCAAGCAGTACGAAAACGAAACACCCCTAAGGGGTCGACAGAAAGAATCGTTTCTTAGAGCACCCTAAAACCCTACTCTAAAACAGAATAGGAGCCCAGCATACCCCTAGTACACCCACTTTTTAGAAAGTCCACGCACTTTTATTCTAAACAAAAACCTAGTACTCCGAAGCATGAATAAAATGTCCCTCAGAGTTACTGGATGTTTGCGATCTCTTCTCTCAAAAAAAGAAAAAATAAGGCCCATCATCTTTTCGTGAAAAAAGATGCGAACCCAAAACTAGTTTAAAAACTAACAGTTCTATGAACCCAGTCAGACCAGGCCCACAATGCTAAGGCCCAAAGATGAGAAACCCTAACACACCTGACCCAAGCCCAACTGAGCCCAGTCCCAAGAGCTCCAGTTCACCCTAGGAACACCATCTCCGTTGCCGCCAAAGACTCGCCGCCCTCGACACCTGCACTGCCTCTATCATCGTATGATTCAGACTTCATCAACCTTAAAAAAAAAAAAATTAAAAAAAATCTTCTCTCATCTTATATTTGAACATTCATTTTTTATTTATAGATTTTTTTTTTTGGTCTTCTATTATGCTCATTGATACCAGTATATCGATCCGCCACAATAATTTAATTGATAGAATAAGAAACAAGAATATAAATAGAGAAATTATATACAAACATCCTATTTTACTTAATACACATATCTAATTTTTGTAAAATTTTAAATCACTATTTTATCCGTTTTCTAATTATAAAAAGTAAAAACCCACAGTCTCCCCCTTCATATGCTCAATGGCAAACAAACAACTGCTGGAGTGATTACTCGTTTTCTAATATCTGAGTTATGCTTATTTAGTTTTCTGATATTATTTTGATCAAAATTTATCTGAAATGCATACAACTATATATGCAAGTCTTGTAAATTATTGCAGTATAATTTATTTGAACAAATGAACATGTTTATCAAAACACTAGAACATATAGAAGAAAAGTTGAATAAATTTCTTCACTATCTATTTGAGTATTTGCTTGGGATTACTAGAATTATCAAAACAAAAAGTGAAATTCATCATAGTTTAGTAGTATTATAGTAGTTCATTGATTCATATATATATATATATATATATATATATATATATATATATGTGTGTGTGTGTGTGTGTGTGTGTGGGTAGGTTTTGATGTCCAGTAAACTAAAGATCATGAGAACCATGGTGCCACGTGACAAGTTTCACCTTGGAATATATATATTCCCTTACTAAATGAACTTGATTCATAGAAACAGAGAGAACCAAATAAAAATGAAACGGATGGAATTGAAGTGAGAGAGAGAGAGGTGTTGTTATTTGCTGGACATCAGAGAAAGAGTGTTGTGTAATACCCCGAAAAAAATCCAAATTAAATTCCATGGATTTTTAGAAATGATTTCACGATAGTAGGAGCGAGTACGAAGCTTGGAGAAGTTGTGGAATTAGTTCAAACAAGTTTTATTCGAAAACGAACATAAGTTAGGGGCTCGTGAAAAGTTGACTTTTTATGCTTACGGAATTTGGGAAAATTTCCTTCATGAAAGTCGTAGAGCTCGTCGATACGAACTCGTGCATATGTAGAACGCGAAAATCGGAGTTCGTGTGAATTAGTTATGGATTTTTGAAGATATTTCCATTTTGGTATAAATACATTTCTATTTCCGGAAATTGCAAACAAGGACAGAATTTCCAGAATTCCAGAAATCCCTCCCCAGTTCTCTCCCGAGCCCAGCCGCGCCTCCTCCTTTCGCCTCCATCGTTCTCCCAACTCCGGCCACCTTTGGCCGAGTTCTTGGAGGGCTTTTGCTCGCCTTGGTCTATACATGAATTCTGGGCAACCAATCGAACTTGAAACGAGCTGGAGAAGAAGAATCGAGACCGAGAAGTGGGACTGCCAATGACAAAATCGCTCTTTCCCCACCGTTTTCTGGGCTCTCCTTTGTCCGGCCATATCTCCCTCCACAGACCTCTAATCGACTTGCTTCCAAAAGCAAATTCGTTCGCCCTGAAGTCCTTTAAAACTTTCAAGAAGACATCGATGGGAAATAACCATCGTGGTGGTCTCTGCAAGTCGAAGAACATGGTGTAGCCGAGTTGGAAATCGCCTCACTTCGCCATTATTGTTCTCCCTCCTCCGGTCACCTTTTGCCATTTTTCTTGAAGGGATTCTGCACTCCTGAGGATGTAGATCATTTATCCTAAGGTGGGTTGCATCAAATCGAGCTGTGGTGATCGAATTCGCACGATTTGGAAACTAGGGTTCATCCGATCTGAAAATGTTGTGAGGTAAAATTCGACTCTTTCGGCTTATAATCTGACTTTGGTGTAGTTATGAAAAGTGAAATTGGAGTTGAGATGAAGGACTTTGATGTTGGGAGTTTTGTCAAATTTTGACTTTGGATGGGTGGCGGCGCCGCCACTGTGATGGTGGTTTCCGGCGACCTCCGGCCACCTTAAGGACAGTTTCTGTCCATTTTTGTGTTCTACGTGTCGATACGATCGTTTGCAGATATAATTCATAATTTTTAGAGATCGTATGTTTAAGTTATGAATTTTACGATTTCGATCGTTCAATTTGTGATCTGTGAAGATCGGACCGCCCGATGGAATTATAGTTTTGATATGTTGATCTTATGACTGTCCCAGTGGCTTTGTGTGGTCATGGGCGAAGATCCGACCGTTGGATCTTCGTATAAATGTAAAACAGTGATTAGGGAGGCGATTCGTGAGAATCCGTCCGTCGGATTTTCGTATAAATTTGTGAAGATGTTAGTAAGGACGATTCAGAAAGATCCGACCGTTGGATCTTCGTGATGATTTTTGGAGGGTGATCCTAAGGGCGATCCGTGAGGATCCGACCGTTGGATCATCATTTAATTTCGATCCGACCGTTGGATTGTCGTTTGAATATGTTTTTGAGTTATTGGCTAAGTTAAGGTCATGTGTGATTAGGTGATTGACGGTCTCCCTTGGGTGAGCGATTTCGGTGTGTATTGTGTTGAATTGAAGACGCAGCGGGAATATCGAGGTGAGTAAAATCGCACATGGTTCATTTACGAACCGAAATTCAGTGATTGAATTCTATAGTGATTTTGTGAAAACTGTTTTAAGAAAATCAATATTTGTTTTAAATTATATGGACTTGATCGACTACGGTCCATAGGTAAGTAAAATGTATTTAAAGTATAAAAATGAATTTATCGATTTTTAAATGCATTTGAACTATAGTTGGTATTAGTGGTCATTCTTGTGTGGGTGACTACGTATATATATATTTACGTGGAATATATATTGGATGTGTGGTATTTGGTGAAGTGTGGAATTGATGCGATTGATTTACAATTCGAGCATTACTCTCTAGAAGATATAATTTATCTCATAGGTTGAGTTGAGTGTGATAAAGAGTAATTGAGTAAAGTGCTATAGTTGAGTCGTTGAGATGAGTTAAATGAGGAGTCGAGTGATTTGAGGCAAATATTTTCGTAAGGGTGAACCTTGGCCAAGGTGACACTCTACGATTCAGTTAGAGCTCTAGTCTGTCTGCCATCATACTGAATGGGGTGATTAATATATTTAATCATAAGCCTGTAAGTATGATATACGTACTGAATGGGGTGATTAATATATTTAATCATAAGCCTGTAAGTATGATATACTGAATGGGGTGATTAATATAATTAATCATAAGCCTGTAAGTATAATATACTGCATGGGATGATTTATATAAATAAATCATAAGCCTGTGAGTATATATTGAGTAAATAGTTGTTTGTTTTTGCGTAGTCATGTTGAGACGTGAGTATAATATACGGTATGAGATGATTAATATATTTAATCATAAGCCTGTAAGTATGATATACGTACTGAATGGGGTGATTAATATATTTAATCATAAGCCTGTAAGTATGATATACTGAATGGGGTGATTAATATAATTAATCATAAGCCTGTAAGTATAATATACTGCATGGGATGATTTATATAAATAAATCATAAGCCTGTGAGTATATATTGAGTAAACAGTTGTTTGTTTTTGTGTAGTCATGATGAGACGTGTGTTGATTGATGCTTGAAGTGACGTTGTGCACTTCAATTATTATGCTAAGAGATACTGAAATTGAATTGTTACTTTAAAATCGTGCAATTCCTTGTTTACTCATACGGGCTGTCAAAAGCTTACCGGGTTTGTGTTGTTGCAATCCCGGTACACTATTCAAATTGTGTAGCGGGTAATCCTACAGGTCAGGAGAATCAGGACGGTGATCGTGCGGGTTAGAGAATTTGTTTTAGTTTTACAGCAATTGTAATTGTGAGGTGAGTTATGCTCATTTGAGCTACATTTATAATTTGGTGAGAGTGTGCTGTAATAAACAAATTTGAGATTTGGTTTATGTAATATCGAGCGATGTGAGGTGTGGTTGTTTTGAGAAAAAATTCAGGTTGTATTTATGTGAGTTGTATTAATTCATGTTTCGGATTTGGATTTGTTATTCAAAATCCGGGGCGTGACATGTTGTAAAGGAGACAGAAAGATGAGGAAGGGTCAAAGAGGAAAAGTATAGGAAAAAAATGGCAAACAAAATTTAAGACGTGCGTATGAAGAAAAATAGGATGTGCAAATAAAATTACTCATACAAATGTTTCACGCGCTCACGGCGCAAAAATGCTAGTTGAGTAACTATGGCTTTTAATGTGTTGGGTTCTTTCTATCAAGGCCAAAGACTTTATTTTGGATCCATAATTTTAAACTATTTCTACAACGTCCTTATAGTATTATAGCATTTTTTTTCTTTGTCTGTGTATACATTGGTATACTTTCTAATTTAATGGTCCCACAATTACATTGATTGACTTACATATGACTTTCAGTTTGCTCAGTTAAGTGGCTAAATCAGAAACTACCAACACAATAATCGAATAGCAATAGTATTTGAGGGCCTTAAAAGTGTGCTTGGCCAAGACATTGACGTACAATTTGTAAAAGTAATTGTTTAAGTCCCAAGAACAAAATCAAGGCCTTAGTGAAGCCCTATAAAAGGCAGGTGGAGTTTCGCTCTTCTCATATTTTTCGTGAAGGTAACCGAGTTGCAGATGCTTTGGCAAATGAAGGGATAAATTCACCAGGTTTGACGTGGTGGGACTTGCCCCCTGATTCGGTTCTCTCTTTTTGTAATAGCGATTGGTTGGGGCTTCCCAACTTTCGATTCTGTTAGTTTTCTTCGTTAGTTGCAAGTTATAGGTTGGTTTTTTTGTTTCAGGTGGGCTATGATTTAGGCCCATCCTACTTTACTATTCTTCTTTCTCTTTTTTAATAAATTATCCTCGCTTCGTCGGGGTTTAACCAAAAAAAAAAAAAAAAAAAAGCCCTATAAAAGGCAAAATATAGTGGGGGAAAGGAGGGTTTTTAGATACAGACATGTGATTTGTGATTTGTGACTTGTGAAAAAAAAAAAAAAAAGTTAAAAAAGATGATGATAGTGCGGTAGCCCACCATAGGATATATGACTGTAGAAAATGTGTTTTCTATATTCACAATCTGATTACAATGTACAATTATATAGCTAAGCTAATTGACTGTTATGCTACTGTTACAATCAGCTATAAACACTATTCAATGTTATAAATACAAAGATTCAAAACTGATGATCAGTTTTGATTGCACAGATCTTCAGTTACACAAATCTCTCTAACACCCTCCCTCAAACTGGACGGGCCTGCACGAACAAGTTTGCTAGTAAGATAAGCATGACGACTCTTATGAAGAGGTTTGGTCAGAAGATCGGCCAGCTGATCAACGGATGGGATAAAGCAAACACGATGGCTGCCAAGGGCTACTTTCTCACGAACAAAGTGATAATCAAGTTCGATGTGCTTAGTGCGGGCATGAAATACCGGATTAGAGGCCATGTATGTAGCACTAAGGTTATCACAATGCAGGAGAATGGGGAAGTGAATGCGAGCACCAAGTTCATAGAGTAAGAAAGCTAACCACGTGGACTCAGCACTGGCATGGGAAAGGGAACGATACTCAGACTCGGTGCTGGAACGAGCAATAGTGGGCTGCTTTTTAGAACACCAAGAGACCAAGTTGGTGCCAAGATATACAAGGTAGCCAGAAGTAGAACGACGAGAATCTGGACAACCAGCCCAATCATCATCAGCATAGGCAGCGAGGGAAGCAGGTTGTCGTTGAGGACCGAAATACAAGCCATGATCAAGGGTGCCCTTGATGTAGCGAAGGATGCGCTTGGCAGCAACCAAATGTGGGGTGCGTGGTTGACTCATGAACTGGGAGATAGAATTGACAGGAAAGGCAATGTCAGGTCTAGTGATGGTCAAATACTGTAAAGAGCCAACAATTTCCCGGAAGACCGAGGGATTGGGAAGGGGATCGCCTTCATGAGCAGTGAGAATGGACTTGGCTGACATCGGTGTGCCAACAGGTTGACTAAGCAACATATCATGCTTCACAAGGAGATCATAAGCATATTTGAATTGACTAACATGAATGCCGTGGTTTTGAGATGTAACCTGTAAACCGAGAAAGTAGTGTAGAGTACCAAGGTCTTTGATGTCAAAGCCACGTCCCAATGCATCAATAAAGCTCTGTAGAAGTCGATCATCACTACCGGTGACCACAATATCATCAACATACATTAGGAAATAAATAGTATGCTGTCCAAAACGGAAAATGAACAGAGAAGAATCAGCCAAACTCTGGACAAACCCAACTGAGAGCAAGAAGGAGGTCATACGGTGAAACCACACACGCGGAGCTTGCTTGAGACCGTAGAGTGCCTTGTTAAGCTTGCAAACATGGGACGGCTGAGTAGGATCAACGAAGCCTGGTGGTTGAGTCATATACACATCTTCTTTAAGAAAGCCATGAAGAAATGCATTTTTAACGTCCAATTGACGGAGGGACCAGCCTCTAGACACAGCAAGGTAGAGCACAACACGAATAGTGGCAGGTTTAATCACAGGACTAAAAGTTTCATCGTAGTCAATACCTTGGTGCTGATGAAATCCTTTGGCCACAAGCCTAGCTTTGTGACGTTCAACTGTTCCATCCGGATTGTGCTTCACACGAAACACCCATTTACAGCCAACTAGGTTCTGGGATGAAGATGGGGGAACGAGAGTCCAGGTATTGTTCTTCAGCAAAGCATTGATCTCTTCAAGCATTGCTGCACGCCATACCTCGTGTTTGGAGGCCTGAGTGTAGCATGTAGGTTCTGCAGATTCAACAGCAGTGAGGAGTGCACGAGAGATGGGATACTTAACTGTACCATCTGTTCGGATGCGAGGCTGAACAATACCATTTTGAAGACGGGTTCGCCTGGGAGGATCCGGTGGTGGAGGTGGGTGATCTGGTGGTGAAAGGGAAGCCGCCGAAGCAGGTGGGGACGCCGGGGGAGGAGCGTCTGACCGAGAGGACGGTGGAGCAGAAGGAGGTGAAGCTGGGACAACGGGTCGGCGGCGCTGGTAGGTCCGGATGGGGGCGGAGGCGGGCGCCGGAGCGGCGCTGGGCGCTGGAGGCGGTGAAGGAGCGGCCGAAGATGGCGGAGGTGGAGCGATGTTGGTTGCTGGATGTTGGGCATCAAGGTCAACGACAGAGGAATGGGGTGGAGAATCCGAGGTGTCATGGACGACAGCAGAAGAAGGGATCAGCTCATCAATTGGATTTGGGCCAGGTGTGTTGGGCTGAGAGTGATGAATACCCGGGCTGGTCAAGAGGGTGAATTCAAATGAGCTAGTTTCCGAAACTGATGGTACCTGCAAATGCTTGTAGGGAAAAATTGTTTCGTTAAAAATAACATGCCGAGAGACATAGACACAACCACTCGTTGGATCTAGGCAACGGTAACCTTTGTGTTGAGGACTGTAACCCAAAAACACACACTTGATACTACGACTGGAGAGTTTATCAGAAACATAAGACCCAAGATGAGGAAAACAAGAGCAACCAAAAACTCGAAGAGACGAGTAGGAAGGAGGACTACCATAAAGACGGGTGTGAGGGGTATCCCAATGGAGAATGGGAGTGGGAAGGAGATTAATAAGATAAACCGAGGTCAAGACCGCTTCGACCCAAAGATTATGGGGAGCACCAGAGGTGAGGAGAAGACTACGAGTCATCGTGGCAATATGGAGATGTTTGCGCTCGGCAAGTCCATTCTGTTGTGGTGTATGTGGGCAAGAAAATCTCTGTTGAATTCCCAAGGATTTAGAATAAAGAGAGAAGGCATGATTAACATACTCAGTCCCATTGTCACTTTGAAGAATCTTTATGGTATGGTGAAAAAGATTTTGAATCATGGCTACCAAGGTTTGAAAATGAGTGAGTACCTCATTTTTGCGACGCATGGGATAAATCCAAGTGTAACGGGAGAATTCATCTGTGAAAAGAACATAATACATGAAGCCACTAACAGAAAGAGTAGATGAAGCCCAAATATCACTATGAATAATGTGAAATGGAAAAGTAACAGACTCTTTATTGGAATTAAAAGGTAATTGATGAGATTTGCTAAGTGCACAATCTCTACAAAAGGAATGAAAAGATAATTTGGAACCAATTATTGAACCTAGACGAGCTAAGACAGTTGAAGAGGGATGGCCCAAACGATTGTGCCAAATGGAGGAGTGAATGGAGGCAAGGGCTTGTGGAGGAGTGGAGACGCTTGACAGAGTAAGCGGATAGAGACCATCTTTACAAGGGCCCTGAAACAAGAGATGACCTGTACGTAAGCAATAGATTTGATAAAAATCTGGAGCAAAAAGAAAGAACACTAGGTTGTCTTTAGTGAAACGAGCTACAGAAAGGAGATTTTTACGGATGGATGGGATTTGAAAAACATTTTGTAAAGTGAATTTGGAAGACCCTAATGACAAGGGAAGATTACCGGTATGGGAAACGGGCATTGAGTCCCCATTACCCATATAAACATTATGAGGCCCCCCATAAGATTGAGGATTAGTAACAGGCATGGATGTCATGTGGTGAGTGGCGCCTGTATCGGGGTACCAAGTGGGGTCAGGTGCATAGTGAACGCCAGCAAACGGAGCAGCAGTGCTTGGGCCAGGGAATCGGTGTGGGCATTGAGGAAGCCCATATTGGTTGGAGTGGCAGTTAGGGCACCACTGAGGTGCCGGGCCAAGAAGCCCATGAGGCCCAGGACGTACGGCCCAGGCAGGGGAAGAAAAGGGGCCAGGCTGGGACGCGAATTGCTGCTGGTGCTGTGGAAAAGACGCATACTGCTGCTGCTGGAAAAAGGGAGGACGCGCACCGCTGCGGCGATTCCGGCCTGTGGAGTACCGGCCGCCGGAGTGAGAAGGACGAGGGGCCGAGGAGCGGTGGTCACGGCGTGGGGAAGGAGCGGTATGATTGAAGAGCGCAGTGGCCATTCCAGTGGCAGATGGACCAATCTGCTGAAGGATAGGATGCGAGCGCGGAGCTCAGAGAAGTCAGGGAGAGGTGGGTTTTGGGTGAGTGCAGTGCGGAGCATGCCATAATCCGGTCCAAGGCCGTGGAGAGTAGCAATGACCAAGTCTTCGTCAGAAACAGGCTTGTTGATGGAGATTAAAGAATCGACAATGGCTTTGGCTTGGCGGAGATATGCATCAACAGATTGGTTTCCTTTCTGGAGATCCAAAAGCTGCATTTTGAGGGTAGAGGCACGGGCAACAGATTTTTGGGAAAAATGGAGCTGAAGACAATCCCAAATGTCCTTGGAGGTTTCGAAACCAATTGTCAGTTGAGCAATATTTTCAGTGAGGGTGGTGGTGAGAGTGCTGACGATGATTTGGTCTTCTTTGAACCATTTGGTGTAGGCTGGGTTGGGGATAGGAACAGCAGGTTGGCCCTCAGAGGGGGTGGACATGATGGTAGATGGGGGGAGCAGGTTTGGAACCGTCAACATAGCACCAGAGATCATTGCCATTGAGGTAAGGTTTGATTTGCCGAAGCCAAACTAGATAGTTGGTTTCAGTGAGTTTGATAAAGCTGGAAGTGTTTGGAGAGGAGGAAGAAGCAGTGGGGTTGGCCATGAGGGAGGGAGGGGAGGCACAGAGTATGAAGAACGACTAAGGAAGGGATATTGGATCGAAAAGAGGTAAGCAACCTAAGCTCTGATACCATGTAGAAAATGTGTTTTCTATATTCACAATTTGATTACAATGTACAATTATATAGCTAAGCTAATTGACTGTTATGCTACTGTTACAATCAGCTATAAACACTATTCAATGTTATAAATACAAAGATTCAAAACTGATGATCAGTTTTGATTGCACAGATCTTCAGTTACACAAATCTCTCTAACAATGACTTTCAGTTCAAGGTGGGTTAATTATTTAAAGTAAAAAGAAAGTCCATTTCCCTCACAAATTTCTACTCACATTCCTTAATCTCATTATGCCTCAAAGGCTCAAACAGTCCATTCCCTCGTTCCTCAATTCCCCACTTAAAATAAACTTCCTCTTGATCAGACCTGAATCCCTGGACTCTCCTGCACGCTTTTGCTTAAGCATTGGGACTGGTTGGACCTCGCTATTGGGCTTCTTTGCAATCCAACTAGCAAATCGATTCATACTGTAATAGACATTTTTGTTATTCATGAAATATATGCAATAAGTTTTACATCCAACATTATACGAGTCCTCAACAAATATGTAATAACTATTTTAGCTCAAAAAGAGGGTTAATTACTTACAGTTCTTTATCTTTAATTTCAAGATAATGGCCATACTTCTAGTATTGTTATTCATACATCTTGATTTTGGTTTGTGGTACAGGAGAATGAGGCTTTTCAGAGTAATTCTGCAGCGACAAGGCAATTTGAAAGCACAATGGAACCCAGCTGCCAGTTATGTTGTATTGAGAGAGAGAGAGAGAGAGACGCACATCATCGCAACTTGACCAGATATCAAATGCCTCAGGAAATGCGCCCCTGAATTTTTCTTCGTTGCACGATCCACTTGAGCCCCAATCTTCACCTATGCTTCCAAGAAGTTACGAGTTCACAAGGCGATAAGTGAAAAACTTCCCACATAGCTTCCTTGGTTGTTTGACATGCTTGGAACGACACCACCAGCTGCCACACAGTAGGCCTCATTGCACCGCTTGAATAAACCACAAGAGCGTCCCTAAATCAACCAAGTAATTGATTAACCACTTCTATCCCCAGTTCATATTTATACTACACTTTCTGACAGGTTGCCCACTTACCATATAATACTTTTATCTAGTTTTACCAAAATTAACGAACCAAGCACAACCAATTAGAGAGTACCTCCTTGTAGGACAGCAATTAAATTGGCTGCCGATATTTTTATCAGTGGTGCTTGTTAAAATTAGGCACAGCCCACCACCACAGGGACATTCCAGAACCCTTGAACGATAGATAGAGAAAAGTTTGAGATGGAAGTCGAATACATATATCGATCTTCGAGTAGCAGAAACATATCCTCCTAGTCTGCCATTATTTTAGGCAACAGAAGAAACAATTCCTTGTCAAATTAGTTCCAGCCCCTCTATAAAGCTTGAAAACACAAAGGGTCCAGTGAAGGGTCAAGGAAACCGGAATAGCCAGGTTACATCAAACATTCAAACCAAAACTCTACAAGGAAATAAATCGACACAAACAAGATATTTGAATATTATGACAGTGCACATATCTGCCTGAGACCTGAGAGAGTGAAATAGAGAGAAGAGTACCAATGGTGAAGCAACAAACATTTTCTTCCCATAAGGACACCCAAGTCCTTGTTTTCCCTCAGCACCACCATTATTCCTTGCTAGATTAGAGGCCATGGTGTTCTTTTGAAATGATTGAATCGGGGGCCATCCGACCACCTATGCCCTGTTACATACAATTTAATGTCCAGTAATTCACCACACGTACCACATGTGTAACGAAATATTTGAAACATATATGTTACCAAAAACTGACAGCTAATAAAGCAAGAGGTGGAATACCACAAGGAGAAAGTATACCTAATAAAAAAGAAGTTTTTGTAGTTGGTACATGCTTTCTTAAACCGCCCATAAGAACCATATTCTGACTTTTATCTGGAGAATACCCTTCACATCATAATTGAGATGGTCTATTTCTTGTCTGAACTAGATAACTAGCAGCACTCTTTTCGTATCGGGAAGAAGAGAGACTAACTGAGAAATAATTTTTTGGTATAATAAGTTCCTTTTGGTATTATAATGATTTATATATATATTATTAGTTGTGGTAAGAGCTAGCTATGACATACGTCACAACCATAATAATATAAAAATCATTATCAGCTCATGAAAGATTAGAACCAATGGAATATTTTCTGGATATTGCAAACATCCTATTTTTATAGTAGCTCTCTTCTTAACGCAAGGGTTGTGGTGGTAATTCCCAGATGTAGAAAATCTATACTTATCAAGTTTTAATGGGTACGTAGCTAGCTAAGCTAGATTGATTATTAGGGTGGAGTAAATCAAATACAGCCGCTACTCCTCTCCAAAACCCTACGACCTCCGGTTGAAATTTCGTTCTCGTCCGGCGGTGCCCGGACTTCGGGGTAGGCTTCCTGCCACACTGATGTCATGGGTTTGCTGCCGGACGGGAGATCTACTGCCCTTAGGATTGTCGGCGGGATTTGCTCGGGTTTCGTCAGAAGGTTCGGCTGGGATAGTGCGAAGGGTGTTCGTGCTTCACCGGTCTGGTCGTCGACTCATGCTGCTGGGTTCTAGATCGTTTGGTGGCCATGGATCTCGATCGATGGTGTGGGCGGTTGCAGGGCCTGGACTGGGATGGGTCTTCTTTGCTGATGCATGTTGCGACGGCTTTGGCTCGGCAAGGTTTTGGATCGCCGGGACGAAAGGGCGAGGCAAAGAGGAGCATGGCGACGCGGGTCATGCGACGTGGGTCGGGTGGAACTCGGCCGGATGGGTGCTGCACAACGGCGTGGTGGAAGGAACGAGGTGGACTGGCCCGAACCAATGATGGGCCTGATGCAATCCTTGGTGGACTCCCCTATTGGGCCGAAACTGTTTGGGCTGGGGTTTTTGCCCTAGTCCAGTGCTATTTTGGGCTAGGGTTTAGGCTCTTGGCTCAAACCTATGTTTTTAGCTTTTTGTCTAATTACAATAAATTTCCTTGTATTAGGAACCAAACAAGTGTAGGTTTGGCTTGTCTATTTGCTATGTTTTTTCATAGCTTATAGGCTCGCTTTTATAGTGAGCGATAAGTTCAAATATAGTTGGTCTATCCTATGTACTACTGTGGCTCCTCCACGAAGCCTTGTTCTGGCCATTTTTATGTGTCAGCGGGTGAGTATGTAATGGCCTTCTTGACATGCGCTATTATCAATGGAATTACCATTATTCAAAAAGCTAGATTGATTATTATTGAATTAAGGATTAAATACTGTTTAATCCTTGAATTTTTTTCCAAAAAATACTTCAGTTCCTGACTTTCTAATTTCACACGTTTAATCTTTATACTCTCAAATTTTGGACCAATAGGTCAATTCCGTTACTTTTCATCCAAAAACTCCATTAAATCGCTGACGAGACATTTTTTCGGCATCAAAATGTTTATTATACCCTCACTTTTTTTTTTCTCTCTCTCTCTTTTTTTCCCCTTTTCTTTTTTCTGTTTGGGTGGTTCTAGTTGGACCTCCAAATTTGCTATTTGGACCTCACATATTGAGTACACCTCTAATTTACCTTTTAGAATACTTGAAAAGCTAAGAAGACCTCCATATTTTTACCAAAACGCCCTTGAACATGAGATATAACAATTTGTTACTCTATTTTTTTTTCTCTCTTCAACCATGAGAAGAAGAATGAATCAAAATTACATTATATTGCTCTCTTATGAGTAAGTCTCTCCTCCACAAAAATTAATCAGAGGGTTGGTTCTCGATCTTGATATGTTGTTGGAATCTCTTTGAATTTGCTGAAAGAAAGATTTCAAGGGTTTTTGGGTTAGAAGATCGAATAATAACTATATCATAATATTCAATTAATTTAGTTTTAAAAAAATCCAAATCAGATTGTTTTGAATTTATTTTTGTATTAAATGATGGGCCATGTATAGAAATTATTATTTTTACTTAATTATTTTAGGTAAATTGTAAAACTACATAGGCAATATAAGGAAATTTTGAAAAAAAATAATTTAATTAAATGTTATATTCGATTGGAGGAGGTAAGAAGAGTTTTTTTTTTTCATTTTTCTTTCTTTGTCCTTATTTGTCTTTTCATATAACTTGACAAAGTCTATTAATAATTGAAAAAAGTTGGAGGTCCAAATATCAAATTTGGAGGTCCAACTAGAATCACCCTTTCTGTTTATCTCTTCTTCTCTCTCACCTCCAAAAACCTCAACACAACCACAACCCCCTCTGTCTCCTCTGCAACCTTCCCCTTCTCCTTCAAATCAACAAAAACCCAATGTCAAATTTTTCAGGAAAAAACCCATCTTTAATTTTTTGGAAAAATTCCATCTTTAATTCCGACAAATCGGAGGCAGTTTCTTACTGGGCTTCGCCGGACGATGAGCACTCCCATTTGGTCTCCGCCTGCAAATTTCCGACTCCCCCCTAAATTCCCCCAAACGTCAAACCCCTATCCGTCAATTTTGAAGGAGAGAGAGAAGAATTCGATCTCGGAAAACCCTTCAACAACTCCCTACTCACTCTACACTACTGCCGGGTCCAAATCTATGCCCCAATCCCCACCGCCATCACCAACGCCACTGCTCCGCCGCCCAAAACCTTGCTCCCCAAAAACAAGATCAAATTTTGTCCCTCTGTCACCCTTCCCAGACACTTCGTCGCCCTTCCTAGATTCTTCAATTGAGTTCGAATTGAAATTGAAATTGAAGGAAAATTGACAATGGTTTGTGGTGAAGGAGGTAAAGCAATTGGGCGGCAGTGGCGGGTCGAGGGGGAGGAGGCCGTAGGTGGAGGAGGTGAGGGAGACGATGTGGTGGCTCAAGGTGGAGACCTTGGTGATTGAAGCTTTGGATTGGAAAACCGAAACGATGTTTTGGGTAATTTTGGTTGCTGAGAGAGAGAGAGAGAGAGAGAGAGAACCTTGCTGAAGTGAGGAGTGGAGGAGACGCGGCTTGAAGAAGAAGAAGAAGAAGAGGAGGGGAAAAGCTTAGGGTTTGGCAAAGATCGGGAAGAAGAGATAAACAGAAAAGAAAATTAAATTATTTTTTAAAAAAAAGTGAGGGTATAATAGATAGGGAAAATTTCACAAATGGTCACTCAACTATGACTCATTCGACACTTTAGTCACTCAAGTTTTAAATATATCACTTTGGTCACTCAACTATTACATTGTCAATCACTTTAGTCACCCAAGGAGTATTTTTTTTAATGAAAAAAATTAACAAAGTGACTAAAGTGATTGACAGTGTAATAGTTGAGTGACCAAAGTGATATATTTGAAACTTGAGTGACCAAAGTGTCGAATGAGTCATAGTTGAGTGACAATTTGTGGAATTCTCCCTAATAGATATTTTGATGCCCAAAAAATGTCCACGTCAACGATTTAACGGAGTTTTTGGATGGAAAGTAACGGAATGGACCTATTGATCCAAAATTTGAGAGTACAATGACTAAACGTGTGAAATTAGAAAGCCAGGGACTAAAGTGTTTCTTAAGCAAAAGTTCAAGGATTAAACAGTATTTAATCCTTGAATTAATGATAATTCATTGTAAATCATAAATTTTTATTTAAAAAACTAATCTTACATGTTTTGTGCCCGGTCACACATATACGCTTCACATTTGTGAGGATTGTGTCTTCATCATGAGATTCATCAAATATCTTGCTTCCCTGCATGCAATTAGTAATTAGAGACACCATGGCCAGGATAACATAAAATGATAGTGAGAGATGCATCGTCTTTAAGTACTGAGGGCATCGTCATGGTTCCCTCGTAGCTCCAAACGATTTTCCATACACAACACCTAAAATTTCAGAAAGATACCACATTCATTAACAAATGGAAACCCCAAAACCTAATAAGTGCCTAAACAAGTGGTTATGGATAAGAAAGTTTAATCCCAACTATATATATATGGTCAGTCCAATCAAATTTCAGGAGTGTTTATTGTTGCAGAGGGTCTGACTGAGAAATGAGAATCACAATAGTGGTCCAAAACTCCAAATACACCTAAGACCCAAATGAATGGCTGATCAAAATATCAATGAGAATTTCAGACTAAGTGTGGAAGGAGCAAAATAACCCAATGAGAGTTGAATAATCTTTGATTTGAAGATCGAAAGCTCAACGCAAGAGCACAATTGTGGACCACAACAGAAAATATACCCATCAAAGACAAAAAAATTCTCCCCGGATATATAGCATAGCCCTGAATTATTCAAAACACGAAACAAAGTTAAGATCTCATTTATTTTGCTGATGAGAGTTTCTATTGGGATCTTCAAATCTGCTCACTTGACCTCACTCTATTATGAATTATTAAATGACATATATAACCTACTATAAAATGACTATTAAGGACAATAATTATACCAAAAAATATTATATTTATTTTATGTAGACTTTCCAATTCAATAATATTAGATTGTATTTCTTAGTATTTTCCTTATCTATTTTCATTTTCCAATTTCACTCATATATATTTAATAAGAATTAAAAATATGATTAAGATCATGTGACATAAAAATGTATGATATATATGTTGAACGCATATTGGTGAGGGAAAACAAAATAAATCCTCTTATGATTTATTACCTAAATCTAAGTCAATCCATTATATTTGCAAAAAAAAAAAAAAAACTAAAAATATTTAAATAATTAATCATGTGGTACCAAAAATACAGAAAAAAAAAACAATAAAAAACAAATGATTTTTTTTTTTAGAATAAAAACAAATAATTTTTTCATTTTTTTGTTGCACAGCTAAAATAGAAAAAAAAAAACAGAATAGTTCATGGTATTTTCTTATTGATTAGACATTAATTTTTGAAACTCAAGTTTGATTAAGAAATGTATATTAAGTTAAGATTTATAGAGTGATTAAATCATTGAAATGACTAAATTTTTTATTTTAAAGATAATAATTTGTTTGCAAATTATATGAGTGAGGTTATTTGAAGAAGTTTAGTGAGATTTAGTGAGTAAATTTAGTATTTGAAAATTTGATAAGAGGTGTAAAAAGCATAGAGGTCAAGTGAGTAAATTTGGAGGTTCCAATAGAAAAACTCTTTGCTGATTGGTTGAACGTCGTTGCAGTTGTTCGGCTCGGTAGAGAATTCGTCTCAGCGGTTTACGTACGAAGAAACAAATGGAGGACGAAGTAGTAATTTCGTCCAAAACTGTAATCAACAGAACTCCATGATTCACCTTCCTACCTTCGATTAAAACCTTCCAACCTTCGGAGTAAAGCTACGTTGACAACCACATACGAATCTCAAGCTCAACGAAATGATACCCGCTCACCACCACAGGCGACAACAAATGTGACTCATACAGTTAACCCTGGTAAGTCTTTGAATTAATGTTACTGACATTTCTAGGAATAGCCGCAGTACGTGGATAATTGATTAGTGCATACGACTCGGACAACTTATGGGTAGACACATACTTAGCTATTGGGTGTTTGGATTTTGCTCTAGGATCATGATCATATTGTTTTCTTGGAATTCCCTTGTTTAATCTCTGGGGATACCTAGGTTCAACAGTTCAGTTTCTCTAGGAGTAGAAAGCTTGAACAGACTCAATAGGATTATAAAGAACTATTTCTTGGCAAGAGTTTTGCATGTAAAAGAGACTCCAGAGAAGTACGAAATATACGCTTACAGATGAACTCTACCTTTCATGAAAGAAATAGATCTCTTTCCTTCATGGAAGGCCAGCTATCACCAATTGAAGTTTGCATCCCCTTCGATCAGAACCCAAAAGCAAAATGTACAAGAACAAAAATTTGTGTGTCAGATCATTATTAGAAAATACAAACAGAAACAAACATAATCAAGAAAGACAATATAATACTGATAAGTATAACCATACCCTAAATCGAAGAAAAAGAAGGAGAGTCCCAAAAAACCCCTAACCGATCAGTTAAGATTTATTTTCCTCTGAGGACAATATAGGGTGTCTGGAGTCGAGCTTGAGTCTCCTTCATCCTCTCCGCAAAGAGTGATGGTGTATCCTTCTCCAGTTTCTGTTCGCTCTGGCATTTTTTTATGCGCTTTTCTTGCTTCCTTGCCCCAGATTTTTTCCCATGAAAGGTATGACAAAATCTCTTATAAGCTTCCTTCTCTGTCAAGCTTCCCCCAAACTCATCGGTTCTCTCAATTCGGATATCCTTTTCCTGATAATCATGTAACCTTTTAGGTTTAGCTACATGATGACGACTTATCGTCTCGAGCTTTCTCTTTTTCTTGCCCTCCTCTTCTTCTGTTAGGGTTCTTCGATCTCTGAGCAAATTTAGGGCACCAGATAACCCTTTTCCAATCGCAGCTTCACGTATAGTTCCATCAGCCGGAAATTTTTTCTCATCCTTGATTACCACTCGATTTCCATCTTCATTTAATTCTGATTCATCAGCATCGTCTTTTGCTTCTAATTTCTCACAATCAGCTTCTTGCTTTAGAAACTGAGGCTTATGGTTGTGAGAATATTCATCATGATGATCAAGCTGGAGGCCGCAGACAAAGGTGTCCATGTATGATAAGACAACCTTGGGGGAAGATGACTCGCCGGAGGGGATTGCGGTGGCGGCATGGAGTGCGATTGACTTTACACCGCTCACGGTCTCTTCTTTCTTTTTAAGAATATTGAGTTTCCTTGTTCTCTCCTCATGATAATCAATATCATCAGAAAAGACGAGACCATCATCACAACAATCGTTCTCTTCTAATTGGCTATTGTTCATCCTAGTGCGGTACTTGCATGATTTTTGAGACCTTGATTGTGAGCTTTCCATGTCTGTTTCAACAACGCTATCTAAAACCTAAGAGAAGGGACTTGTTTGGGTTTGAAAACGGAGAAAGTGTAAATAAGGAGATGAAGGGGCTTTAAGTCTTTGAGGTGCAAATAATTTATTGAGACCAAAGGGTCGGTTGTATATGTATATACTATATCGACAGGTAAAGCCCGAAGTAACTGGGAAAGTCCACGTTTCAGTTCTAGTAATTTGGAAAGCTAAAAAGTACGTGGGCTCTAATCTAAGGAATTTATATCACGTTTTGTTGGAAAATAACTTGAAAAGTCTGGGCAAACCAATTTTGACATGTATATTCAAATTTCAAACTCTCTTTTATTCATACGTTCGATAGCATAGTTTCATTCCAACATTATAAAAAGTCATGAGTTCGATTTTCACTAGCATCTATAAGAATGGGTGGCCTAAGGTTTTTTTTTTTTTTTTCCAAAAAAAAAAAAGAAAGCAGATAACATATTTCCATGAAATAAATGTTCAATATAAAAGATTGTTTTATTTATTTATTATTATTATTATTTTTTTTTTTGAGGAGATCCAACTAGAAGATTGTTAACGCATCTAATTAACTTGTTTGGACCTTGTTAGGTTTGGAACGGGCCGTTACACACTGGATCAAGGCCTAGTTTCATTGGTTGGGCTTTAATTCGCCCAGCCCAAATTAAACAGAAATTAGACTTTAATAATTATCCGCAGCACCGTCAAAAACTCAATTAGCCGGAAACTAGTCAATTCCATCATCCCATGCCTCTTTCTCCTAGTTTTGTTGTGTGAAAGACTATATTATTGTCAATGTGGTTAGTTTTTGTGCTAGTTTTAGATCAAATTTGTACAGCCTAGACCAAGAAAGTAACTGATTTCAAAATTCTTAGATTTTGTTTTTTTTTTTTTGAATAAAAATCCTTAGAACTTTATTGAAGGAAGATTAAAACAAACATCCTATCTCACTTTGTCTCTCTGCAATTGCAGCTTACGACTGAAATCGAAGCAATGTCAACTATCTTCCTCAGGAAGTTGTTATAACTTATAACATAAAATCTTTGGTCAAAATGCTGTTAGAACTTGAAGTGAACTCATCATTATCTATGATTACGTAAACTGTCCTAGATAAAACGATATTCTAATTAATAGGAGATATAAGAGGAGTACTATACCTAGAGACCGAATAAGCTAAATATATCAAGCTTTATTGGTTAGGGATTCATTACTTAGATTACAAGGAAATCTGTAAATCAGTGATACATTAGGACACTTATTGGGATGACTTGATTCTTAAGAAATATCTTTATGGGAGGATTCTTAGGATTAATCATCTGATATAAATTAAGTGCTTGGGGTCCCTGTTCTCTCTGCAACAATAAGCATAAGTCCTGCCCCATTGAAGGAGCTTGAGATTAGAGAAGAGCAGAAGACCTTGACCTAAGTAACTACACGTGATCATGTCTTCAATTCAAGAATCAGGTATTGTGTTCAAACCATGTAGCACTAGTTCATGTTCATATCGATTCTTATGTGTGTTTATGTTTCGTGATTTGATCCTTGGATTATATATTTGCTCATTCAGTCCAACAATTGGTATCAGAGCCAAAAGGTTTTCACAAACATAAATCGTTTTTTGATTAATCAAAAATTTAGAAGAACCAAAGTTTTATTTTCAGAAAAATTACAATATTTCAAACCTAAGCCTTGCTAAAGAAACAGGCCACGAGTGGGCCAAATTTAAGAAATCTTTTCGGCCCAAAACCCGCAGGCGCTGACCCGGACCCAAACTTCATTCAGAATCCCTCTGCAGATGACCGTTATACTCTAACGGTTATATACGATTTGGGAATTAGGGTTCTTGGTCTGGGATTGAAAGCGCAGAGGACGTTTATGTCCTCTATGGAATTCGTGACTCCAAACACTGCGGATTAAGAAACCGAATTGATTGCTTGCTGTTTTCGATTAAAAGATTCATGCTTCCGCTAACAAATTATGCAGCAAATTGTAAGGATTCAAGGTTAGGCTTTTCTGGAAATTTTATTTCGATTCAAAGTATTTTTTGATCTATGTTGAAGCACAAGAACACTAGAAGCATTCCCGGCGTGCACCTAGGCTAGAGTAGATGGTGACCGGATGAAATTTACATACTATGGTTGTTCTGTGATTGAGTGATTTTTGAATCGTATGCTGGTATATCTGTGAACATGTATTGAAGATTGTGTTTTGATATGTTGTGAGGATTCTATATCTGCAATTGAAATATGACGTGTATGATTAGAATTAAGATCTTCCTATATGTATGTTCTGCGTTCTTTAAGAAAATTGCAGGTTATCAATACAGTGACCAAAATTATTTTGGATTAAGATATGTTTTGAAACCTCACTGGGGTCTGTGTTTTTTTCAGTGAATATTAGTAGATACATGTTGCACAAAGCAATTTTCTGTTAATATTTACAAGGAACTCATTAAGTTTAAAGAATGATCAGTTTGTGTTTTACTCTTTAAATCATATAAATTATGTCTTCCAAAGAAGTTTTGAATTATAAAATTTAAATTGTAAAACAGCATTGTACATGTTTTTGAGTTCATATATGGATTTTAAAGACTTTTCTTCTGTCACTAAGATGATGACTGTCTTTAATATAACTTGAACTCACTTATTGTGGTCCAATGATCAAGAAACTTCAGAATATCTTGTCTTCTGCTATAAAAGTGTTGCCTGATATTGATATTGGGGTGTTTAGTTTGCTTTTGATCTCTGACATTGTTCTGCTGTGTGTTTTATGAACTGCTTAAGAAATAACACTTAATGTGCAGAATGGTTTATGTCAAGATTTTCAGTTTTATTTTTTTGAAACTAAAACTTACATTATTTTTCTTGTTTTGCTCCCTAGGAAATCTTTACATGAATTTGAACAATGTTCTAATTCTGAACGGCACTAATTTTAGAGCTTGGAAGAATTCTCTGGAACACTATTTGATGATGCATGAAAATATGGATCTTTGTTTCACTGATGACCAACCTGAACCCTTCTGAAGAAAGTACTGCAGAGGATAGAAAGGAGGCTAGAGCTTGGTATAGGGCTAACAGGATGGCCAAAAATGTTATGAGGAATACCATGTCTGACACAGTGAGAGGTAGTATTGAGGAGCCTGAATTAGCCACTGACTATATGGAGGCAATAGAAAGAAAATTTAAGGAGAGTGAAAAAGCTGAAGCTGCAAGACTATCTAAGGCTTTCCATGATCTTAGGTACAGTGGTACTGGGGGAGTTAGAGAGCACCTATTGAAGCTTATCAACATAAATGCTAGGCTTAGAGAGCTACTTATGGGAGTCAATGATGACCAGGTGGTGCATGTTGCACTGCATTCCTTACCTAGCAGTTTCAGTGGACTTAGAACCAGTTATAACTCTCAGATGGGAACCTGGACCGTAGATGAGCTGATCTCAATTTGTGTTGATGAGGAAGAGAGGATGAAGAAAGAAAAGGAACCTGCAACTGCAATAAACCTAGTAGAAAAGCCAAAGTGGAAGAAGAATAAGCTTAAAGCCACTAAGACCATTACCAAGCCATCTGGAAACACTGCAGCAAAAGCCAATAAGCCTTTCAAGTTCAAGTGCTATTTTTGTAAGAAAATAGGACACATGAAGAAGGACTGTTCAGGATTTAAAGCATGGCTTGTGAAAAAGGGTAAGATTAATTCTGTTAATCTTTTAGAAACCATTTCTTTAGAAGTTAATTTTGTTAACATAGAACCTCATTCATATTGGTTAGACTCTGGCAGTCCCTTACATATTACAAATTCATTGCAGGGATTCATAAAGAAGAGGAAGCCAAGAAGTGATGAAGTCAACATCTGCGTTGGCAATGGAATGAGGGTTGCAGTGAAGGCAGTAGGGACATTAAGATTAGATTTGGGGTTAGGAAATTTTCTGGTTTTAGATAGTGTTTATTACATTCCCTCAATTAAGAGGAATTTGCTTTCTATTAGTCTTTTGGTCAAGAATGGATGTAACTTTTACATTGGTTCTAGTGGAATAAAAATTTTCAAGAGTTCTCTTGATTTTTTGCTTAATGATTATTCAGTGTTTGGTTCTGGTGTTATGATAAATGACTATTTGAAATTGAATTGTTCATTGCCTCAACAAGAAACTTTACTTGTTGAAAACAGTGATAACACATCAAGTAATAACATCATTACTGGTGTTAAAAGAATCTTACATGATGAAAAATCAGCATATTTATGGCACAGGAGACTAGGCCACATTTCAAAAGATAGATTGCAAACACTTGTTAAGAATAAAACACTGCCAGAATTCAATTTTACTGATCTTGAGAACTGTATTGAATGCTTTAAAGGAAAAATGACAAACTTAAGAAAGAAAGATGCTAACAGAAGCAAGAAACTGTTAGAATTGATACACACAGATATTTGTGGACCATTCAGACATAGAACTATATGTGGAAACGTTTATTTTATCACATTCATAGATGATTTTTCCAGATATTGCTACATATACCTGTTATCAGAAAAATCACAATCACTTAAGGCTTTTAAAATTTTCAAAACTGAGGTTGAACACCAGTTGGATTTGAAAATTAAAATTGTGAGGTCTGATAGGGGGGGAGAGTTTTATGGCAAATATACTGAGCAAGGACAACAAAAAGGTCCATTTGCTTTATATCTACAAGAAGTAGGCATAAAGGCTCAGTACACAACACCATATAATCCCCAACAAAACGGTGTAGCTGAGAGGAAAAATAGAACTCTATTGAATAGGGTAAGAAGTATGATGTGTACTTCTGGATTGCCTAAAATGCTTTGGGGAGAAGCATTGAAAACTACAAACTATCTTTGCAACAGGTCCCCAAGCAAATCTTTGGATAAAACACCATTTGAAATGTGGTGTGGTAGGCAACCTAGTTTACATCACTGCCATGTATGGGGTTGTAAAGCTGAGGCAAGAATTTACAATCCAAATTTAAGTAAACTCGATCCAAAATCTGTGAGTTGTCATTTTATAGGCTACTGTGAAAAATCAAAGGGTTATAGACTCTATGCATCACATCATTCACCTAGAATTTTTGAGACACACCAAGTTAAATTCTTAAGTGAAAGTGTCTGCAATACAATTTTTGAAGATTTATCTTCTGATTTTGAAGAAGTTGCAGAAAATGTGGATAATGTTGCAGTTATGCCTAGCAGTCAAGGAAGTTCATTAAGCTTGGATGCAGTAGAAAACCTAGATCAAAATTCAGTCCCAAATGAAGATAATGTGATCTTAGAACCAGGAAACTTAGATTTGGAAATGGCTGGACCTGAAATTGTTTTTGAACCGGCAGCTGAACCTCAACCTGAACTTGAACCACAACCTGAGCAAGAACCAACTCAAAATCCAGTTCAGGAACCTAGAAGATCCCAAAGAGCCAGAAAACCAAAATATGGTGGTGAATGTGACATTTATGAAGTTTATTTGAATGAAGTAGAAGCCACATTGTCAGATGACAATGACCCCACCTCTTTCAAACAAGCAATTGGAAGTGAAGACTCTGATGCATGGACTCAAGCTATGATTGCAGAGCTTGATTCCATGCACAAGAATGGAGTGTGGGAACTCGTGAGGCCAAAAGAAAATCAAAAACCTATTGGCTGCAAGTGGATTTTTAAAACCAAAAGAGATGCAGGAGGTAACATAGAGAGACATAAAGCTAGACTAGTTGCTAAGGGTTTTACACAAAAGGAAGGAATAGATTTTACAGAAACCTTCTCACCTGTTTCAACTAAAGATTCCTTTAGAATCATAATGGCTCTAGTAGCTCATTATGATATGGAGTTACATCAAATGGATGTAAAAACGGCTTTCCTAAATGGGGAGCTGGAGGAGGAGATCTTCATGGCACAACCTGAAGGTTTTATTGAACCAGGAAAAGAAAGCATGGTCTGTAAACTTAAGAAATCTATTTATGGACTCAAACAAGCTAGTAGGCAATGGTATAAGAAATTTGACTCAGTAATTTCATCTTTTGGTTTTACAGAAAACCTTGTTGATGAATGTGTTTATCTCAGAGTAGTTGGAAATAATTTTATCTTTCTTATCCTGTATGTAGATGATATTCTCCTTGCTAGCAGCAATATTAAATTGCTAAAAGATACTAAAGCTTTCCTGTCAAAGAACTTTGACATGAAAGATCTAGGAGAAGCATCATATGTACTAGGAATTGAGATTAAGAGAGATAGGAAGCAGGGACTGTTGGGATTGTCTCAACAAAGTTACATTTCGAAGATCCTTAAAAGATTTGGAATGGAAACCTGTGCTAATGGTGAAGTACCAATGTCTAAGGGAGATAAGCTAACAAAGAATCAGTGTCCTAAAACTGATATTGAGAAAACTGAAATGGAATCGATACCATATGCCAGGCTAGTAGGGAGTCTAATGTATGCACAAGTCTGTACAAGGCCAGACCTGTCATTTTCAGTTGGAATGTTGTCCAGATTTCAGTCAAATCCTGGACATGAACATTGGACAGCTGGCAAGAAAGTTTTGAGGTATCTGCAAAGAACCAAAAATCATATGCTGGTGTATAAACGTGTGAATAGATTAGAACTGGTTGGCTTTACAGATTTTGATTTTGCTGGAAACTATCCTGCATCTATGAAGTCCACTTGTGGTTATGTGTACATGCTTGCAGGTGGAGCAGTAGCTTGGAAGACAATGAAACAGTCTTTAATAGCTACTTCCACAATGCAGGCAGAAATGATTGCTATATATGAAGGTGTATGTGAAGGACTATGGATCAGAAATTTCATTTTAGAGACTAAAGTGTTAAGTGAACTTGTTAATGGAAAATTGAAGGTGTTCTGTGATAATGAAGCTGCAGTATTTTTCAGTAAGAATAGCAAGAGGTCAAATAATTCCAAGCATATAGACTTAAAGTTTTATAGCATCAGGAAGAGAGTGAAAGATGGGGAAGTTGAGATCTCTGGAATCAAGACTGAAGATCAGCTAGCAGATCCATTTACAAAAGCCTTATCAGTTGCAGTTTTTAAAGAACATTCCAAGAACATGGGGATTTTGTCGAGTCTGAGTGATGCTTGAGTTCAGTGGGAGCAAAATGTTTTAAGAAAAATTGTTTTAAGTTAGTTTTTTTTTGGCTCAGTTTTAAATTTCTGTGTTTAGTTATGTTACAGAAATTAATTGTACTATATTTTGGAATTAATAAATTGAGGTATTATTCAAGTGATATTTACAGCTTATTTATTCATTCTTTTGTTTTGAATATTGAGATTGCTGTTATTTTACCAGTTCTTTGATCAGGTGGATTGGTATATGCATATATTCAGTCTGGAAGCAAACTACAATCCACTGGTGTTTGGTTAAATATGTTTGCATTATGTTTTGATAGTCAAAAATGATTAAGTTTGGACTGTTGTCAAGCAATGTCTGCAGAATGATATATTTTGTTGCTTGATTGTATCATATCAGGAAGTTAAAATAGTTCATGTGAAATGCAGTAGCTTTTACTTGTGGTCTTGAACAAGCTTGCTCTTTTGAACTTGCTTATTTCTAGATTCAGTATTGGATACTGTGTTTTGACTGAATTGAATGAATCTAAGCACGCTTGTATCTCAGTGCACACTTTAGCTATTGTTGGAATAAGTTTTGGTTCAGTACAGTGCATAGACTATGATGGTTCAAGTGGGAGATTGTTAGAACTTGAAGTGAACTCATCATTATCTATGATTAAGTAAACTGTCCTAGATAAAACGATATTCTAATTAATAGGAGATATAAGAGGAGTACTATACCTAGAGACCGAATAAGCTAAATATATCAAGCTTTATTGGTTAGGGATTCATTACTTAGATTACAAGGAAATCTGTAAATCAGTGATACATTAGGACACTTATTGGGATGACTTGATTCTTAAGAAATATCTTTATGGGAGGATTCTTAGGATTAATCATCTGATATAAATTAAGTGCTTGGGGTCCCTGTTCTCTCTGCAACAATAAGCATAAGTCCTGCCCCATTGAAGGAGCTTGAGATTAGAGAAGAGCAGAAGACCTTGACCTAAGTAACTACACGTGATCATGTCTTCAATTCAAGAATCAGGTATTGTGTTCAAACCATGTAGCACTAGTTCATGTTCATATCGATTCTTATGTGTGTTTATGTTTCGTGATTTGATCCTTGGATTATATATTTGCTCATTAAGTCCAACAAATGCACCTCAGTGTGCAAGTCATGGAGGTCTATGATTAAACTCAAGCTTTATTGGTGCCCACATCAGCCGCACAATCAACTTGAATAACCGCCATGGCACCTCCTACTACTGCACAGGGTCTCTACTGCAAGATATAAAATTTCTTCCATATGAATGAATTCCATTTGGTATATCAAAGGAAACTAGGAAAATGTATAATGATTGTTTAATTATGTGGTCGACATTTGTAATGGGCTGGTATGCCTCGCTGATGATATATATGTACCAGTATGGTTACAACTTCACGATATGGAATCCCTTTATCAGAAAGGTGGTAATCCTTCCCAAGCCTGGCGTTAACTTTAAGACTGTTGGTGGGTATGATGCTTCTCATGGGTTCACATTTGATTATATTACCAATGACTGTAAGGTTGTGACTTGTGAGACTTGTGACGGATCAGCATAAGTTCTTTGGGAATCCAATTGACGAAGAATACAAAATGAGAATCGAACTTTTGTGGAGTAATTCTAGGTGTATGGGCTTGAATCTTGGTTTTGAACTTTATTAAGTGATTTGCAATTTTTTTTTTTTTGAAAGGGGTTTGAAACCTAACCAAGCTGGGAGGCTCATCCCCATGTCTGACTTGTTGTATTAAAAATATGCATCGAGGGGGACATAGGGCCTTGACCTCGAGTGCAGTTACAAAAATCCTCATAGAGGACATCCTGAATAAAAACAGGAGCCTCCTTTATCCATACATCATTAAGATAATTTGTACTAGCAAGATCAGCTAATCTATTAGCTACACATTTGCTTCACGGAAGACATGAGAACTCTTAATTGAGTGCAATTTTTGTTTCACGGGATTTGAGAGCGTACAGTTTTTTTTTTGGATTAAATACTGGGTACTCCCTATACTTATAGGGTTTCATCGTTTCTGTCCCTGACCTTCGAATTTCACCTAAAAAGTCCCTGAACTCCCAATTTCCTCCCAATTGATCTCTGCCGTCAAGCATCCGTCAAAGACTCCGTTATCTTGCTGACGTGGCGGTCGTTTCCCCCCTAAAAAGTCTATTATACCCTCACTTTTTTTTAATTAATTTTATTCTTCTTTTTTTTCTGTTTTTTCTTTTTGCCTTTTCTTCTTTCCAGGCTCTCTCTCCTTTGTTTATCTCCATCTTCTTCTTCCAAAACAAACCCAGCTCTCTCTCCATCTTCTTCTCCCCGGCAGTCAGCCCTAAAACCTTCATTTGTCTTTTGATCAGGTAGTCCCACTGAAGACCCTAATGGCTGTGAAGAGTATTTATTATTAACATTATATGGTACCTGGGAAACGCATGAATAACAATCCGAGCCCATCTTTATTAAAAACCAAAACTGGAAATACAACATATTAATTATATGGCCACAAGCGGCTCAGCCAAACCAAAACCAACATGAACCGATCTAGGGAGACATTCCTAGTCAACAAACAATGAATTAGCTAAATACATTGTAGAAGAAACAAGAAGAACGAAAGCACAAGAGAAGGGGCCACACAACAAGGATCAACAAGAGCAAAAAACTCGCCAAACCAGTTTCTCTCAAAAAGAATATTTACCAAAAACGAAGAGATGGAGTTCTGCCTTTGCACTTCTTGGCCGTGAGATTCTCAAACTGTTTCTTGAGGTCACGATTCAGTTGGGGGAGTTTGTCGCCTAAGACAGATGGGTATAGAGAATTATCTTCTCTGGAGAAGTCTTCACAATGCTTTATCAAAGACCGGTATCATGCTTGTCGAAAACAGGGCCGGAATCGGCGAACTTGGAGGCGGAATCAGTGGGCCCACCACCGCCGTACATGGAATCCAAGTTGAAAGCTTTGAAATTGGTGGAGAACCTGGCCGAGCCTCCTTAGATGTTCTCAAAGTCTTGGGCTTTCGGGGCTTCGAAAATCTGGTCGCGATCGTCGGAGAAGGACTCGTTGAAGGAATTGGAGGTGCGAATTGATCTGGAGGAGGGTCTAGTCGAGCAGGAAGACGACGAAGACCGAGTCGCCGGCGAGTTGGAGGAGAGGGACGATTGGGTAAGTGGGGTGGTGGGAGCGGAGGGGCTTCCACTCGGCGTCGAGGGCAATGATGGCGGAGCGAGTCAGGGAGGTGGTTAGGTGAGTGAACTCAGGAGAATCGATGGAGGAGACGAAGGGGGTTATCAGGGGCATTGGGTTTTGGGGATCCATGGAAGAAGAAGAGGTCAAAAGGGAAAAAAAAAAAAAACAGAGAAAGATTAAAAGAAAAAAAAAATTAAAAAAAGCAATTGAGGGTAAAATAGACATTTCGGCGTAAAATGAATGCCACGTCAGCAATTTAACAGACAATTTAGACGGAAATGACCAATTGGGAGGAAATTGGGAGTTCAGGGACTTTTTAAGTGAAATTCGAAGGTCAATGACTGAAACGATGAAACTCTATAAGTATAGGGAGTAAACAATAATTAACTCTTTTTTTTTTCTTTCTGTAATCTGGCAATTTAATTGCCTTTGGTTTCATTTTTACTGTTTTAGTTGTACTTGTAAGTTCAAAATGTTCAAAATGGAATTAAACGAGTCCATATTGGTCCTCCTCAACTGATGACAAGAGGATATCTCAATTCCACCTTTCCTTTTCTCTACCTGATTTAATGAACCCAATATCAAAATCAACGTTAACCATAAGGAAAAAAAAAATTCAATGTTACTTTGTGTTGTGGTAAAAATGAAATTCCAATCATCAGCGGTAAGTTGTGGCTTGTTGGTTATATATATATTTTTTTTGACAGAGTAATAGAGATTTCATTTAATCCCAAAGCCAGAACGGCACATACAAATAAGCCTTATATGCTTGTACCCTAAATCAGTGGTCAAGCAGTTAAGGGAATACGGGTACCATCGACTAGTACAATGAAGCTCACTTATTTAGAAGCCTACAAACTAAAAAAATTCCATCAACACAGAGAAAACTACTGTGAATCTCTCTTCGTCAATGCACTCAATTGTGGTACTCCAGGAGATTCATTAACTAGGTGTAAAAAGAACCCATAGTTTGTAAGCTAGAACAGAAATGAAACTGAAAACTAAACTTTCCCTTACCCTTAGAAACAGGGCAAGGAGAGCAATTAGGATAGGTCAACCTTAATGGTTCCATAGCAGCATCAGACGTCTTATTTTTTGGTGGATTCTTGTTCTTGGCTCCAAGAGGTCGGCCCCGTTTCTTTTTAGTCTCCACATGTTCCTTATCTGCCCCAGTTTGGGAGACCATCAAACCATCCGGAGTTTCCATGAGACCAAAATACTTAGCAGAAATACGGGTGGGGAATTCCGGTAATTTCACTTTCTTAGGAGGCAAAAAACAAGCTTGCCTACCTTCCAGTACTGCCTCCAGACCATGCTTCATCTTCTTTGGGGACACATTCGGAGATACTGGTCTGTCCCTCTTCTTTTGCATGGAATCATTCACTGGTACCACTGCCAAGGTATCATCTGTACTCACGGAAGCCCTAGAACCGGCATCCCTAATGACCACGGACCTCTTGTCCTTCCTAGGCCTGACAAACTGCACATCCGTAAACAGCGACCGTGCCACAGGAGATGGAATAGAGGACTGAAACTGAAAAGTTGTCCCGCCCAATTGGAACCTACCTTCAGCGAACTGGAGCACAGGACCAGCCCTACTTCCCTGAGTTGGCAAGGGTGCAGTAGCAGTACACCTCCCATCTTTATGAAAAATAAGAGCACAATTTCGGCACCTGCCAATCAAATTCTCAAAGAAAAAATGGATCTCCTCCTCGATGCCTGGACCCAACCTCATTGTTTTTGTCAGAAAAAAAAGGCTTAGAGATATCATGCGAAACCCGAACCCTAATCTCCCTTTCATACTTAAAAAGCTTCTCATCCATATCAAGATATTTCCCAGCCATAGATGCTATTTTCATAATATTCTCCTTAGTCTCAAACAAAGGTGGAATATTGGTAATACGTACCCAATATATGATCGACGACAGATCCACTTTGTTGATTGAGGTGGCGCCATCATAATCCTGCAAGATCAAAGTAGCCCGGTTAAGATTACAGGCTCCTCCCTTCAAGACCTTTCTGCAATCCCCACGATCGTCAAAACAGAAAAGGAAACGGTCCTGTGGTTTTTCCTGAATCTGGAATCCCTTCTCCAGCATCCACACACGCCGAAAGTGGTGGCGCACGTCCTTGAGAGCCACCGTCTTTGTGGTCAGAAAGCGTCCCAGAAGAAACGCTGCACCGGTCCTGCGACCAATTTGGCCATGTCCACCACATCATCCCCTACCAGCGCAAGAGAGGAAGCGAAGCTCGCCGTCATGTCTTCAATGGTGGCCATGAATGAAAGCTAAGAGCAGAAGACGTCGAAGAAGACGTCGAGTAGAGGCGCGCGGCTAAAAGGAAGCAGCGCTAGGTTTAGGGTTTCTCACGGAGAGAAAAGTTTTCTTAAATTCCAACTATGAACTTAGATGCTTGTTGGTTATATAAAATAACTGACACAGTGGAAATCACAGTCCACATCTCATCAACAGAGTTAGGTGGGGTGGGGAAAAAGTTTAGTTTTTACTATAAAAAAGACGAAGAAGAAGTCACTAAGTAAGGTAAGACGCCTCGGACTAGCAGTACCTTTGACCCAATCCTAAGCCTAATCCTCTGTGCTTCTTAAAGCTTTGCTCTTCAATTAACTGAAGCCGTAATAATTTTTTTTTTTTCCCAAATAAATGCAAGACCCATTGATATTAACTCCTCTACGACTATGATGTTTTTGTTCTTTAAGAAGCTGCTCTTCATCACTCGTACAAAACATAGTGATAACACTGCGAGTGAGTAACATGTTAGTTTTTTGTAAAATCTGTGAAGTGTAAGAAAATTTATGGACTTATCACATGTTTATTAGAGTAGACAACAATTGATAAATGATTTTAATCTAATAATATGAATATGGAAACAGAACTCAATTCTAGTAACCTAATCAATGTGTATATCTATTGATAAGGGATAGAAATTTATTTACTGGATTATTAACTTAATTACAAAGATATGATATCATAAGGATTCTTAAGAGTGAAGTTTGAGTCCTATTGAACTTCCTTTATGGGAGGGGTTCAAGGCTAAACCTAACTCATATATAAGGATGTATAAGTCCCTGCAACCTCTACGACTTAGAGCATAAGTTCTTGCCCCATTCATGAGAAGCTCAAACTTAGAGAATTGCAGAAGACTTGTGCTTGTGGCTGCTTCAATCACTTCAATCGATCATACAGGAACATGTCTCAATTTTAATTCATTTATCCTAGATGTATATATAATTGTATCTATATTCTTGTGAATGATCTTGTGGCAACTTAATGTATATTCTCACATGAAGGTCATAAACATATGAGCATGAGTGGGGTGGGTATAACGTAGTGACAAGCAATTCCCAAACTAGCTATGATACAGGTAATGAACATGTTCAAGCCGATCTCGGAAATCTGCTAAAAAATTGAAGTAGCAACGCATTATATTGTTACTCACTTACTCATCTCATCTGCTTTAACCAAACAAGGCCATAAAAGCACACATAACCACAAATATATGAAGACTTATGGGATATACACAAGCAATATATGTTAAGATCATTCTAGTCTTAAAACATCGATCTAAACTTCAGTCTATCTAAGTTTGTTGAAGATGATATAATTTGTCATTGTATATGTTTTGTTGTCAATCACTATGAAAATGAGTAATAAGTGCATACAATGGTTAGTAAATAATTGATTGAAAAAAAAAAAAAAAAAAAAAGGGTACAACCTTTGGCACAACTACTCTTCCCTCTGTAATACAGTACGGAACAATCAAAGGTAACAGTTGCTGCAGCTTTGTATAGAATATTATCCATTGACAAGGCGATGAACTACACCATCTAAGATTTAACAACGTTAAGAAACACTCATAATACGTTGAGGAGGCCACCTCAGAGCTAGCTCGATCATCTTTATTAATACAATTAGGTTTAACACTTTTGCTCGATCATTTGAAAATGATGAATACGTTGCAAATCATTCGTTTGGGTTGCCATCAACACAAAGCCATTGACCCTCAAAGGGGTCACAGTTGCTATTAGGGTTGATGGAAAGGAAGAACTCTAGACTGCTTAATCCGAACTTTTCAACAACACTCTCGCAGGAATCACCGAACTCTGCACCATAGACGGTATTGCAGAGTCGAAACCATCTACTCCAACTGCAGGCACACTTCTATGTTAATGATCAACGAAATTAATGTCCAAAAACAAATATTTGTAAAATTATCTAGGATGAAAATGGAGAAATCTACGTACCTCCAAGTTGTTTACACTCGGATATAGAAATCATCAGAGAAACCACCAGAATCAAGTTAAGAGCTATTGCCATTTTGTTGCTCGACTTGGCCATGTTCTTGTTTCTCTAAGTATAGAAGCAAAGGCTAGGCTCTGTTTTCTTTGGAACTTTGGTTTACTTCTGCTTGAACTTATCGTTTAGAGAGTGACGAATAATTAAAGTATATATAGAGCTAACAACACTAGCTAAATTTGATTCTTTAAATCAAGAAGCAGACTAATTGTGTATATGTTACTGCATTTGATTCCCACGGTAATTTTAATCACATTGGATTGCTCGATCACTGCAGGCCTTGGTAGGTCTAGCTAACTTGGCCTCTGGATAGTGATCATTTAATTGCCAATCATACAGAACTGCCTATCACTATTATTTTACCAAGGGATTAACTTTGCCTTCTAAGCAATTATGATACAAAGTGGATACTGTATAAACAAATATACAATTAACTACTTAGTCTACTACTTTGACAGTAATCTCAATTTTTTAATTTTTTTATTAATAAGAGTGGTTAGACGAGCAAGGTATTATAACTTCGAGGAAATTCAGCTAGAATTAGGCTGTCAAGTTGGAACCCCTCCAGTAGTCCGGTGTAATATTTTTCTTTTGCCTCTTTTGGCCTAGCTAGCCCTTGAAAGTCATCAAATGATTTGGTGTCACTCATGCTTAATGTACACGTACTTCACAGCATCCTTTTCTGTTTATCATCATACAATAGAATTTTCGCATACAATATTATATATTCTACTAATTAATGCAATACAACACAGCCATTTTTTTCTCCTCCCTTTTGTATAGAGGCCTTAAGCTAACTAGTTTGAGACAATCTCTGTTCTTTGGTATGTATCTCCAATGCAGAGGAACATGTGGATCATGAAAAATAGCTATGTAGTGTTTGCATATGAGAAGATCGAATTCAAAGTGAAATTGCATTCAAAGAATATGATGACTCTAAAATGCTAAACCCTTCACAAATTTATATCGATCTGCTCCATGAAAATAATGAAAAGCTTTTTAATGTCTCCGTTAAAGGTATACGTATAACAATTTAGTTTTGTATTTTTGCACAAACTTAAACATCACACATCTTTCATATAATTGGATCATCATATTTGGTTGTTCACATGTGTAATCTTTGAGTACTGATCGATGCGGCTATTGCCATCTATTTTCTATTATAATGACACAGGATTTTAGGGAAAAAAACAAAATTTAGGCTGCAGGCAAAGATACAGAGGCGGCTAAGCCTGCTTAATTAAATCGCAACAATCCGATACCCATAACCTGATTCCACAAAGATTGCTTAGACAAATTTACTTTTGAAAAGCCGGCCGGCCAGTAACAACCGAGGCGGCACATACACTATAAATATGGCTTTACTTCTCCATTGTCGTTCAAACCATCGATCAATCACTCACAGAGTAAACTTGTTACAGAAAACTTTGCAGTTAATTAGTTACGTGCATATAAAGCAACAATGGCTTTGACTGTCTCCAACAACAAGATGAACATGTTCCTCAATGTGGCTCTTGTGCTCTGTCTTTCCCTCATCATCTCCTCCGTTGAGAGCAGAAAACTCATCAGCGGTAAGCAATTATCTATAGATAAGCCTAAAGTTTTATCTTATTATCGATCGCTGATCGATAATCAAAATCTGGTTGTGCTGATCGAGCTAGCTTGTTTTAATTTTTATGGTGTAGGTGGGAATGGCAAGCCAGAGTGTGACTCTGTTTATGGGATAAAACCTACAAATCAGTGCACTGGTATCATGCAGGCGTTCGATCTGAGTGCTGATGAGTTCTTCGCAATTAACCCTAACCTGAATTGCAATGCTATCTTTGTGGGTCAATGGATTTGTATTAGTGGGTCTGCATAAGTTAAGTTGCAGCGCTGCTGAAAAATTGGATGACTTCGATATATCGATCTAACCAAATTAAGAAAATAAATATGCATGAATAAAGAGAACAAATAACTGGCATTAGTTTTCTTAATTTAATCCCCCATTGTTTTTTGTTGTCTGCTTCTTTTCATTGTTCTTGGTTTAATGCTATATTGAGTACGAAGTAGTATGATTAAATGATTAATTGACTCTCTCTCTCTCTCGCTGTCTCTGCTTGAACTCTAACTCAATTAAGGGATCATATATAAACCAATAACTTAAGGATCAAGTAATAAGAGGTTTCTGATGGGTTCTATTCCAGTAACAACATATAATCTATTTATTTTATCTAAGTTGTATGGGGACTTGATTAAACACTAAATTAATTTTTGAATAATGCTAGGTAAACCACATGCATAATCTCAGTTGATGTGGTAGTCACATCACTTAATAAAATTCTATGATATGTTGAACTTTCTTCTATATCAGCTGTCATATTAGATGAGATGCATTTAGTAACTAAAAAGGTCGTTCACCTATCATTACTCTTAATTTTTTAACTTGTAGGATAAACAATACTTTGGGGCTAAAATATAAAGGTTGAGTCATTCTCAGAGAGTTGCCTTTTAAAGGAGGGACTCGGTGTTGACATCTCCACCTAAAACAAGGTCCCTGCACATTATACAACACAAGTCCAAGGGCATTTTCAATACATTACCTTATTTGACTTCTTTAGACAGCATTTAGGGGAAAGTCAAAAACTAATTGCTTCGAACATGCTCCCTACTAGCTCCTAACATATGAATACGCTTGAACCTTCTAAACATGAGGAGAGAAAAAGTGAACTCTAGTGATTCATGGACTTTTCATATATGACCCTAATTTGGGTATAATAGGATAAATTAGACCACTCCGTTTAATACTGTTTTGAGCACTGAGTAGTCTATACTAATAAAAAATAATTTGTCATGTAGGCAATTTACTTAATTTCAAACGCTGAGCACGCAATTGTGGTAGGCTAAAATCAAATACTTCTACAAAAGCTCATAAAAGAGCTCCTGCTATCACACCACTAAACTAGAACATGAATAGACCGGGCCGAAGCCCGCTAAAACCCACCAGAAGTTTACTGAAAAAATAACCCTAACTAAAACAAAAGCAACCCAGAGGAACCCAAAAAGGAAGAGCCCCATCCCAAAGCCCAATAGGCCTAGCCCAACCCAGGCCCAATATTAACCTCCTCCGCACAACAGACGCACATAAAACGCCGCCACGACCCCCCCTCCCCCCCCCCCCTCCCCGCCGCCGCCAATTTAGGACGCCACAGAGTGACTCTTACCACATTAATTAAATTACAATTGTTTTATTTTTATGATTTGTTTGTCAATAAATTTGTCATAATTATAAATTTTTCAATATTAGCTATAAAAGAGAATAATAGATTGTGATTTCACAACTTAACTTTTAATCATAGTTAGTAATATTCGGGACAAGAATTAAATGTTAAAAATATGTACATCAATAATTCGGTAACTTTTAGTGAAAAATACTTTGAAAAATTAGGCCATAAAATATGAAAACGGCAATTTTTTCGATACGTACGTGTTTAAAATGAAATGTAATGAAAAATATGTATGTAAAACATAGATTGATATTTGTCATTTATAGTACTTATATGTAGTTAATATGACTTCTAAAACATAAATTTTGAAGAAAAAATCAAAGTGAATCATAGCTTTTTTCAAATATTACTATTTGGATAGACAAAACTTTAAAACATCTAAATTATTTAATAAATAAAAAGTGTAAATAATAACATTTTAAATATTTGTGACTATTAATTGTATAATCTTTTAATTATAAAAGTTTAAAATTCAAAATAAATTTTAAACTTGACTAAAAAAACAATTATTTTTTTATTTTTTAATAATTTGATTTTTTTTATTGAAAAATTCAGGAAGTGCCTCTGAACTACCTCGAACAACTAGAAAAAGAAATAAAAGCAAACCATACAAAATCACTACCGAAGCTAATGTCTAATCACTTACTCATGACCTCTTAACTCATGACATCTTACTTACAAAAGAGATATCTATATCACTAAGTAAAGCATTTTATGGTACCAGAGCAATTTTCTTTTTGTTATGTCACAAAAAATTCTTAAAGTCAATTGCAAGAAATCCCAAGGGTCAAAACTCAAAACTGAAGACCAATAATGGGGAGGCCCAATAGTTATGCATCGTGGTAGGTTCCAACGTTCATCACTTTTCTCAGTTTGACTCTTAGTCTTCGCTACCTCACTGCCTCGTCGATTCTTAAATCTCTTCATCATTAAGCTTTCAGTAAAAATAAAACCCACTTCCTTTAACCCAAAAAAGAAAAGCCAAACTGCTTCTTGTTCTTGTAAAACCTGTTTGTGCCAGAAAAAATTGCCCAGAACGAAACAGAACACACATTGCAGTGATGGGTTGGCTAGTTTTTCTTAAGCTCTCAGCAAAGTTTTTCACTGTTCTTTCCTGGTATGCCTTTTTTTCCTCGTCTTTTGTTGCATAGTTTAATTTTCAGTCTGTAATTCTTGAAATGCAGAGACTTTTTGGGTAATTGCATTCTATAAATATTGTACTTTTCTGGGTTTTTACTTTTTTTACTTAGCACGCACATAGTGATTGATGAAAGGTTTGAAATTTCAGTGAAAAGATCCTGACTTTGCTTGTTTCGTGTTTTGCTCTTGATGTGCAGGCCTTCGTTTAGTTTGGTTTATGCCCTGTAAGTAACTCTTTCTATTTTTCAGTTATTTTTTTTTAAATGTTGATTCATGATTACTATGGAATTGAAGGGAGTTTTATTTTTGGTTTCAATCAGGTATGCTTCCATTCAGGCAGTTCAGAGTGACTCTCACTCCAGAAATCAGCGATGTCTTGCTTACTGGGTTTTGTTTGCTTTATACAAAATCTCAGAGTCAACGCTTGCAAAGCTTTTCTATTGGTAATTTTGGGTTCTTAGATTTATGTGTGTTTTATTGATAAATAAATAATTCATCATGTTTCGTTTTATATTCACTTTACTAATGCTATTGGGCTTCTCAAAAAAAAAAAAAAAAAAAATTGTTATGTGGGGAGCTTGCTCTGATTTTGATAAATCCACTAAAGCGGTCAATTTTGTGTATTTATCTGGAAAAGAAAGATTTTATGAAGTTATATCTGTTTTGGACAACACACTTGATCCCCAAACGAGGCATTGTACTTTCATGGTTCATGCTTTGCAGTATTTGATGATGCTTATTGTTCTTAAAAAAAGGATTTTACTTGTTTGCAGTAATCTGGGGTTTCATGTTCTGCTTTCTTTGTCAGCCCATTTGGATTTTACTTGGGAACAGGCTTTGACCTCTAGTGTATTACCATGATTTACGTGGAAACCACAACTTGGTTTTAGATTATACATGGGTTTCACCAAAATCTCACGCGTGAACTTAATTGATATCTGTCCATGTATGCTGGTTCATATGTGTTATGTGTTTACTTTGCAGATCTCAATTTCAATTCTATTTTGCTAATGTGTTTCTACTAAGCATAAAACCATTTAATTTTTTTCATTGTTTTCAATGACAGGCTTCCACTATCGCCTTATACAAAGGGTGTCATTACGGTCCTTCTGGTGTTACCCTACTTCCATGGTGCTTCTTATCTGTATGGGCATTTTATTAGGTCCTATATTGCTGAGTATTCATTTATCTGGAAATGGAACTTCTTGTCCATACCAAGGGTAGAAGGTATCTTTTCGAGGGAGGACAGCCATCTTGATGTGGTTGATAAAAGTGTTATCAGGGTTGAACCACAAGAATCAGCGAGACCTGTCCTATTTCAGGTAAGCTTGCAACCTTATGTTGGCACATCGAGAACTTGATGATTCTTGCACACCAATCCCCTGAATTTTTTTTTATTAACTTGTTTCTCTATGTATACCCCAAGGATCCTTCAGGTAAACAACTTTGACTTCGTAATTGGCTGCATTGTACCTCTGTGTATAACACTATATACCCATTAGTACAATTTACTAGTTGAATGACCTTACTTGTTGTATTGACTTGTACCTGAAAAGTTGGCTACATTTAGTGCAACATTGACTTGAGCAAAACAAATTAAACATACTCATACCTGTGAACCATCTTTTGCATTATCCCAGGTGTGTAGTTTAGAAATTATAAATTGTGAAGGCGTCATGGAAAAAGGGCCTCCCACTTTTATGACCAGTTGTACTGAAAAAGAAATGGACAAGGTACTAGCTGAGTACTATTCTTATTGCAGATACATCATTTCTTACGACTCAAGTCATCAAGGTTTTTAATGAGGGGACTTTCATTGTCATTTGCAGGGACTACCAGCATCCAATTCTGAAACAACAGTAAGGGAGAGTGCTTTGCCAAGTAGTCCAAAGAAAATTCAGAGGGAGTGGAGCTGTGCTCTTTGTCTAATTAACGCTACAAGTGAAAATTGTTTGAAGATGCACTTCCAAGGTAAGAAACATGTCTTGAAATTAGAAGAGCTAAGAGTTAGACAAGGCCCCAATGGTGGATTCAAATCTCCCCTGAAGCTGAAGAGAACAAATGGAAGGGTTTTACTTGATAACTTAAACCAAATTGCTAGAGCCAACTTGGAAAAATGGAGCGGCATTCTAAGACCAATTAGATTGTGTAGATGGAAAAAGCCACAGGTTGGATGGACAAAATTAAATACTGATGGATCGGTAGACCCAGGAAATGCTGGTTTTGGGGGTCTACTTCGTAATTATAAGGGCGAACCAATATGTGCCTTTGTCTCTAAAGCTCTAGTGGATGATGTATTCTTGGTGGAATTATGGGCTATATGGAGAGGCCTTGTTCTTGCCTCGAGTCTTGGGATTAAAGTAATATGGGTTGAGTCTGATTCAATGAGTGTTGTGAAGAGCATTAATCGAGATCAACCTTACAGTATGAAGGCTAGTAGCTGTTTGAAGCATATATGGGAACTTCTAAAGAAATTTGACAAGCATTGTGTATCTCATTCATGGCGTGAAACTAATAGGGCTGCTGATCATCTTTCAAAAATGGTTCTTTCTGACAGTGACGTCGTTTTTTGGCCAGGTGATTTTCCTGATAGCCTTAATAAAATTATCAAGGAAGATGCTGATGGCAGGATATATCGTAGAGGTTGACTCCTAATTCCAAGTTGCCTATGGTTACCACATACAAACAGACTCTGGAAAAGAAAAAAAGAAAAAAATCAAGGGAACATGCACATTGGTATTGCTTGGATTAAGTGAGAACAGAACTAGGGTTACGATCCTTGATATCATGATCCAGGAGAAATGAGGTAGGAGTGTTTCCTATGGTTTGTAATGTAATCCACCCTATGCTGGCAGTAATGAAGGTGGTGTGGAAGTCATAAAAATTGACAACCTCAGACCTAACTTTTCCTGGTGATATGAGGTAATGTTTAATTTTGCTAACGGAATTTTGTAAATTATAACTACCATGTAAATAGTAGAAAGTGAATCTGTTGTGCAATAGTTTAGTGGTATACTTAGCCGTTGGTTATGTATCATATCCTGTACGTTATCTAGGAACATACTTGTATGAGCGAAGCTGAGTTCATTTCTCAAAATGGATTTCTGCTACCCTGACGGAATATAACACATGATTTGGTCATTGTCTATTTATATGAAGTTTCATGCTTACTAATCTCTCTCCATAACCACAAAAAAGGACAAAAGTAAGAAAAAAAAATCAAATTAGCTCACATATTCTAAGATGGTTAGGCATGTATCATCTATGAATTTGTGATGCTAGTTTCATGATCACACTTGATGTATTTCTGCTTGTGTAAACTTTTCTTTACCAGGTTTTATTCTGATTCAGAATGCCGTAGCCAACAGATGTTGCATCACTTTGGTAAACAAGTAGGCTTAATTGAATTTCTGTATGCTCAATACTCTAAAAGAAAAGGTACTATGATTGTTTGGATGGGTGGTTGAATTCCAGAGGGACTTGATTACTTGTTGTCCTGATTGATTCAGTTGCCTTAATTAATTGAATTGGAGTCCTTCAAAGCTGAAGGCATTTTGTGGTTTGGTCGTTTGGATGGTTCCTTAGTTGGTATGCCTCTTGGTTTGTTCCTTCTTTGAAGTAAAGATGGGACCTTTATTCTTTAGATTTTCAAGTTTGTTAATGACTCTGCCAAGCGGGTGGGTCAAAGCTAATGAATGCCATGCTGATGGATCCTTCAAAAGCAATAGGTTTCCACAGCTGCTGGTGGTGGTGATAGAGACAACAGCTTGGCATATATCTTTTCTAAATCTCGGGACTAATCGTCATAGACTCTAGTTTTTTGTGGTTGTAGACGAGAGAACCTACTGGGGATCCCATTCCCGATATTTTCATGATGCCTAGCTTTCTTTCTCCACACCATATTGCACTTGCTATTCTAAATGCTAAGGACCACTCTTCTAACAAAAAAAAAAAAAAAATGCTAAGGACCATTCACTTTCATCTTTTTCACTCTATTATTCATGTTCCATGTCCCCTCACTCTTTTATTGTATAACCTGATACCGACCCTCCTTCCTATGTTTTTAGACCGTTATGGATTTGATACTTTGATAGTGACATGTACAATTAGCACATGTACAAATGTGAAACGGACCTTCCGCCATTCCACAACCCTAAACTTTCAAAGAAAAACTGTTCGATACAATAAAATTGCAAAAATAAAAAAATAAAAAATAAAATTGCAAAAATATACAATTAGCTCATCTTTTTCACTCTATTTCTTTTCAAGATTCCGGTTCCATGTCCCCCCACTCTTTTATTGTATAACCTGATACCGACCCTCCTTCCTATGTTATTAGACCATTATGGATTGATATGTACAAATGTGAAACGGACCTTCCTCCATACCACAAACCCTAAACTTCCAAAGAAAAACTGTTCGATACAATAAAATTGCAAAAATAAAAAAATAAAAAAAAGCAAGGTGCAAATTTGATAGCCGTTAGATCACTTCAGCGGTTGAGATTCAAAGCATTTGACCCCAATTGTCGGTGATATTCAAAATGCCACGCTCTCTAATATAATAAACGGTCGTTTACATTCAAAAATTTCAAACCTTTCAAGAGCTCTAATGGCAGAGCCACTCTCCTCCACCACCGCCTCTCTCTCACCTCAATCCTCACAAACCCTAATCCCCGATTCTCATTCTCCCACTGCTCTCCGCCGCCAAATCGACCCTCCTAAACCGGCCGACAACGACGACGATCAGTCTCTCTCGTCGCTCTGTATTCCCGGTTCGAAACTGGTCCGAACCGGGTTCGTACGCTCCGCTTGCTCAGGTCCGTACCAATCTCGCTCTTTTCTTTGTTCAATTTCGTTTCTTGAGTTACGGAATTCGGAAATTGCATGCAATTCGCTCGTTTCTTGGAAGCTAGGTTTCCGGAAATGTGAAATTCAGAAGAGGAAGATGAACGAATACGCTAGTTCTATAAGAAAGAAATGAAAGCTAGGATTTTGATTTGATTTTAATTTTTAGGGTTAGTGGATGTTGACATTGATGTGTTCTTTAACCAGATGATAAGCCTGTGTTGTTTGTGAATGCTGGAGGGGAGGCTGTAATGGAAACTAGGAATGTCGGTTTTCGAGTCGAGGCTGACAAGTTTTTCCATGGAGGGAACGTTGTAAGAACTGATGAGACCATTGAAGGGAGTGATGTTGATGTAAAATCCATTTATCAATCTGCACGGTTTGGGAATTTCGCGTATCGGTTTGAGAATCTGTCTCCTGGAGATTATTTTGTGGATCTTCATTTTTCGGAGATCATATACAGCAATGGTCCGAAAGGGATGAGGGTGTTTGATGTCTTCATGCAGGAAGAGAAGGCAAGTGAATGAGCTTGCCTAGATGTATCAAATTTTGTTACTTTTCTGGTCTGATTTTATATGTAGTTTGAAACCAATCTGTTTTGGTGTTTGTGAAAATGGTAGGTTCTGTCCGAAATTGATATCTATTCTGTCGTCGGAGCAAATAAGGCACTACAGGTGATAGATGTCAAAGTGTCTGTGGGAGAGGATGGGGTGATCGTAATAAGGTTTGAAGGGGTGAATGGAAGTCCAATAGTTAGTGGAATTTGTATAAAGCGGGCCAGATTACCAGGTATTTTTAGATGACTGTTTTTGGTTGGTTATATGAAACATGTATCCACATAACTTCTTCTTGAGACTCATCTCTTATATTGTAATACTTGATTGAAGCATCGAAGGTGAAACATGGAAGCCTTGTGTGTAACAATTGTGCTGCTGAGATAGAAATTTCATCTGGTCAGGTTAGTTATATAACTTCACTTTAGTATTGGAACTTTCAAGCCCTTGACTTCTTGTTTATAAGGCTCTTATTTGATGTAAACTGCAGGAGAAGTATATAAGGATGCAGTTTATTGCCAAATATGAAAAGAAGATAGAAGAGCTGAAGACCCGGTTTCAGCTCAAGACAGATGAATGTCACGAAGCTTGGATGTCACTGACAACAGCAAACAAACAGCTACAGGACGTCACCATGGAACTTGATAACAAGTTATATACAATTCATTGTCTAGGTAAGGCCGGATCCAGCTTCAAGTAATGTGACTTTTAGTTATGTGGAGGTAAATAGTTTTGAGAGTGAATGGCTCAAAATAACTTTCCCATGAGTATCATTAGGCTGCAGTCTGCAGATACCTTTTATGGTCCATCAAAGACAACTTTTTATGATTACATATACTACTTGCAGATCAAGTGAGGGAAGAAACTGAAGCAAAACTCAGAGATATCTCTGGTCAGTATGAACATGATAAGAGAATGTGGACTGAAGTTGTTGACAAATTAGAAAGGGAAGTCAAAGTAGGTATCATTTGCATGTGTTCTCACATTCATTAGTGTCCTCTTGGATGGATGGAAAAGGAATGACTTGTTGATCCCTTTGCAGTTAATGAAGCAAGAATATTATCAGCTATATTGTGAAGTGCACAAGTGTGCTGATGCAATTCCAGAATTGAGCAATATGGTATCTGCAGTTCAAGCAATGGGTAAGTTTGTATCAGTGTTTGAAGAATAATATATTTTTGAACTAGATATACACATCTAATACAATGTCCATTTTGCAGTCACACAGTGTGAGGATCTTAAGTTTAAGCTGAGCGAGGAGCAGGCAAAGAGGAAGATACTTTATAACCAAATTCAGGAGGCAAAAGGCATAATAGCTTTCCTTCTTGTACTACTCTTAAATCATTGAAAAATTTACGTTGTCTTTGTCATGGTAGATTGTGTTTTGAGCTGGTTCTTGCATTTACTCTGAACTGTACATTTCAGGGAACATCAGGGTGTTTTGTCGCTGTCGCCCATTAAGGAAAGAGGAGTCATTGGCTGGGCATGCAACTGTTGTACATTTTGATGCAGCCAAGGATGGAGAGCTTGGGATAATTTCAAGTGGCTCCAATAAGAAAATATTCAAATTCGACCGAGTTTACACACCAGAGGATGATCAAGGTAAGCATGAACAACAGAAAGAAAGTTTTTGAGATAAAAATGAATGAACCTGGAGTACTATCTTTTGTTTGGAATTGCGAGAGTGGTTGATCATAATTTACTTAAATTGACTCGAAAATTTTTCTTGCTGTTGCAGTCGATGTATTTGCAGATGCTTCGCCTATGATAGTTTCAGTATTGGATGGCTACAATGTTTGTATCTTTGCATATGGGCAAACGGGGACAGGAAAGACATTCACAATGGAAGGTCCTGAGTCTAACAGAGGGGTCAACTATAGGACTTTGGAACAGTTGTTTATAACTGCTGAGGAGAGGAAAGAAACTTTCACATACAACATATCTGTTAGCGTGCTTGAGGTCTATAACGAGCAAATCAGAGACTTGCTAGCCACCTCTTCTACTTCAAAAAGGTAAGTTCTAATGCAGTTTACCATAGAAGTAAAATATCTCACATGAGCTGTATTAATTTTGCTGATAGTCTAGGCTCATAGCTTGATGTGGATATGGCTGGGTATGGTCATCTTATAGACCGTAAATTTGCTTTTAGGTTGGAGATGAGGCAAGCTTCTGAAGGTACTCATCACATACCTGGAGTTATTGAAGCCAAAGTTGAGAACATTAAGGAGGTCTGGAGCATTCTGCAAGCTGGAAGCAATGCAAGGACAACAGGATCAAACAATGTGAATGAACATAGCAGCCGATCTCATTGGTTAGAATTTGACCTGAATTCTTATCACTTACATGTGCTCTGTACTTTAAATTTTTATGTTAAGTTGCTGATGTTCTCTGTTCTATCTTCTATTAGCATACTTTGCATAATGGTAAGAGCAAAGAATTTGATGACTGGTGATTGCACCATGAGCAAGCTTTGGCTTGTGGACCTTGCTGGCAGTGAGAGGCTGGCAAAAACTGAAGTTCAAGGGGAACGCCTCAAGGAAGCTCAAAACATCAATAGATCTCTATCAGCTCTTGGTGATGTTATTTCTGCTTTGGCAGCTAAGAAGAGCCACATTCCCTATAGGTTTGTGTTATATGATTGTATCACATAGCAGACATATATCCCATTCATTGTAATCTGATATTTCATTGGTGTTTGCAGGAATTCCAAGCTCACACATCTACTTCAAGACTCCTTGGGTAAGCAGCAGCACAAGATTGTATATTGCTTGTAGCTTGAATCCACTATTAGCATATCAGCCATAGAATTATGAGAGATCAGCATATAATAGATTTCTCTCTTTTGATATGCCACAGGTGGAGATGCTAAAACTCTGATGTTTGTCCAAATTAGCCCTTCAGAGCAGGACCTGAATGAGACTTTAAGTTCTCTAAACTTTGCAGCGCGGGTTCGAGGGGTTGAATTAGGTCCTGCAAGGAAGCAAGTGGATACGGGTGAGGTTCAAAAGCTAAGAAACCAGGTAAGCATAAGTTAAGAGTTTTTTAACTCTCCCTTCAATATCCATTTTCAAAGTGAACTTGTTAACTCAGTCAAGGAAAGTCATCAGGGAAAAATTACTTTTAGGGAATGACCAAGTGCTTTCTTGTCCCCACTTAGCAACCAATAAGCTTCTGAAATCTGCATAATGTTAAGCAAGAGACTTCATAAATTGCTGATATTGTTTTGTTTCCTGATTTATTTTTTGGAAGAATGACAAGCTAAAGCAAGAGTTGAGATCTAAAGAGGATGCTTTCCGAAAATTAGAAGAAAACTTTCAGAATCTGGAAGGTAAGGCAAAAGGTGATTATCAAATGTGTAGAAGCCAACAAGATAAGATCAATGAACTTGAAAAGCAAATTGCGTTGAAGATCGATTTTTCCAGACGACTGGAACACCAGTTGTTAGAAGCAAATGAAAAGGCAGAAGCCAGCTTGGATCTTCAAAAAAAGGTTGCTTGGTACTTGATTGACGTTAAATTTTTTTTCTTCTTTTGTTCTACACAATATAACTATGTTGGCTAACATCTGACTTCTCTTTTTATGAAGGTCAAAGAGCTTGAGAACAAGCAGAAAGAACGTGAGCATGCATATCCCACAATTCTTCAAAACAAGGTGTCTGCAGAACTGAAAAATACTTATATAACTAAAGTCATAATTAGCACATTTAGAATGAAATACCCTTGAAGAGTTAGATTTTAAAAGCCATTAAATGATCATCATTTCAAGTGAAAGGAAATGGATTTTTTTGGAGTAATAAGAGTATTCCAATTATAATACTCGTGAAGAAAGAGCCGTAATAAATGCAAAGAAGAGGGATCTTTCAAGCAGTAGTGAAGGATTTGAACCAAGATTTCGTAGTACTTACTGGTTCTCAGAAGAGTTACTGATGGAGTTGCTTGTAACAGAAGTTATTGTACTTGTTAATAATGGTTGATTTTGACTTCTTGCTTATGCTATACAGGTGAAAGACCTTGAGAACAAGTTAAAAGAAAAAACTCAAGAGCTCGAGCATCATTCAGCAGTTGCTCAATGGAAGGTAATTGTCATTCAAAATACTTTAGATAATTACCAAAGATAGTTTCAGGCCTCTCACTGCTCTTTGTTTCCTATCTCAACTTCTAAAGGACCTGAATTAGGGTTCTTACAAATGTTTGTTCAGCTAAAATGATCTTGTCCTTCTGACTATTTTTGCACTTAATGGACATGCTCACTTTCACTATAATAATGACACATATCATGGAAAGTTACTCATGTAAACTTACTCAAATTAAGTGGATGACTACATATGCAAATGTAAAAAGATCGCTCGCACATTGATACCTAAATTCATGGGTCGGTTGTTTATGTATATATCTATAAAAATATATATGGTGCTATGTATTTCATGTCATATCGTTCAACTTATTTCATGTAATTGTAAGGTGTAAATATTTTTTCCGGTACCCATTATATGACCCTGTTCATTGCCATAATCACAGACAAAGAGAAAGCAGTCTTCCATGTGACCACATCCACCAAATTAACTACAATTTGTGATCTATTGCTTTCTGTTATGACAGGTTCAGGAGCTTGAAGAAAAGTTGGCAATGAAAGAAAATAACAAAGGGTTCCAGTTGCTTCAACAAAAGGTTCTTACTACAAGTTTCGTTGTGCATGTACAAAGAGATGGCAAATGTACTCATTTATTTCCACTGTATTTTCAGGTAAAAGAGCTTGAAGAAAAGTTGAGACAGCAAGAACAAGTACATGCATCATTAGCATTTTCTACCGAGAACTCAGAAGCCACCCCCAATCAAACAAAAGAATGCTTCAGGCATGAGACTGTTGCCGATGTCAATCCCCTGAGTCAAAGGAGCTTCAGCTATAGTAACCAAATGACAGACCATGGGTCTGCCCTGCTCAAAGTTCCTGAATCGCTTCACGAGATTAGGAGAAAAAGAGAGTTCCGAAGCAAAGGACATGAGAACAATTTCATACTGCCAGCTACATTGACTGATGGGAAGATGTTTTCATCTGAACCAAACAAAGGCAAGTCCGGTACGCAGAAAGCATTGGCTAGGATCACGAGAAGTATAAAACCAGCGAGTACTACTCACAAAACATTCCCTAACAACAGAAATGATAGAGATCAGGTTCCAGCAGTCAAGTCAAGGATCTGGTTAAGATGAAAGCAAAGCATCATCCTACTAGTTACACTATATCGGTGTTTGTCTCAACCTTTTTGTAAGTAAATGATTGAGGAATGCAATTTGTTTGCCTTGGTGATTACATAGAACATGATGGCATTTCATTACAAGAGCCTTTTTACACGCATCAAGTGCCTTATTCCATTTGTGTCTACAGAATCACAATGACAGACGCTAGTGGATTTAGTTGCAGACCCAGCAACAACTTCATAGGTCTTTTATTTTTATTTCTTATTTGTAAATATTTTTATGTGAATTTTACTAAGTCTTTTGACATATTTCTTACGTAGGCTTAAGGTTGAAACCTCACTGATGGAGGGGGCTAGAAATTTTATTTTTTTATTTTTTTATTTTTTGGGCACCTCTTAAATTTTTTATCGCCACATGTTTTCACATTCAGAGCCTTTTTCGACTAATGGCTCGCAGTTCAATTTCAAAATCGTTTAAAAGACTTGAAATATCCTCCCTAATCCAAAAATTGTCTCTAAATTTTGACTCATTTGACACTTGGGTTGGGTCACTCATTTAACTTAGATGTCATCTTTCTTTTTAGTCATTCTGACAATTATGTCTTTTAAAGACTCGTTAATATCTACTATTTCGAAAATATTTTGGTCAAAATAGTGTAAAAATAAAATTATTTTTTCTCTTTATTTCTTTATCTCTTTCGACCACACTCAATATCTTTTTCAAGATACACCTTTTCCGACAAAACATACGTCAAGAGAAGGTTTTTCCTCTCTGCCAAGTCGGCAAAATTTAATTTCTCTGAAAACGAGTAGCTGGTTCAAAGGTGTAATTTAGATATTAGGTAATGAATTTGGGCCAAGTAATGTAAGGGTCCAATGATCAATGGCAATGCGGATAGGTGGTCATGTAGCTTTTGCATTTTGATCAATCAAGTCATCTATCTCTGATAGCAAATGAAATAGAATTAAGGCCATATAGAGAGAGAGCATCAAACAGAAAAGAAAGCAAATTGGCAAAAAATAACTGCCAACAGCAATTTTCATTGAAAAAAGCAACTGTACAGTTTTATAATGTATAAATAAAAACGCAAAATCCCATACGCCCCTTTACCACTTCCCTCTCCATGATTTATATTATCTACATGGCGACCACATTATGACCCCAATCTACGCTCTTAACCAAAACCAAATCCCTCGTTGGCTTCGTGAATCGCAAGAAGCAATCTCTCTTCAAGATGTTGCTTAGAAGGATACTCTGGTAAATCCAACTGATTGAAACTGCATTAACAAGAAAATTCTTTAATGAACCATGATAAAGTAATAGTGGATTGGATTGGAAGTAGAAACAATAAATGAGTGTAGGAGGAGGGAAGGGGCTTGAAATGGCCATGACAAAGTAAAACCATATTTGCAAATTAAAGGGAAAAAATTGGGATGGGAGAAGTTACCAAGTGTGTGCAGATGGCAAGTGATCAGGGCTTCCGTATGCTTTGTGTATCTGGAACTTCTGTGAGCCTGAAATCCCCTGAAGTGCACTAAAACCTTCTAAAGGTACCTGGACAAAATGGTAAAAAAAAAAAAAAAATGCTCAACACATTATACTTCCCAATGCATACATGTGATAGAATAACATGATGCAGCGTAATGAGATCGCACAGCACATATGAATTTTGAATCAAGAGACTAGATGCATATGTAAAGCGGAATTAAAAACCTAGAAAACAATTCAACTTAGAACCCCCATATATTCTCCAAGGCATGGATAATGGATTCCGCTGGAGAGAAATGTACCCACAGGTCATGCCTGCAATAGAGCAAATAAACAAAAAGAATGCAGACCCATACCTTCGAGGTGCCAGTCACAAACTGCAATAGTCGAGCTTTATCCTCCTTACTAAGAGCTTGGACAACCTCCCAAAACCACTGTATCACAGGAGATCCAGGGCTGTATCCAGAATATTCGGTATTTGCCCTCATGTCATCCACTGAAACACATGGAAAACAAAATTGTTATGAGAATTGCACGTCCTGAAATATAGAAGGCCAAAATTAGGACAATAGCTCAGACAAAAGAAACTCACAGTCAATATCTGGAAGCCCACTGATCAATAGTTCCAGTTCCTTGTCATTGAAAATGGATATTAGTTCCCTAGGAATTAATTCAGAGAATCCTTCCAAAAACGCATTTATCTGGGGACGAATAGCAGTTGTTAATCGATGCTCCGCAACTAAGTCAACATATTGGTGCTTATTTTCTTCTGTAACTTTAATGTTTTGCCCTCCAGGAATCAGTTCATAGTCAGTTACCTGCATTATGCTCAAAAAAATTAATACACAGAAGTCGTATTGGGACAAAAAATTCTGTTTAAGGCGAAGATAAATTGCATTACTTCTGTTCTTTCATATAATATTAGTTTCTCCTCATCTGCATCAATACTGAAAGTAAGGTCTAGAACATCACTTATATCATTCTGCACATGACAGACAAAAAAGAAGAGTTAATCACTGGTTGGATATAGGCAACTGTGTGTGTGTGTGTGTGTGAATCCAAGTTAAATGCATTCTGCATACCTCGAGCATCCACTTGAGGTTTTTAAAGTAATCAGGATCAATGGCCTCAATATCATGATAAGTCACCTTAGCCCCCAAAATGTGCTTGTAGAAGGATCGAGTAAAATGGACATCCAATAATTGACCATCGAAAAGTGCTTTCCCAACCTGTAATAGTAAAGAAGAGAATGAACTTCTAGCAAATCAAATGACCTCAGTTCAGCTAAGACCATGAGAAATTCTTGTACTCACCACTCGCCCAACAAACTTGAAATATGAAAGATGTTCTGTCTGGTAAACAGAGTTAGGGTTGGGTTGAAAAGTTGATTCATTGCCTACTGTTGTAAATAGTAGTGCTCCCTTGTCAAAGATGACCCTGGACAGCAACTGATACCATTCCCTCGTGAGTCCACCAGCATCAATTCCTTCCTCTCCTTGAAAGTGAACAGTCAATCTCCCCTTCAAATCTAGAGTTGGCCGCATGCGAAGCTGGTTATATGAATCTTCAAGAATGTATGCTCTTCTTACAGAAATTCTTAGAGGATTGTGATGATGATCATGTTGATGCTTAATCTTTGACCTGAAGTGAGCACGTTTGTTGTCAAAATCAATAAAGCGAGGAACCTTCAGCATCAGCGAGAAAGACTTTTCTAGCAAACCAGGATTTTGACGGATGAAAGCATTTAGCAACTTCCTATGTTTCTCTGAGAACTTCATAAAAGCAACATGTTTCTCATCCACTTTCACAGTGGGACCCGAGGTTTTCTGCAGGCTAGCAGATGTACTGGCATCATCAACCTCAGAAACTGCAGCAACGCTGAAGTCGTTACCAGGGCCTGGCTGCCCAGGATGCAATTTCTCACAAACCACAAAGAAAGATTCTATGTATGGCAAAATATTTTGAGTCCCAGCAGGCAGGGGAGGAATTACACCAGATGGTTTAGATGTGGAAGCTCTATATGAAGTCAACAAATCAGGGGTGGTTTCTGAATAGCTTTCTATCTTACTTATGCAACTGCTTAGCTCAAGCCACAAAGGCTCCAAGGCTGCATTGATATCCCAAACCTGAGAAAGAGTAGTGTGCTCCTTATCTGCAAGAATCTGTGGATCCTTCTCTTTCTCAATCAGTGAGGCAACAAGGGAGCTTAATGCCTGCAGAACTCTTAAAATAGCAGCTCCATCAGACGACTTGGTACTTAGGAGCGCTTTCACAGCTTCACCAAACTTGCGCAACTCATCCATGGCAGATCTAGTCAAATTTCTAACAGCATCTGCTAGCTCGGTAATAAACAGATTGGAATGAGTAGGAACAATTGCCACCAACTTCTTCATTACCTCAGCCACAAGAGTATAAGCATTATCTGAAAGCCTGGATCGAAAAAGAAAATGTCAAATACCCAAAGTGCATGGAACTAAAAGTTTTCCATAGCAGCTATTGACCTACTAAACAATAATAACAGCAACAACGTTATCTTCAGATAAGTTGCACTAATTGAACATATGATTAAAGTATAATCAATTTCGCAAACAAACAAATGAGGGGGGTCGCCGGGGTGGGGAATAACTAAATGATTATGCTTTTGTCGTATAGAAAAAAGTTGATGCTATACCCTTCTCGTGCAAGCAATGAACATAGAAGGCGAAGTTCTGCTTGTGGCAGGTTCAGCAGAACACTTTCAGTATGGCATTCATCATCTGCACCAGAAGTGGAGGGTTTGGAGGAATCAACAACCTTACTTTGCGTTCCAACATCAACGGACGTGCCACCAGACTCTGTATTCATCTCAGCATCAGAAGCTTGAGGAGCCGAGGGTTGTTCAGTAATAGAAACCCCAGATTTTTCCGGTAACTTGGTTTCAGCATTATCAATGATGACATCCAATAAGTTAAGTAGCTGCAAAAATGACAACAAAGAGATGAATGTAAATCTATGAAGTCCAATTGCATAGAAAAATAACCCCCAAAAAGAGAAAAAAAAAAAAAAAAACTAAATATGTCCATATTCCCACCTGTTCAAGATGAGCTATACTTCTCGTCAAATAAAGGGGTTGATTCAAGAGGCTCAAAAGCAAGGCTATGGACAGATATCCTTCCTGATTATTTTGACCATTCTCCTCCACAATCATCACAGCTTTTCCACGAGCCCTATCACTATTCTCTCTTTCTTGAAGAGCAGAATGAGGCAACCTTAAATGAAGCAAAATCTTTGCCACGTTAGGATGATGCCGAGCCAAATATGTCAGAGTTTCCAGAATGCGGCGAGATAACAATGGTGGAACTCCTATATCATAAAAGGCAAGATGTTAGAGCCCTGTAACTCGCTCAATCAGAAGCTAGCAAAAGTACATCCCAAATGTCACACGGTAAGTGTGAGATTAGTAACAAATTTTCTCCACTGAAATTTAAAGCACTGGTCACAAGAAATGTCCACATGTAAACTAATCGTTAGAAGCTAAATCAGAAGCTAGTAAAGTAAATCCCCAGCATCATATGGTAAGGATGAGGTTACTAAAAATTATTGCACTGATCACAAGAAGAATTATCTAGATGTCAACTAATCATTAGACCTAGGAAACTCACCCACAAAATAACAATTAGTAAGAAATTTGAATTTAATCAGACCTATAAAGGTATTATATAATGACTGATCTTGTTAGTCATGTCTTGAAAATCATTTACTGTACAATACTCATTACTCAAACAGTGAGAATAAAATGTATGCCCCCCTCAGGAGCAATTTTGAAAATTATATGCATGTTCTCCCCTAAAAAAATTCATGTAATCCAGACAGAAGAAAAGCACATGTGTCATAACATTCTAACAGAAATTCAGCGCGTACAAAGAAAGGTTTCAATACTACTTCATTTCATTCCTAATTATTAGTTGATGGTTTAATACAAATAACAGGCAACTCATTTCTCTAATAATTTTGTCATATAGGATATCTTACCATCTTTACCTGAGGCGCGTGAATACATCACATTGCCCTGGCAACCATAAAGCCGATACGATGTTTCGATATCAGTTGAGTGATTCCCAGGCTTTCTTGTATCAAGCATTAGTATGCCCATCAGAATTCTCACAACAGAATTTCTGCTTTCAACATGAGCACATAAATTCAACAGAAGCTTCTGCAGCTGACCTTTATATAGAGGCTGCAAGATTACATCCATCATGTTTCACATATTAAGGAAATTTTCATATTGATGAAAACTCATAGTAAACTCATGACTACCTACCTGAAACATTCGAAGCACTCGAATCATTGCATGCAGAGCTTCCGCCTCGACTAAAGGAGCTCCTTCAGCTTCAACTACCTTAGCACCTATAGGCCTACGTGAGGCAAGGCCTCCACCGATTCTGTCCAGGCTGGATCCAATGCCAGGTCTTGACGCCTCACCCCTACGGTTTCTAGGATACATACCAAATAGGGTACGATTATAACGATTGGCAAATCTTTCGCGCAACATGTTTGCCTCCGCAACTAGAGCCGGTGTAAGATTGGCAAGTATAGCATCAGATGAAGTTAACAGAACCTGAACAGAAAGTGAAATGTACATTTATTAAAGAATTTATTTGCACATTTTAATATAAATTGCCTACAACCTGATAAACAATGTACCTCTTCTCTCAATTCTGCAGGAAAGGTTGCAATTATTGAAACAGTGTCCATTTCAACTGGTTGACCTTCCAGTTCCTGAGACTGATGTACCCTTTGGGCTTGCTGTTGAGCTAAAACTTCAGCCCTGATATCCGGGGGAAGGGCAGCAAGGAATTCTGGATCAATATCACCAGCATTTTGTGGCTCAGAGGCTGACTGTGGAGCTACTTGACCCTGTTGTGCAGAGAGGACTTCAGCTCGCAACTCCTCAGGAAGAGCATCCAAGAAAGCAGGATCAATTGCCCCAGAACCAGCATCACTATTAAGTTGCTGTTCTGCTGCTGGACCATCCTGATCTGCTTCCCGGCTAGAATTTTCTGAAACCTCAGTTACACTATGAAGTGAAACATCTCTTGCATTTGCAGATGCAGAATTCCCAAAAGATATGTTCGTTCTCCTTGCTCGAGTCGCCTGAGAATCACCAAGTGGCATTCTGTCTGAGGATCCTTGCCTATCTGCACCATCATCATGACCATCAGCACTCCCAATTTCAACATCAAGGCTACGAAGGCTCTCCCCTAAAGTTGCTCCACTTCCACCACTTTCTTGGCTCACAGCTTCTACATCCCGCACAGCTGCATCAGTATGTTCAAACTGCATCTCAACAGACTGTGGATGTGTGCTAGACATGTCCATTGCTTGTAAAGATTCACTTGCTGTTGGTGTTACCAAATCAGCATTGCCAGAGTTGACCATTGTATCAGCAGGGGGCACATTAGCACTATCATTATTTATATCATTTTCAACAGGCATTTCAGGTCTTACAGCTGCATCCGGTTCTTGCAACTCAACTACTTCTTCTTTGTTCTGAGAATCTACTGGTGTTGTATTCTCTTCAGAAGTCTTTTCGGGTGTTGGTCGCCTCAATTGGGAAACAAGCAACTCCTCAAGTCCTTGGGGTACTACACCGGCATTTGATCCACCACCTTGCTGGTTATCATCCATCCACAAGTTCAGACGGTGTCCATGGCGCCCATTCCTCAATGATCGGAAAATACTGTCCAATCTTGATGAAGTGATCTCAGAGTTCCTATCTGGTATGATGCCATCACGAGAATTTTCTGCAAGTCAATAACGACCATCAGAAAAGTTAACTATAAATAAAATATAACAGTTACAACACATGAAAAGCATTTAAAGATATTTACCTGGTTGCCTAGGAGGGGCCGAATGCAGAGACAAAGGTCCAACCAAAAGAGGATGCCTTGATGGAGCCGCATTCTCACCTGTTCTGCCCAAAAGACTGTAAATAGAAGTAGTGCGCCCTTGACGTCTAGACCCAAAAACTTCCACTGGCATCACATGAAGTGTTTCATTAGGGAAACCATGCTCTCTTCCAAAAACCTCAATATGGTCAAAAACATTAATCCCATTTATGCCTTCCTCCAGCCTCAGTATAACTCCATCCTCCTCATCCTCCTCATCCTCATCATCTTCTTCTAATACTTCTTCATCAAACTCTTCATCATCAATCTCATGATCATCTTGATCAGTGTCAGGATGTGGCAAGTGATGGACTTCATCTTCCAGATCATTATGCTCCTCATCATCTTCATCTTCATCATCATCCACTTCATCTCCATCATCCTCAGACATATCTTCATCATCCTCATCATCATCCTCAAGATTTTCTTGCTCATGAGGCTGAATTTCAAACCGTATACCCATTGTATCAATGCCGTTTTCCAGACCCCGAGTATCCTCTGAAATTTCATGCATATACTCATCTTCATTAGCAGCAGCAAAACGTCCTTCAAGATCTTGGTCATGTTCCATATCATCTGTGACAGCCTCAGAACCACCATAAGATTGGACAGCATTAAAAGACTCAGTGCGCTCAGCTGGAGCAGAATTGTGTTGGGATTGGGATGGTGTCTCCATGGACTGGGATCCACCGCCAACATTATCTGTCCTGCCAGACTGATCAGGAGGTTTTGTAGAACTGTCGCCCTTACCAGCAGTTGAATCAGCCAAATGGACATGTTCTTTGGTTACCAGTTCTAGAGCTTTGATCAGACCTGTAACAACTTTAGGTGAGTCAGCATGGTCCAGGTCCAGCACTTGGAGGGTTCGAGTCAATGATCCAACCAGACCAACATCTATAAAAGTAGCAGATGCTTCTGCGGAGATGTATGAACCAGTAGGAGTCCGAGCAGCCAGAACATCATTAAGCAGATCAGCAAAAGCTTGTATGTCATTTTCAGGTGGTCGAAAGCCATTACATGAGTCCACAAAGTCATTGAAAATATAACTGATCTCTGTAAAAATCCTTTTCCTCGCCTCGGAAGAACGAACACATGATGCAACCAAAAACTGGCTCGCCCTGCTTGCTAACTTGTGCTTCCAATCACCATCTGTTTTCTTTTCCTTCTTGGCACTCCGCGAATATGGAATAAACTTGTGAAGAACATGGTGAAATATTCCACCAGTGCATACAGCAGTAGAACCCTTTGGATTAGGGGTCCTGCAACTACTAATTTCAGCGTCTTTCCGAAGTAGAACATGGGCAGATGAAGCATACATTGCTAGAATCTCTGTCAGAAGCTTCAAAATAAAAACAACCTTTGCAAGTGATGCAGAAGATTCTTGGGCACCAGCTCCACCATCTTCAGAAGATGAGGCAATAGCTTTTCCTTTTCCTTTGACAGCAGCAACATCAATGTCCATGTCAGTCGATGACGGGGTATCATGGAGCACATCAACAACAAGATTGTCTTTTGAAGGAGGAACATAAGTATACACAGAATCTAGAAGAAGCTCAATCACACTCACAAAACTCTGGGGATATTTGCGATGAACTTTACCACTCTTTGAGTTTGAATCATGAGCCTTGCCTTGTACATTGCCAGAAGGTACTGGATTTGTATTACCCAGAGCAGTTTTCCCATCCGAAATATGTGTTTTCTCCTTGTCCAAAGATTTATCCTTCTCTTTTTCTTTCTCTTTGGTTTTATCTTTGTCACGATCTTTCAACAAAACAATGCAAGGCCTCTCACCAACCATCTCCACTTGACAAATAGACTGAGCAGCACGCATGAATATCACTGGATCCCTGGAAATGGCAGAACTTAAACTTGCTAGAAAATTGCGGGGAGAAACCCTTCCATTTGAATGTCTGTTGGCAGCAGCCACAAGATTGTGCCTTATTTCAAATTCCATTGCCTGCTGAAGAGTTTGAGGATCCTCGAGAACATGACGGATAATGGTCGCAGCAATATTGTCAAAACCAGAAAATAGACTACTTGTTGGCAAAGATAGTAGCAAACTTAAACCCCCAGCATCAAGAAAATTAACAGCAACTGTATGTGTTTTGGTGAGGGTAGAGCACAGCTGCAGAACTGCATGCATTGTTTCAGAAGGAAGCTGATTCCTAATACATGAACAAGCAATCTCAATAAGCCTCTTCTGCTCCTTAATTTCTATGTGCTTCGAAGATAATCCCAATGCAGACTGCAACTTATTTTGCTTGTCCTCATCAATGCTAATAGATGTTTGCTGGCTACTAACAGCATCTCTCTTCAACTGCTCGGCAATTTCAGAATTCAATTTTTGATCCACCTGCAACAGCCGATCTATTGCAAGAAAAGCTGTAGTTACCCACTTGGGCACTTCTCGTTTTGCTATGCCAGTTGAACTAGAGTCCCATTGCGAAAGTAGATCTGAAGCTATTTTCACAAATCCATTCTTCGAGGCTATTTCTCTTGCAACTGCATCTTCGTGAAGAATTAAAGCAAGAACATGAAAAAGAGCGGATAGCAAGTTACTGTTTCCACTGTCAGAATTCAAACTAGATTCTTTGACGCGATCAACAATGAATGATATGATACTAGGCCTACATTGACCGTCATTTTGGGAGCATATCATCACAAGCAGGTCTCGCACTGGAAAAGCTAGAGGTTCCTTCATCTGCAGAAGCTTTGTGCATGTAGACAACAACTCCTCAACAGGAGGAAGTTGAACCTTTTCTTCTTCCGGCGCACTTTCCATTGCACCAGCTTCCTTAGTGTCAGACTCTGAATTACCCAAAGACATGGCAAGTGCACGAGCAAGTTCATCGTCTTCTTGAACTTCCTCTTGATGGGAGCACAACCACTCCATAGCCAACTCCACACTATTGGATCCAACCTGTCTCAAAGCTTCTTCTGCCCTAGACCTGGAGAAGCCCATCTCTACAATCGTTGATATAATTGTCTCATTAGGAGGGGGACCAGCAATACGGGCACTGGAACTGCTACTGACATTCTTTACTTCAACCCCAGAGTATATGTGCCTGATTATAGAAATAACTGTAGTAATAAAATCATAACTACAGTCGACAAATTGGGGATGAGTCCAGACAGGAAGCACTGCCTTCAGCACCAAGGATTGGAGGACCTTTACAAAGGTCTCAGCATCGCGTGGAAAAGGAATTGTTCCATTTGCAAGGGGCTGTGCAAGCAACTGTTTTGTAAAAGGAGATAATATGAAAGACGATGTTACCAGGTGGTCCATAAGTTTTCCATAACTAGCTAACGGACCATAAATCCATGAATGGTCAGTATCTTCCCTTTCATCCTGCTTTGAGTTCCCATCATCAGTTTCCATGGGAGATGCAGGAGCCCTATTTACTGTGAAGAGCAATTGACTGGTTGCTTCAAATGTTGTTAAAACTGACTGGATAACTCCATGTCCATACAAGCAATTGAGGAAAACAGAGTTACATGAATCTGGTCTCTCCAGTAGACTGACATCAATGAAATCAATAACTTTACCGAAGTAACGACACTTTGCTGATATAGACACCTCAGATCCAGAAGAACTTGCATGCCCCCCAAAACTCATGTGATCCAATGCAATAGATGCAAATGTAGAAGCCACGGATTTTGCAGCAGCAGAAACATTCACAATATCATCCCGTCGACGAGAAGGTTGGTACATGACCTTTCCCAGCTCTTGAAACAAATGACTTATGTGAAAAGAAAGTGATCTTACCATGTCACAGCAAGAAGTATAGTAGGAGCTCTGCTGGTCATACTCCCTTCTACCAGCATCTGAAGAACCAGAATGATGACTAGATCCAATCCGCAGATTTGACGGACCATCAGAATGTGTTCTTTGAGAACTAGTGGCGCGACCGAGATCACGATACAGGTTAATAAGATCAAGAAATTGCGATTCAATGCTCCATCCAGATTGCCTTCTTCTCATCAATGGATCAAGAAACTGCCTAAAAGAGTTGAACCTTTGCTCTTCAGAGTCACTTGCATTCATTTCTGACTGTTGCGACTCAGTGGTAGAACCAGCACTTTCATCCTCCATTTCAGACTTGGTATCTTCTAGAAGAGCAATCTGCCATAGAACTTCCCGATGGACACGCCCAATATCTTCCAGCACATCCTTGCTATCATTTCCAAGTTCTGTAAGCAATGCAGTTACCCAGCGGTTTTCCTTTGAGGCAGCAATAAACAAAAGGAACTCAACGAGAAACAGTGAAGGAAAGATCCCACCATCTGAAGTCATCTTAGGTTCCAGTAAGAAAGACCCTGAAGCTGCACCAAATTCCGACAAAGCTTTCTTTAGGTGGCCCCTAAGGGAAGAGCAAAATGCACGGGCAAGTGCAGCAGAGTGATTTTGAGTGAAATCTTTGAAAACCATGGTGCTATGTAGAGCAATAGACATTCCATCAGATGATTGTACAACAGTTGGCTGTAACAAAAGCTTCAGTAAAGCATCAATTCCAGACTTTTCAACAAATAACCGACATATTTCAGCATTCTCCATTGTTCTGTGGACCAGTACCATCAAATGGAAAATGGATAATTGAATGAACTGATCATTACTGATACCATCTGCAGCCGAATCTACAGCACCTACCAAAGGCTGTTCCTTGTCTTCAGAATCCATTTCCATAGCAGTACTCCCACTCCCACTAGCCTTTCCTGCTAGCCCTGCATTGTTGTTGTCAGTGAAGGAAGCAATTTTTTCAACAATTTCAATCATAATATCAACACCAATACTTCTTAGCGAAGATACATGGCGCAAAAGCTCTTCCACAGCATTTGTCAAATGGACAATAGCTCCATTCATTGCTACTACATACTTCTTGCTGGTGAAGATGTCAACAAGAAATCGTAAGGCCGACTTTTCCTTCACAGCCTCCAAGCCTTTGGCGTTAAGACAAATAGCACCGAGACCATTAGGCACACACTGAAGTGCCTTTGCAGATGGAAGAACCCCAGCTACAACTGAAGATATGAAAGCATCTGGAAGACCCATATCATGCAAAGCAGAATAACAAGTTGGGTCTTTGTGTATCGTTTCACTCAGAACTGTCACAGCAGAGTGATAAATGTCACCTCCAAACTTATCAACGTTCCCAAAGATCAGAGAAAGAGTTTCAGGTAAAGAACTGTCATGAGGATGCTGAGATCTGGTAGAATTGCCAGCAGCATATGAAGCAGACCCAAGTGCCTTCAACGAAGCTTTAATGAGCCTCTTCTGGGAGTACAACTGGTCTTCATTATATCTGGAGCTTTCACCAATGACCATTGAATTATCATTATCGCCGACCAAGCCTATCACCCTATGTACCTCTATCTGTAGTCTCTGAGCCAACAGTTCAACTCCCCCTAACTCTTTAAAGAGAGACACAGCTGAACTACTGTAATCCATGAGCTTTTGCAGAGTTTTCACAGCGAAACAGACTAGATGCAAGTGCAAGGGATCAGAATCCTCCAAAAGAGGCAAGAATGTTGGAACCATGCCTGACCCTCTAATATTACTCCCTGTAGTGGACGATGAAACCACATGGAGCAAATAAAACTGAAGCAGAGCTTCAACAAAAGCAAGAGAAGTTGGATCATTGGAGGTTTTAAGTGATAAAACTGCTCTCTGGAGTACATTCAGAAGTATCATACGATTCCCTCCTGCAAAACTGATACTAGATCCACTCAAAATTCGTGCCCGCTCATGAGATGCGGAATAAGCAGCTAATTGAGCTCCCAAGGCAAGCATTGCATGTGTTCTGATGGTTCCAGAAACTGATTCTTCCGACCGCACAATTCTAATCAGTTCATTAGTATACTCTGGCTCATTAGCAAAGAATGATACAAGTTCTTCATGTGCATCACTAGATTGAACAAGCACAATAAATGCAAGAAGGCAAATCCTGCTGTACAACCTGCAGATTCTTGGTGAACGGAAGGCACGAGCATATCTGATTCTTGTCAGGAGTGAGAACCGAATCTCAGGAGGTACCCTGTAGTCCTCTATGCACTGTTTCATCAGCTTTAAATCATCCTCCTTCTGCAAATGCAAATCTGGCATGTTTATAACCCCCAAACTGGAAGTACTATTTACATTGCTACTGCTCTCCTCTGTACTTTGGGCATTCCCATGCAATTCAAAATAAAGGGTAGAACCTATTCGGTGCTGAGATTTGTCAGAATCATTTTCTACATCAGATGGGAACAAATTCAGCCCGTCATCTTGGGCAGTCTCGTTTGCCATGACACATGAAAATAGACCCAACCCTTCTTCCTTGCTTCCCCAGCCCTGTGCAAGCGACAGGAGATAGCTGTTTACAGAACCACAGCCGATCATCTTTCCACTGACATGCATCTTAGAGGGATATATTTTCACAAGCGCAGAAAGTGTTTCGAGTGTTGCTATAAGAACTTCTGGATCTGTTGATGCAAGTAGCAGCTTGAAATGCTGAAAAGAAAAGCATATACAGATAAATTAGAGAAAAAATACAGAAGGCTACAATAAAATAGCACCGGAAGCAAAAAAAAAAAAGGATTGAGAAAAGAAAATGCATATATCTAGTTGCGACACGCATATTCCTTGCTCCAACAACATACCTCTAAGCCATCAAAAGAACTCTTGTTATGGCAATTCTCTAAAATTGTTTGCATCACTCTCAAAATTTGTAGTACTGCATGTTTTGGGAATGGAGTATCATCTTCTAAGATTTTATCGGACAAGAGTAGGTCATTTCTACCAGACAAGTATGTCTTGAAATATGTATCAAAATGCAGAAAAAGCGGCCTCCAATGGTTGAAATTACCCTGAAGTCAAATAAAACAAGTAAGCAGCACAATAGAGATAAAAATATCATACTTAATGAAGAAGAAGCAGAGCATGGTATCACCTTACTGTACTCCCAGTGGAAACCGGAAAGAGGAATAGCTATATCTTGTAATGGACACTGTATCACCTTATTGATAAAGGCTTTGATCTTAGGAGACTGCAACCAATGAAATGAAGTCAAAATGTCACATTAACATAGGAAAAAATAAGTACTTCAGAACTGAGCTACATAACAGTATATGATAAATCGTATCAGTAATACGCTAGGAAAAAAAATAGAAAAATCTTCCTGTCAAAGTTCAAGCATGAGAGAACAAATCTTCCTGTCCAGGTAACTATCTATTTTTTTTTTTTATGGATATGCTCTAATTTGATTATCGTCACTTATCAAATCCTTGCTTGACAACAAAAAGCCCATCACTTTAAAACAAAACAAAAAAATACCACGGTTTAAAAGGGACTTCAAAAAAGAAAATCAGAACAAAGATCAAGGACTTATCATACTAAAGAAGTATCAGAAACTCAAAAGGAATGCAATAAAACAAACTTTTAACTGTCTCACCAACTAAAGTCTCAACTTCAGAATGAATTATACCCAAAAAATGTGTTTTTCAGGAAAGGAACTCTGCTATGCATTTAACTTATGTTTCTTAAACCATTCAATTGACTGAGAGTGTCCTGAGAGTGACAATAACATACTTTCCTGACAGTGACTCTCATTGAAATTTCAGGATGCATAATTTCTAGTTAGTGTTTAAAAACTGGTAAGTAAACTCATGATGATTTAAACTCTTATCATTAAACCAAAAAAATCTTCAGTTATCATAGATTCCTGATTGTCAAACCCTAAGTACATGTTAGGTGGCCAGAAAAGTACATGTTAAGCAACAATGGTCATTCCTCTAAACCTACAATGACTTGTATGCATTTTCAAATTTATTTAGCAACATTTATCTATACATGAAAGAAGATGGAGGTAGAATATACAGAACAAAGAGTCAGACATAAAAGGGATACTACAGTTTTGGAATATCAGTCCTAAAAGCAGGGAATATGCCTTCCTTGCAAGTCTGTGGGGAATTTACAGATTATTTTCAGGTCAAAACTGCCTTGGGGATATAGGAGCCAACAATGACCCTTGAAAAGTACAAGTTCTAGTAATGCAAATTCCAAGAGTACATCAACTAAGGGAGCAGATGTTCAGCAGACAGACTTATTAATCTGTGTAGCATGAATAATTCTAAAAGGTGGCTATCCTTTCCAAACAGACATCAAACACACAGGTACAGACATCAAACACACAGGTTCTCAAAACTTTCCAACATACATATTCTCCACAAGTTAACCCAAAAATTTAGAAAACAAATGACATGTATCTAATGCTAACACAAAAAGGAAATTATAAAGAGGCCGATATTACATTGAATATTAACCAAGAGTTCCACCGCATGGTATAAAACCCTAATAGTACTAAGCAATGCAGGGAACAAAAGCATTATTTTAAATTTAAAAAAAAAAGCTACCAAACAAAAGATAGACCATTGAAAACTCGCTTATCCATTACCAGCCAAACATTCCAATTATTCTGTAAACACCACATCACTAATAGAACCCAACCAGTAAGCACAATCACATATCTTAAGGACCCCAAACACTTGACCAACTCCAACTAACTAAACAGATGGACCGAAAGAGGGTCAGCAAAATCCTAACAAGCTTTTCCCAATCAGAAACCCTAACATATGAAACCCTAATCTCTAAATCACTAAAACAAAAAAAGAGTAGAAAATTCGCACAAGCTATGCACAACACAGCATCGGAGTCTCCTCCATGTAAAAAAACCAAACCCAAACCGAAAGCGAAAGGGAAGCAACTCACCGGCTCGGAGTCGAGTTTGATAGACGGCCCGAGAGCACCGTCGGCGGACAGAAGCTGCCGAATCCTGGACGGCAAGCTTGATCTTACAGTAGTCATATCTCCACCGCAGCTTTCTCTACTGCAGAGACTACTTCAAATCCTAAAATCCAAACAAACACCACAAAATTAAACCAAAAACTGAACCACAGAGGCAGAGATAGGGAATCGGCGATGAGATAAACCCCCGAAATCCCTAAAAACCACCAAGCTTGAAGCTTTTGATTGAAAAAGTAGATCAGGCAAATACAAACACCGATAGAGAGAGAAAGAAAGAGAGAGAGAGCGGCCGGAGTACCTGAGACAGGACGGAGAGAGCGGCGACGGATGCATACACATCCGGCGGTGGAAGCCTCGAAGGGCGTCGCAGAGCAGAAGAGAGAGAAAGAGAAAGAGAAAGGGATTTGGAGAAGAGAGAGAGAGAGACGAAGGAGAAAAGGGGTTTGCGTAGGTCTTGGTGGTTCTCTTCTTCTTCGCTCTAGTGGTTTTTGGTGAATTTAGTTTTACTCTTTTTTGTTTTTATTTCGGAACAGCCCTTGGGAAACAAGAAGAGGGGGGCTATTTTATACGAGTGAGATCACACAGAGTCCATTGGACTTCAACCTTCTATGCCGGTTCTCGTCACCGCCACTCAACTATACAGCCACGGTGCTTTGGACTTCGTGTTACGGGTTTGGGTTTGGACTTTGGTTGGATTTTTGAATTGTTTGAATCCAATCCTGACCCATGATTGATTCGGGCTGGTTCGGGTCGGTCTAGTTGACCTTGCTGAGATCACCGCATGATCGGCCATAATCTCAAGTTGTAAGTCTAATCGGTAACATAAAACAATCAATTGAGTTAAAAAATTAGAAAAAAGTGACCAAAAATGTAAAGTTATTCTTAGATGAGGGAAAATAAATTGTCTAGCATTAGGTTCCAAAAGTTTTTCCAGCAAAATTTTCTTCCCCCATTCGACCTCTTTTATTTGTTCGGTGTCAATATGTGTAGCACTAGGTTCTATAGGTACGTGTTGTTTGTCCAAAAAAATTTTTATAGTGAGTTCAACCCAAATTGGTTCGGTTTTAGGTCAGAACCGAGAACTGGACCGAGAAGAAATTTTGATTTAGTTTGGTTTGAATTTTTTATTTTAAGAGTTCAAAATTGAATTGAACAGAACTCGTCTAGTCCAGTTCATTTTTTTTTTTAAATAAAAATCATATATATATATATATATATATATATATATATATATATATATATATATATATATATATATATACAGGGCCCTTCCTCTAAGGGATCCCTTTTTTTGGTATTTTATAGGGATAGGCATTTTACCAACTTTGGGATCATATTTTCACATCTCAACCGTTCAGTTTTTAGGTCCTAATGTGTAGATCACTTCTGCAAAATTTCAGCCAATTTGATGATCGTTAAGGCATCCAAAACTGCAATTTACCATTATAAACACGAACGGTTCCGGTTCGACAGATTCGGTCCGTTCGTGTAAATTGCAGTTTTGGATGCCTTAACGATCACCGATTTGGCTGAAAATTTGTAGAAGTGATCTACACATTAGGACCTAAAAACTGAACGGTTGAGATGTGAAAATATGATCCAAAAGTTGGTAAAATGCCTATCCCTATAAAATACCTAAAAAAGGGATCCCTCATTGGAAGGCTTCTATATATATATATATATGTATATATACATACATACATATATTTTGTTAAATACATAATTTTCATACTAGAAAGACATCAATATTAATTGAAATTGAAAACTTACTGAATATCCTCTCCACCAAATGACGAGAATGAGAGATTAAGAGACATCAAAATTCAAAAATTGAGTTTCTAACTCAAAAGTCAAAACAACATCGTTTTGACAAGTTCGGTTCGATTCTTGACACATCGAAAATGAAACCGAACATTTTCGATTAAGTTTGATTTTTTTTGTTTCAGTTCAACTTTCAACTCGGTTTTTTCAGTTTTTGGTTTTTGAACCCACCCCTAACTTTATAAGATTTTTTTAAAAAAAAAAAAAAAAAAAACCCCACCCCATTCCCACCCTTGATGGGGCTCGAACTCCTGACCTATTATATATGAGACCAAAGCCTTACCACCCCACCAAACACACACACCCCCCTAACTTTATAAGATTGAAATCGCAGTCCCTTGGACTACGGGCTTCTATTACAGTACAGAGTTATTATCATCAACACTGTCCTTTGGACTTCGTGGTACGTGTTTGGGTTTGGAGTTTGTTACGTTTTTGAATTGTTTAAATCTAATCCTGACCCATAATTGATTCGGGCTCTAATCCTGACCCATAATTGATTCGGGCTGGTTCGGGTCAGCCTACTTGTGATCAGTGATGGCTGACCATGATCCTCCCTCGCAAGTCTAAAAAACAAAAAAAGGCTTTGTGAGATACAATCAAAATTTTCCCTAATCATTAACATAAATTAGTCATTTCGGTTAAAACTTCAAAAGATGGTGACCAAACGTGTAAAGTTATTTTTAGGTGAGACAAAATTAACTGTATAGCATTAGGCTCAAAAAGTTTTTCCCAATAATCATTCTTCCCCATTCAACCTCTTTTATTTGATCGGTGCCAATATGTATAGCATTATATAAAATCTGTGATGTTTATCCAAGACTTTTTATTGATGGAGTCCACTACCGCAAACGACATTCCTTAACTTTTTTGTCATTTTACCTCGTTGGTATGACTGCATGAGATGATCATTACACTTTGGAATGTTCGTCTGTGACTTAGTAGTCATTTCCACATCCATGATCTACCTCCCTAAATTCTTGATGAAAAAGAAGACCCATAGAGATACAAGGGATTTGGGTTGGTGCATGTATAGCAAGATGCTCTTTAGCAATACCAACTATTTTCCTTGGTCAAATTTTAGACAAAATAGCAAAGTAGCTAAAAAGCTATTTTGGCTAGCCACTTTTAAATATATTTTCATTGGTGAGTCTATCTAGTTAGTTTTGAATTAAAATTACTTTTTGAATAAAGAAAAATAGTTTATATTATTTATACATTATACACAACAACTTAAAATCAATGTTATAAATTAACAAAACTATGGAGAAGCCTAATTTCGCTTTCTATATTTTGGAGTCAGAAAGCTCAAAGTTAAAATGAAAAACCATTTAGGAGTCTAGTGCAGTTGCTAAAATAAATGAAAAGTTAAACATGATCTTCAAATTATGATTATAGTAGAACTCTAGACTAGAAAAGAAGCTTCTGAATCAATGCAGGGCAAAAATTAAGATCTAGACGATATTTGATGAAAAAATTTCATTTGTGGAAGTCCCAAAGGTAAGTTATCACTGACTGTTATGGATAGTGACATTGGAAGTGTTTTTGGTGGTGTTAGGAAATTTATGAAAGAGTTTGAAATAGTTAGTTACTTAGAAGCATGTCCGTAAAAGAGGCAATCAATTAGTTTATGGTCTGGGAAGATGAACTTTGACTTTATCAATTAGTTTATGGTCTGGGAAGATGAACTTTGACTTTAGTGCAGGATTTCTTCTGCAAAGATATTAGGCTACCTTGGCTATGATCCTATTGATGTAATTATGTAAATCCTTGAGGTATTAGTAGGGGTTCCCTATTGAGAATTTTATCTCCATTGCATTGTTATCTTTACTAAGATTAATAAAGTTATTACATTTTGATAAGAAAAAAGGTCCATTTCTACAAAAAGAAAATAAGATAAAAAAAAAAAAAAAGGCTAAGTATGCCCATGCCATTTACAGTTTTTTCTCCAAAGAATTTTAGTAAAACCTTAGACAAGCATCATCAGACACAATTAATAGATGTTTTCTTCTTTAGATTCATGGAATGCTTTTGTTGGTTATTCTTATTGTTGATGTTATGGAGTTTTGAAGGGATGATCATGTAGTTCTTGAAATCGAGTCTAAACTCGTTAACCTATCATATACATATTAGTTTTGATCCATTCAATAAGAAAAAGTTTCATTTTGATATGATACAATGACCCAACTGAATATTAATCTCTAATTTTGTACTTGATTTGTTCAATTACTTGGTATTGGAATCCAAATTTGGGAGAAACTTTGTATACACAACCTAAATTCCTTAATATGCAATCCCTAGACTTTTCTTAGGGTAGATCAAGAGGTGTGAGACTGGACGATTACAAAAGGCTTGGGCAAAAGGCACTGAGAAGGCTATTGGCTTCGCCAGCTGAAACTGCCTAATAGTGGCTGCCAAGATAGCCGGTGCTGGTAAGTGTAGTGGTGGATTTCCATCCATAGGTATATGTGAGACAATATTGGGGTCTGTAGAGGGACCCCAACAATAAGACTACAAGTGGTGAGGCGAAGGCCCGATGATGCCGGAACCTGCTGTTTGGCTCCAATTTTGTTGCAGCTGGTCAACAGTCTCTTTTCTGCGCGGCCGTGCCAGCACCGTTCGGGTGCGGTCGTCGGGGGTGTCCCTTGACCTGACTTCTATCAAGCGATTGTAGACGAGGAGAGCACCAACCTCGTCGTGGGATTCTTTATGCCTCGTGGCGAGGACTTTTACTGAGCTTCTTGAAAATCACAATCGATACTCGATGTTGTAGATCGAGCAGAGCGAGAACCACTGGGAAGTAGAGAGAACTTGCTAAAGCGTGACTTTAGCTTGGCTGGTTTGCGAGGGCGTTACCCTTGCTTGGCTGGTTCCGTAACCGTTGTGGTCGTGGTACTACAATCGGCTCCCGAGGAGACTAGGACCGAAGTACGTTGACAGAGGGTTTGGTGGCACTGAAAGTCGGCTTCTGAGAAGATTAGGACTAGGAGTGTGATCACCGATAAGAGAAAGAGAAGGAGAGGAGTTTCTCTTAGAGAGGTTGCTCTAGAGAGAACTTAGATCATCTTAGAGATGTTTGTTGAATTGTGTTGTTGTTGTGTCGTTTTGGTCGCGGCACTACCGTCGGCTCCCGAGGAGACTAGGACCAAAGTACGTTGACAGAGGGTTTGGTGGCACTGAAAGTCGGCTTCTGAGAAGACTAGGACTAGGAGTGTGATCACCGGTAAGAGAAAGAGAAGGAGAGGAGTTGCTCTTAGAGAGGTTGCTCTAGAGAGAACTTAGATCATCTTAGAGATGTTTGTTGAATTGTGTTGTTCTCTTATGATACTTGTTGTAGCCTCTATATATAGGCTACCAAGCAACACTATTTGGCCTTAAACAACTCATAATGGGTTAGGTTTTAGCACTTAAACATTAATGGAATGTTAGATTTGAGCACTTAAACACTAATGGAATGTTAGGTTTAAGCACTTACTGCTCCAATTTTTCTGCAGCTATATCTCCACCAAGAACTCAAAATGGGCCTTCGACTTCTTCATATCAAATGATCCACAATGAGTGTAGATCATTGTGGCAAATTTTCAGAGCTTTCTTCCATGTGGTTGGGCCGAAAATGCTGCTGGACCTGTAAGAGGTCCAGTTTTCCAGTTTTGCTTCTGCAGAAAATTGGACTGATTGTTTGAAGGCTTCCACTCAAAACTAGCTCTGGCACTCTTCATAAGAAATGATCCTTGGGCTGTATAGAATGGATCTGCAGAGTTTCAGCTCATTTGGAGTTCATTTGGTCAGTCTGCCACTCCTCCTTCCTTGTTTAGCTCGGTTTCTCCTAGCCGAAGTAGGAAAATGTGCTAAAGTTGACTTTTCATTTCCATGCTTCCATCATTTCCTTTTCTTGCAGCTCGCATAATCTTCCATAGTAGGCTTTATTTAGCCTCTAAATAATATATTTCGAACTTGTCGACAATATATAGCTTGAGCCACTGACTTTGGCTCAATTTCTCCAAGACACGCCTTGTCAGGCCAAAATGCTCATTTTGGGTCCAAACACCTGCTGCCTCGCTTAGTGGATCAACTGAACCAGTCGCTATCACTGGTGAAGAAAGACTTTAACAGCCAGCGACGCATTGCCCAAACCGCCCACATACCCCACACAAACTACATACATGTAAGAATACAAAATCCATATTCTTAGAGTAGGAGGGAAAAAATTGGTACCTATCGTGGCGTCGCAATGATTAGTTAAGGTCTATCACCACCAGTACTCGCATCACCTCCTCACAATCTAACCGCTGCTGATCTAAATGAAGAAAAATGCTCAATGAGGTTCTAATGCATTGAGCCTAACGAGTCTACATGATGGCTGACGACATAGCCCGAACCTCTACTCAAACCAGTAGTCGGTTGAGTGGGACCACCTGAATATCGTTGATGCCATCATAGTCACCTAACACCACCATCACCGGCTTGTAGAACTATGGATCCTTGACTAGAACCTTATGCTTATCAATTGGATCGTTGAATTGACAATGAAACCTTCTATTAGGACATTTCCTTATCGCCACCTTATGAGAAATGGGCCAGATATTGGAAATGGGTAACATGAAATGATCTGGGTCAAGAACCGTTGGATCCAATGAGCAACCATGCAACAAGCAACACATCAGACCCCTCGTCCTTTTCCACCTTGAAGCCTAATCACCCAAGATAGCCAAAGCCACCATTATACAAGCTGCCATATCATCAATTGCCGCCATTGCAATTTGAATTAACAGGAAAGAGAGACAGGTGAAAGAAAACCACTAAGTTAAGAAAACCTGGTTGGGAAGAAATCAAATTGGAAATGAAGATGAAAGGAAATCGAGGAGTGAAGAAACAATAAGAGAGAATGAGAGGGAAAGGAAGAAGATAGATTTGGGAAGAAAATGTTGGGAACTCGAAATCTAGCCATTGTGGCTAGGGTAGAAGTTGAGAGAGAGTTTCTCTCATACGCGCCTTATCCCCTTTCTCATTTCTTAAAAAAAAAAAAAACTATAGTTGTAAATTTGCCATAGTGCTACTGCAAAACCTTTCGCCTCTGACACCACAACCTATTTCTGTTTGCCACCTCAGTGTACCACATTCATCATCATAGGATTTGGATATGCAACAACAACAAATGTTTAAAGACGTGCAAGAAGTTGATTAATAAATAAAAAAATTATAATAAAAGCAAGGGGAAGATTAGAGGAAAAAACAAAGGGTAAAAAAAAAAAAGTAGAGCGAACCTAGACCTAGGGTTCAAGCAGACGGCGGCGCAACGTCTGACCGTGTCTAGCATTGGTCTTGGGCCAGGCATGGTGTTTCTTTTGTTTGGTTTTCTTTCTCAAGCGGTGGGTAGCGTCGGAGAGGTAGGCGCAGAGTGCAGACGGGTCTTGGCGTGGGGTTTGTGTGATCCGGATTGGATCTAGCAAACCTTGGCTTGCCTGATTGCGGTAAAGCTCGGCAGGGGTAACAAGATCAAGGCAGAGCGATTTGATTTTGCAGACTTAGACGAGGCTTGCTTCACCGGTTTCAGTGGTGGGCAGACTTTCGACCGGGATGTCGTCTGCGATCTCTGCTCAGTTTGTTAGTCGGATTTGATGTTGCGGTGGACCGTCCAGCAGTCGGAGGGGCGGACTCGGCAGATGGCGGCAGAAACAAGTTGGCCAATGCGGGTTAGGGCTGCTGCCCTTCTTGCTTGGGGTTGGGCCTGGGTCTTTGGGCTTGGGCTCGGGCTCAATCTTGGGCTGATGAGGCAGGGGAGCTGGCCTGCTAAGCAAGAATTGATTTGGGCTCGGGTGTATCGACTTAGGCTCAGGTTAAGGCAGTCGGGGCCCTAATGTATTAGGGTATGAGCTTGTGGAAGGTTGGATTAACTTCTATGAGTCTTCTATGACGTTTCTAGTGCTTGCTTGTACCACAATTGCGTGATTGGCAAGTGGGGGCTAGTTGAATGATTTCTTTTCCGTAGGAGGCGATGTTTTTTCATTCTTCTATAAGCTTGCTTAAATGTGAGCGTCCCAGAGATTTTAATGATCTGCTCTAGCTTAGATAATTTAGTTCGGATTTTCTTGCCGACTTTTGCTTATGTAAGTTATGGTAGACTCTAGTCTTTTGGCTGTTGATTTAATGAATTCAACTTCTATTCAAAAAAAGGGGAAGATTAGAGGAAAAAGGGTAACTACATATTATACAAGGCCATATTAAAAAAAAAAAAATACATTGTTAAGGAAATTCTTCACTAAAAAATCACCCACAAAATCATTAAAAAAAAAAAAAGTGGAACAATTTTTTCCACCACGTTCTACAAAATAGCTACCCACGTAGTTTTCTCTCATACCCTATCCACATTCATACGGTGTGTTTCGCTTTTAGTTTCATTTAAAGAAATGTGGAAAAAAACCGTAGCTTTAAATCTGTCACGATGCTATCGCCAAACACACCTAGGGTTTGAATCGTGGCAACAGATGTGTAAAGACGTGCAAAGAGTTAATCATTTAAAAAAATAAAATAAAAGCAAGTGGAAGATTAGAGGAAAATGGGTAACTATATATTATATACAAGGCAATGTTCAAAAGAAAGAAAAGAAAAAGAGAATACAAGGTATATGTCATGGACCAGCACTCCAGCAGCAGGAAGGGGACGCTACATATAAAATGCAATTGGAATATTCGTTGATGCCCATCCCAAATAGAAGTGCTTTTTCTTCCTATCTCTTGTAGCTTTTCGTTTGTTTTGTATTGGTATATTCTTGAGCTGCTGAAAATTCGAAGCGTAATATATCCACAAGCAACCTTAGATTTACTTGGTCAATGATTTAGGCAAAAATTACAGGGTAGGAAACTTGGGACTGAAATAATCACATTTGAGGGAGAAAAATGTTCTAAAATAATTGAGCCGGTTGAAATTGTGATTACGAAAAAACTACCATTGATTAAAAAAAAAATTGTTATTACAAAGACTGTTATGAAACTTCCCTTACAAATTGGATTAAACCAATTGATGAGTGTAGATAGAAATCACAGAATACCCTTTAACCCAGCCTTTAACCTCTTAAGATAAAATATCAAGTCGACTATGAAAGCAACATGATACCAAAGAGCCAGAGATAGAGACACTCTAATGAAAACAAAATGAAATTTAAAGTCCTGTAGAAGGCTTTTTGCAGAAGTTGAAATATAGGGAGAGAAGCACACCCTAAACTAGAAGACTTTTTCCCCACTAAATGAAGAAACACAAAAATATCAGCATCGAAGAAGAAACACCTTGGTGCATTATAAAGGTCGATCATCATTCTTTGCGGATTACAGGCAATGATCTCATATTCTACATTTCTGTTAAGTTTGGCATAAATCTTTCCAATGCATATTGCAGTGATCCGCTTCAATCTTCAAACTACTTGGTAATCAATCTCCGGCTACATGAACTTGCAATTATTCAACAGGTGAGGTTTGGAAAGGCCTTAAAAACTACTGCGTTGGAGATGTAACATTTTACGTGAGACAGACTTTCAAGATCCTTAGGAATTGCATCATGAGTTAAATTGCAGCCAGGAAACAGTAATGCTCTTAAGGAAGCCAGAGGAGAATATTTGCAACTATTTTCAAGGCTAAGTAGAGAAAAGTTTCAGGTTCTTCAATCTTCCTATGGTGCCTGGCAATGCTGTTATGGCTGTATTATTTAAAAGAAGAGTTGTCAACCATCTTCCCAATGCCGGCGTCCAATTTCTCAAATTTTGAACTTTCAGAGAGAACAAGCGTTTCAATAGCTTTCAACTCATAGAAACTCCTTGGAAGATCCTTCAGCCTTATGCAGTATTTGAGATTTACCAAGGCAAGGTTTTTAAGATCTCCAATGAACCGGTGAATTTCACACAAACAGTCCTTCAGGATCAGATACGTACTGAAGATTTGGGAGTTTTGAAAAGTCTGGTGATTGTTTTAGGTCATGCGAATGACTGAGATTAAGAAACTTCAACTGGATGGAGGATGAAGAAGTCCATCCATAATATAAACCCTTTAAAGAAAAAACACATCGGCCATATTTGATGATTTATCTGTTCAATAAACACGTTTACAAACCAGCCATTAAATTGAAGAAAATATTATTCTAATCAATATTATGATAGCAAAAAGGTGTTGCTACTGATTCAGTAATTCTTGTACAATCTATAGACATGAGTCGGTGAACTGTTAGAACTACAAGAGCTGTAATGATGACAGATCAGCAGCTGCGGAGAAACAAAGTAGCTAAAAATGTGCACACCACCATACCCTCCTACTGCCTTAACATATCTTCTCTTCTTGTCAGACAAATCGGGTTGTGTGTATCTATATACAAATTCAGAGTAAAAGCAGCTGCTCTCTGGTGCTCTAGTTTTGAATAAGTATCAAACTCACTTTTGTGAGAAAAGATCTACCGCCCAAGTTTCTACCTCAACTTATCCACAACAAGGACAGGGTTAGTCATATCCAAAATATAGCAAATCACTGGCTTTGGGTTTTCGATTTCATTTCAGTGACAGGAAACTTGTCTTCAGGTTGCTTTCGCCACATAATGCAACTACATGGGTCACTGATGAATCCACTTCGGTTGAACATATGGCTCCCAGCTGCTCCGCCATCTTCCACAGGTGATGATTATCAGCCTGGACTTTTGAAGGAATTATACGGCTGAAAACAACTTTGCACCCCTTCAAGACTTCCTTCCTAACAGTTTTCAGAACATACAAGAATACCGATATCCTATTAATATCATTGTCAGAACTGAAAGTAGTAGAGGCAAAGCTCTCCAATAATATATATCAAACATAAGAAAGAAAGGAAAGAGGTGAAGTTTTAGTTAACGCAATATTCACCTGCCTTACGTCTCTATCTATAAGATTGCCTCCCAATTCCTACAAGATAGTTCACCAACAATGGATTAGTACACAACAACACCACATACTTTAATCAATAGAGACAGCAAGATGTACTTACATAGAAGAAAATCTTGTGGATTCGCTTAAGAAGGTCAAGAACATTTGCAAGAGCTCCTTCAGGCTCACTCTCATCACTCTTCAACTCTGAAAGAGACTCACAAGTGAACCCAAATTGGGCACAACTAGATCTAAAGAAATGATATCTTTCCATCAAAATTAGATTGTCCTTGTGCTTTATCCATGCCTACAATAACAGATAGCAACATCGAGAACCTATCAGAAGATTAACAAATTCACACATCATTAAAATGATAGCTAGTGTATCCAAAACATAATTTACTTGTATAAAATTTGTTTTAACATATTCTATCAAACTGCTCGAAAAAGAATTGTTTAATATAAAACATGCAGAGATCATTAAAATTTGTGACTCTATCCAAACATAAAATCTATAATAAAAAGTTCATTTTCTGAACTTTTCTTTTTAAAAAATATATATTGTTATAACATTAAGCAGTTAAGCTAGTTCAATGAGAGGTAATATAACTAGCTGGGCAACCCATGGGTGGAAGATGCTATTATGACAATTTCAAACAAAGTTCTTCAAGGGAAATTCTGTTTAAACCACAAAAATTGGCTCCCCTTTAACAAGGTTAACTGGATATGAACGCACTTTAAAATTTCCAGTATTAACAAGGAAAAACTTGCATTTTCTGTATCATCCAGTATCAAAACAGCACTTTCTTGCCCAACCACAATATCTAGACCCTTTGGATATTTTTGGGTACCATCATCATGTGATATCACCCTATCACCAAAGTACTCTTTTTTGGGATCAAGCAACTTGGCCATTTCCAATGCATATGCTCAATCACCCATAGTGTACAGATACATTTCAAACATTTCACTGGCTTCCTTCAAAAATGTCCTAACGAAGGGCCTAAATATACAAGCATGCACCCAAGCAACCAAGAAATGTGTAAAAATGAAGCACTAAAGATGCTACACAAGAAGAAAGACTTCAAAAGACTACATAAAATACCTGGCAGCGAATCTGGTGGGCTCATCAAATATTCTTCTTCTGCCGTCATATGATTCAGCTGGGTGGAATTTAGCAGTGTATGATCAAGATCCAGTACCAAATAAAGTTTCTTATTATTTAGCGATTTCTTAATGTCTGTGTTGCATAACCGGTCGATTTCATCATTATTAAGTCTCAATCCCTGCACAAGAAAATGTAGCACACTGTATCACTTCCAATATCTAATAATGGAAAATAAAGCTACAATATATGGAAATGGATACATGCTGGATAGGTATATTTTCTATAGTAAATTTATTATTGCATCAGGCGATTAGTAAACGAATAACAACTTAACAAGTCAGACCTGACTAGGACAAATAATGAATGCATGCAATGGTTATGATTGTTTCCAAACAGTAAGTTTATTTTTTGCATGAGGGCTTCAGTAAATCATGAATCACAGGTGACAGCTAATGTGAAAGAATAGTGCCGTACAAACTAAATTATGGAAAACCATATGCATGTATACTTCCAGTAAACCAAAGCACTCAAACATTTCGAATTTCAACTGGTCATCCAGGCAGTACCTTGTGTATGTACCCAAATGTCACACCTTGTGTATGTACCCAAATGTCACACCGGACTGCTCAATCAACCTCTAGCCACAAAGAAAACACATATCTCCACATGACCCAGGATGTGCACACATATCCTCCGTTGCAGATGCTTCTGCACATAATTGCAAGAAGAGTTCAAAAATAGGACAAGAGTAACTATATTCTTTGAGGTTGAGAAAAAATCATATTTGAAGCAATTTAAAACTTGGATGTTTATTAGTTATAATATCCTGTGTTCAAAGCAATGAAAACTTGATGGTTATTAGACATGTACTCTCTACTCTCTAGCCTTCTCAGCTACACACACACAAGCAAACACACTCATTTTTGTGGGGGTTGAATCGCATACTAATACCTGAATACATGGTACATTCACTTTTCCCAAATAATCTGCTTGTCTCTTAGAGAGAAAAAAAAAAATACTAGTGGAAAAGTTTCTCAATGGAAAAAACTTTTGTGTTTTCTTAAACAGGAAAGACATTTCCTCCGGAACACTTTTGCCAGAAAATAAGCATTTCCTTAGTTTTTTTTTTTTCTTCTTCTTCTTCTTCTGGCATTGTTATGAAATACCATAAAACTTTTTCATCATCATAACTGAAGCATAAAAATGTTCTAAAGTGTAAATTTCAAAAATCTACCAAACAACGTTTTTCATCAAAACAAACAAGGCCAACAGCAAAGCAGTTCATCAAGTCTTTAGACAAACAACCAATAAACTTGATTCATATTTGAACATCTGTTATACATCTATATATATATATATATAGCCAACAATAACTGCACTCAACTTTTCAGCTTTCACCAATTTTTAATATACAGGAAAATAGACCAATAGGTAGATAAACATAACAAAAATGAGAGAATAGGAGCACTGTAGTAAGTCTTTGAACAAAAGCTCCCTCACCAACTAAGTTGGTCTTAGGTATGCGTCATCTGAGACAGTTCAGAACACTTTGTACAGTATCAAGAAGTCCTCTTCCAGTGTTTGGGGTTATAAAACAAAAACACAACAGAATCCAAAAGATATCAATATGTTACCTGACTTTTGTTCTGGACGTCCTTGTGAAATCGACCCATTAGTTTCCTCTACGCTTTCCAAATTATCTCCTTTGCGCCTTTTTATCCTGTAATGCAAGTCACAAATCATATCTAAACCGCTTCAAATAGAACTTTGACTTATAGTTTTACACAAATTGTAGTATCTAATAGACTCTCCTACTGCATTAAACACGAGACAAAGAAAATCTCCACACCTGCTCTCAGTTTCAACATCACTGCCATCATCATCATCATCACCATCACCATCACCATCACCATCAGCTTCTTTATCTTCTTCATCTTCGTCCCCTGGTGATGACTCCAAAGAACCGGACTGTAGTTCTCTCTCAAGCAACCCAGCAAAGTCATCAATGCTAGAAGAGTGTACTGGAGACTCGGCCAGACTCATCTAAATTGTACAGGGAATCGAATACTTTAACAAATGTTCACCTCAAAGTCGACGTAAATAGAAGATACACATAAAGTACCTCAAAAAAACACCACAGAAAAAGGATCAAGATTTCTACTATATTTAACCCCCCAAAACAAAAGGACATAACTTCTCAACACTTATGGCCGCAAAAATACCAATATTTCTACTTGTAGAAAATAAGAACAATAAAGAATGTAGAAAGGTAGCAACTTATATGCTTTCACAGCTGATCAATGCATTATTGCACAATGCTCAAAGAGCAACTAGGTCATGAACAACCAAATTGGTACCAAACAAAGACATATCAAGTGATAAGAAGCTAGCAATTCGATTAATACTACGGGAATGAAAGAAGCGTAGAAATCGATTTGGGTGAAAGAAAGCAGTCAAGCGCGGAGGAAATCAAGAAGCCTAGCATTTATTTTATGATTAATGTTGCATTTATTTTAGGACAAAATCAAATTTAAACAGAGTACAGATCTCAAATCAAAGCTTAATGTCTCAACATACAGCCTGTTATTATCTAATTATTACAAAACTAATGCTTTATAAGACACACTTATTCCAGAACTAATACTCCCCAGATTTATGCCTCAATTTCTATTTCATAATTGAAGCTGCATCAAACACACACTTATATAGAAGGATACAATACAGGTTGTTCTTATAGAGGTACAACAATGGTTTTGATAGGGAGGTGATATAAGCAGAGGCTAATTCTCAACTATTAACTGGTTCAAATTGTAGGAAGGCTATTTTAAAGTTCAGGGCTTCAAAAGAAATACTCTTTCAAAAACTTGAAAAACGTGATGCTCCTACTAGGCTAAACAACACATAAAGATCAACAAATAAGAGTTTAATTGAAAATGATCTTGGAAGTAACTAATTAAACAGGAACAGTTAGGGAAAGAGCTGAAGAGTAGGAAATCATTGCACAATCGACTTGGTATGCATTCTACCCAATCCCTCATACCTATAACTTCCTCGAACAAAACTGGAAGAATAACAAGAAGAAAATGACTTGTATTGGATCTGCCTGGAATCAACAAATTTCGCTGAATAAATTCATAGAATTCCCAAATCTAAAATTCTAATCAAATGTACACTCTAACACTAGAAAAAGTTACAAAATTTGCTGGAAATTGAAAAACTCTGTTACATGAAAGAAGCCACTCACCTATTTATAAGATGAAAAATCAAACCCACAAATGAAACAATCTATTGTTGATAATCCCGAATCAAAAGCACAATGAAAACCTAATTTATCGGCAAAAAGAAATTAAAATTGAAATCTCAAAAACAAAATGTACCAGAAGAACCACGATTGATGAACTTACTGAGATTTGAATGGCTTGGTGATTAGTCACCGTTTGAGCGTTCTCATCCATGAGACATGGCAGAACAGACCGAAATCTGAGAGTGAGATGAGTCGGCGAGATCTGTCGCGCAGTAGGATATCACAAAGAGAAATGGATGAGACGCTGAGCTGGTATTTTTAGAGTTTCATTTACTTTGTTCCGCTACAGTAGGATAACTGGATAAGCCGCTTCCCATTAAGTTACTCTTCATTGGCTTCTGCAGCTCTGCTTATGGCTCTAAAAAAGCCTCGACTTAATAGAAAAGCAAGTGTTTTCAACTTATACCAAACACCAGCTTGTCCATTCCTTAAACTTTAAGAAGCTTACAAGCTCCTCAAACGCTGCCTAGGTCGTGCTGTCTCATCCTCGCTAGGTCCTGATGTCTCGTCCTGGGTAAATCGTTTTAGTCCCTTCAGGCCTTGTCGAGATGAAAAGTCCAGGTTCCTCATCTTATCTATAGAGGATGGTACTTCACTTATGGCTGTGCCACTTATAACAAGAGTTCTCAAAGAATCCATTTTTCCTATATGCTTGCTCAATTTCTCAAATTTCGAACAGCCAGAAAGAACAAGACTCCTAACAGAACGCAACATATAAAAACCCTCCGGAAGGTATTTGAGCTTAGTGCAGCCTTTAAGATTTAGCAAGGCAAGTTGAGAAACAAGTCCAATGGACCTGTGAATCTCTGTCAAATTCACACAGTATTTAAGGATCAAATACTGTAGATTTGGGACTTGTGAAAAGTATGGTGATGTTGTTAGGTGCTGTGAATGACTGAGATTAAGTATCTCCAATCTCCCAAACCGCTGTTAGACAACACCAAAAGAAGAAGAAGGAAAAAAAAATCAAAAATCCACAAAGAAGAAAAGCAGAGCGTGATGTAACGTATTAAACCAGAAGGAAGATGTTTGAAAGTTTTTCTTAATATACCCATAATATATCAGAAGGAAAATATCCGCTGTACCGCAGGTCCATAGAAACCAGGGAAGGAAAAGATTCGCTGTACGGCAGGTCCATAGAAACCAGGTAACTTGCATCCCAAAAGCCATATAGAGAGGATCCTCGCAAGCAGAGCCATCTTAACTTTTTGGGAAGCTTGTTGCAGTCTCCAGTGAGTAGTACATACTTGAGTTGGAGCAATTTCAGTCCCCTCATGTTTCTAAATGCTCCTATACTCACATTCAAGATGCGAGATGATCTTTGCCAATTTAGAGCGAGTCCTTCAGTCTCTTCAGTTCCCTGTTAACAGAAGGCACTAAATTAATAAAAAAGGATTATTCGCATGTGAGAAGATGATTTATCCACAGGCGTGCGGCAGAGTCATGAATGCATTTTAACTTTCTTACTACCACAATGAAATGAGTGGATTACGGACACTAGAATATGCAATTAATGATGCAGTACTATTAGAGTTGGAGATAGAACGGCTTTGCGTAATTGAGCACTACTCCTTCACCATTAGTATTAGAGATAGGAATAGGATGCCTATGCTTGTCTTGATTGGGCTGGGAGTACTTACAGATTCATCTCTCAAAACATCTATTACATCTTCCTGACGCCACAATCTACTACGTCTTTCAGGGTGGTTCGGGGATTCTTCACGAACAATTTCTCTGCCCATGTCTCGAAGCAAATCATGCATCATTACCTTGTCTTTTTCATTAACAGTTACGAGGCAACGTTCAGAGAGGACACTAATTGCTACACCTGCAGCAAGACCACAGCCTTCCAGTATTTTTATGACATGGTTTTTGTCCATTCCAATGAAGAAACAACATATGTGGAGGAATATGTGCCTCTGCCACTCCTCAAGTGCATCAAAGCTTATTCTGAGCTTTGACTGAATTGTGCCATCAGGAATTTTTTCCAATTTCTTCAGTGTGCTATTCCAATCTTCTATGCTCCTTCTGAAGAGGAAAGACCCTAAAACTTCAAGAGCCAGCGGTAAACCTCCACAATAACGAACCACTCTTCCTGAGAGTTCGAAATAGTCTACATCAGGAGAATAATTTTGAAAGGCATGCCGACTGAAGAGCTCAAGAGCTTCTTTTTCATTCATTTCTTGAGTCCGATGTATTGTATCCACTTTCACTAGTTCTAGCAAATGTCGATCTCTTGTTGTTATGACAATTATACTTCCCGGACCAAAGGACTCACGCCTTATTGCCAATGCATTCAATTGGTCCTCACGATCTACATCGTCAACAATGACAAGTACCTTTTTGCTTCTAAGTCGTTGTCTGATCACATTGATGCCTCTGGAAACATCACCTACCACTATCTTGGCTGGTTTTAAGACATCAGAAAGAAGTCTTTCTTGCAGAGCAATCTTACCACTTGAGTCCTTTGCTGTTTCCCTAACATCTGCTAGGAAACTTCTACTGTCAAAGTCATGATAAAATTTGTTATAGATGGCTTTGGCAACTGTTGTTTTCCCAATTCCGCCCATACCCCAAATTCCAACCATGCGAACATCATTATCTAATCCAACACCTAAACACTTGCTAATATCTTCAACACGAGACTCTATTCCAACTGGGTAGACAGCTAAATTCAAGTATGGGGTGGTCAGCTGACTGCATATCTCGTCAACAATGCTATTGATAAACTCTGCTTCATGCCTGTCAATTAGATTCAGAAGCAGAACTAAGAAGCATAAAGAAATCACCACATTGACTAAAGTTTATAGGAGAAAAGAAGGACCAAACTGAAACGATAGGAAGTAATATATATATATATATATATATATATATATATATATATATATATATATATATAAAAGGAAAAAAGAAGAGTATTACCTATCAGCAATATCGAAGCCAGCCAAATCCGCGGCTCCTCTAAGAGCAGCTCTCCACCTAGCTATCTTATCTCTACCTTGATGTACTGTGGCTTCATGTTTCTCAAATGGCTTGCCAAAACTACCGGTCTGGTTTCTGACATGTGAAGGATCGACATGATAGAATATTGGGAAAACCCGTTGCCTTTGTGTTTTTCTACACTCCATGATGTGTACCAGCTCCTGGAGACACCACCTCGAATCCGCGTAATTTTCTGAGAAGACGATGAGAGAGATCCTACACCCTTGGATTATCCGCACCAATTCCGTTTCTATGTGTTCTCCCCTTCTTAGACCCTCGGCATCCCTAAACGTGCTGACTCCCGCACGAACTAGTGCCGCGTAGAGGTGGTCCGTGAAGGTCCTTCGTGTGTCTTCACCTCTGAAGCTCAAGAACACATCGTAGGACGGCCATGGGGATGGCGGCGGCGGCGGCGGCGGCGGCAGTGGCTGAGGCGGCCGCAGCTTCACTGGCCGCAGCTTCATTGGCCGCGGCAATGAGGGTGATGACGATGGCTTCATTGGAGTGATTGAAGGGCTATGGAATGCAGTGGTTCAGATTTGAGAAATGAGTCAAATGACAAACAATTTGCTTTGCTTCTCACATGCTCGCCCTAAACCGGTAAGAAAGCAAGGTCAAAGTCAAGTCGAGATATTTTTTCCAGAGTTTGTGGCTACAATTTTCTATGCGTTTCTTCTCTTATATTTCACTTGTTCGAGGAACCTTCTGTTTCGATCCAGGAATTATTATTCTTGGCCAATTTCAGACTTCTGTTTTGCTTGGATTTCCACGAAATGACTTGTTGGACACTGTAGCAATAAGCTCTCCCATGGAGTTCCTAATATGCGTGGCAGTTCAAATCCAAGTATCCTATTATCAAAAGGGAGTGATTAAATTGAAAAGTCAACTCTATAGGAAATTAGGAATTGAAAATTAAATTTAAACAAGTAATTATTAATGTAGAAGTTATGCGTCCATACATGCGTGCATGAACAAGTGCCAAGTATTTAGTCATTTAGATATACAAGCAGCATAGAGATTTAACGGTTTTACACTTTTACCACATATCAAGGAAAAGGTAATTAAGCCGAGATATGTGCAGATAATAATCGGAATCTGGTCACCTCCCAGAAAGCAGGGTTCCCTTCCTCTTGTTGGAAGTGGTCAAACCACATAATTTTACATCAATGTTTTAACAAGATATCTTAAGAAAGGCAAAACTGCAAAAGACAGTATGGCAATTTGCAATAGTAGACACCATATGTAGTTTGATTCATGACACTACAAATATACTACAATAAACAAAACTTTTTGTTATCGAAATACAGACTTTGAATCAAAATATAAATTAAACATTCCCAAAACCCAGCACCTGATTTGGTGTATTACTGTTTATAGACAGACAGGGAGCAACGGGGCAGTAGTAAAGAAACTGCATTAGGAAATGAGACTTATGAATACAAGGAGATACTATTTGTAAGGTATAAGCACCCCCATCCATTACTTCAAACAATAACACATTCATAGCTAGTGACAGAACAAAGATCCTTCATCCGAGTTTGTCTGCGTTGGAGCCATGGATTGACCTTACTTGAAATTAGTTATACATTCCCATTTTGTTTTCTACTTTTCTACAAACCAAACACATCAAAATACAAAATTTCAAACTCTGCGTTTGCTTCTCTTCTCAATTCAGTTTTCCTAGCAAACACACAGAAATTACACAAGTAAAATAGTCAACAAACAGCACCTATATCCATCCGGAATATAGATATTTTCTGGATCTGACTGGAATATAAATACTTTGCATAACTTGATCATCAGTTTCCCGGCAGCTTCTCTGGTTTTGAGCATTAATTCAATTATTGCTTGAATCTCTACCTTCCCTTTCAGCTCTTTCACTGCTTTTTCTCTCTTCTGTACTCATTTCGATACTGGAATTAAACTACTGGGGGAAGAAAAATAAACACAACAAACAAAGATGAGAACAAACTATGCGGCAAAAAGCTTGCTGCTGCATGTGATATTACTCAAAGTGCTGATCAGATGACTCATGGCTAGGTCCTGACTGATTACCAGCATCACTTGGAAAATATTCGTATGGGATAGGCTCACACTCAAATGGTATTTTCACTGATAAGTTTGGGATCCCATACAAGACTGAACCCAATTTTCTTCACTCTGAAACCAGATCCAATTGCAACTTCAACTTCCACAAAGTCATCACCTTCCAAATTGAACTCATCATTTAACAAATTTACTCGCCAAATAACTTCATGTGAAGTTATTTCAGTGAGATGAGTTGGCTTGACAACAAAGCTAATGGCATGAGCTTGGTATAACTTGTAACAAAAATGGATATACCACTTGGAGACATGCCCTCGTCAAAACAAGAAGAAAAAACTACGCAGACAGTGAAAGCTTGTAAATTAGTTTGAGGCACTTGGAAAAAGACTTGGTCACTTTCTCTGACATATGTGAACTGCCTTTGGAAAATAATTTCCCAGCAAACAAATGCCACCGTCTCCCGTTGCAGTCAATCCTTATATCATATTAAGCAGATACAATATCAATACGTGAACTGCTTTGGAAAATCATTTCCCACCGTCTCCTGTTGCAGGAGGGAGGGAGGGAGAGGGGAGGGGGGGGGGGAGAGAGAGAGTTTGAATTTGGAATTATTGCAAGTGCAGTGCAGTGATCTGATTCCAAGTCCTTCGACCTAGTTGGTAAATCTCCACTTGCAGGAAGGTTTGTGCAATTACAGAAACATGGACGTTCAAGGTGGGAAAGGCCACTGGGTTCTGGAAGGTAATGAACATTACTGCTTTCCAATGAGTAGTTCAGGTTTTTCAATCTTCCCATAGAGGGTGGTACTTGACTTTTGGCTGTGCCACTTACAACAATAGTTTTCAGTGATGTCATCTCCCTTATGTCCTTGACAAAATTCTCAAATCTTGAACAGCCAGAAAGAACAAGAGTTTCAATATCTCTCAACTCATAGAAATCCTTTGGAAGGTCCTTGAGCATTTTGCAGTCTTTAAGGTTTTACCAAAGCAAGTCTTTTACCATCGGCAATACTGGTGCATCTCTGACAAACTCTTGCAGCCTTTCATGATCAAATACTCAAGATTTGGGAGTTTTAAAAAGTCTGGTGATTGTGTCGGGTAATGTGAATGACTGAGATCAAGAATCTTCAACTTCTCGAGCACCTGTTAAACAAGACCAATAGAAAACGAAAATCAAAATTCAAAAAGATAAGAAAGAAACAGTTCAAAAGTTCGGTTCAGCTTAATCTACCCTGGGATGCTCCCAAACTTGTACGAGATTGCTGTACTGCAGGTCCATAGAAACCAGGTTTCCTTGAGGAAGAAAATCAATTCCTATGAACTTTAGAGAGAATCCATGCCAGCAGAGCCATCACAAATGTTTAGAAAGATGGTCATAGTCTCCAATCAGCTCTACATAGTTGAGTTGGAGAAATTTCAGTTTCATCTTTGTAAATGGTTTTGTTCTGAAACTCTTTTTCGGAGATCTTTGCAGATTTAGAGCAAGCGCTTTAATCTTTTTAGTTCCCTGTTAACAGAAGGCAATAAGTAAGAAAATCTTGTTTGCATGTGAAAACTGATTTATGCTCATGTCGAAGAGTCATGAATGCCGACTGGATTCTGTACAATAATAATGATGTGGAGCACTGAAATGCGATGGAGTGCTATATGCTTTTGCATAAATGAAATTTGCAACTTATCTTTAGTATTGGATATGGGATGCATATGCTTGTCTTGAGTGGGAAGTACTTACAGATATATTGACATCTAGTACATCTTCCTGACGCCACACTCTTACTACATTTTTCAGGGTCTTTGGGGTATACTTCCTGACGCCCATGTCGCGAAGCAAATTGTGCATTGTGAGTTTGTTTTTTTCACTAACAACTACAAGGCAACACTGAATGAGGACACTGATATCTATTATTGCAGAAAGACCACAGCCCTCGAGTATTTTTATGACATAGTTTTTGTCCATTCCAATGAAGAAACAAGATACATAGAGGAATAAGTTCTTCTGGTTCTCACCAATTGCATCAGAACTTATTCTGAGCTTTTTCTGAATATTTTTTGCAATTTCTTCCATGTGTTTTTCCAATCTCTTATGCCCTTCCTTCCAAAGGGAAAAGACCCTAAAATTTCAAGAGCCAGTGGTAAACCTCCAAAGTAGGTAACCACACTTCTTGAGAGTTCCAAAAATTCTGCCTCAGGACAATTATTTTGAAATGCATGCCGACTAAAGAGCTCAAGAGCTTCTTCTTTATTCATTCCTCCAGCAAATGTTGATCTCTTGTAGTTATTATAATTCTACTTCATGGACCAAACGAATCACGCCTTATGGCTAATTCATTTAATTGCTCCACATCATCTACATCATCAACAAGGAACTGGTCATTTTTCTTTCCAAGTCTTTCTTTTATCACAATGATCCCTCTAGGCAGCATCACCTACTTCTATTTTGGTTGATCTTAAGATATCAGAAAGAAGTCTTTCTTGCAAAGAAAACTTGTACCTTCAAAACTACGATAAAATTTGTTGTAGATGGCTTTGGCAACAGATGTTTTGCCCATTCCACCCATACCCCAAATTCCAACCATGTGAACATCATCATCTACTCCAACACATAATGATTTACTAATCTCTTCAACGCCAAAATCTATTTCCAACCGGGTCGTTGGCCACATGTAAGTATGTGTGGGTCTCAGCTGTCTACTGATCAGGTCAATAATGTCATGGAGAAACTTTCCCTCATTCCTGTCGATTAAATCCAGAAATAGAACTAATTATAAGACTCAGTGCGCAACTACAATGCTGAATTGAGTTAATATCTTATTGATAGTGACTACAGATTGCCAGAGGAAATAAAATTTAAATAAAGGGTGAAGCTGTACAGATGCTAACAAAATGGACCAAAAAGAAAAAGGAAATTAAATTTAACAGCTGGCAGTAAAAAAAGGGCAAGTGATTACCTATTAGCAGTAGTACGAAGATGGAAGCCAGACAAATTTGCAGCTATCCACCTGGATACATTCTCTGATATCTATTTGCAGCTTTATAAATTACAAATGCCTTCGCAAAACTACCCGTCTGATGCCTGACATCTGAAGGATCAACATGATAGAATATTGGAAAAACAGCTTGCCCCAATATTTTTCGACACTCCATGATCTTCACCAGCTCATCAAGACACCATGTTGAACTTGCATAGTTCGCTGAGAAGCCTATGAGAGAGATCCTAGACCCTTCGATTGCCCTGATCAATGACAGTGATATATCTTCCCCTCTCCTTAGTTTGTTGTCGATGAAGGTATGGATTCCAGACGCCACTAATTTACTGTTGAAGTGGCTCGTGAAGTAGTTGTGTGTGTCTGCACCTCTGAAGCTCAGAACACGTTGTACCTTTCTGTGAAGGAGGAGGATGAAGCCATTTCTGATTTGCTTCTCCCTCTGAAGCTCAAGAACCCGTTCTACCTTAAGTAATTCCTAATAAGAAATGAATAAAATCCAATGCTCACTCCATCATCTAGAGAGTGAGGTGGAATCTTTTCTTTTCCAGGTAATTCTCATGAATAAACTCATGTAGGACTTCAGTTGACTAGCTTTTTATTATTATTATTATTATTATTATTATTTTTTACTTTTTTTTTTTACCAGCCTTTTCTTTTGTTACAACAAACCTTTAGCCTAAATTGATTCTGTGACAAAAAAAAAATCTCTGTTTTTCTTTTCATACCTATCATTCTGACAAGAACATGCACATAACAAATGCAACACAAGATGCGGTTGCTAAGGCTAGATTTGTGGCCTCGACTGAACTACATATATCAGTCCATCTTTTACCACACATTCAATGTCCTTAGAACAACCGCAAATGCCTTGTGCAATTCTTGACAACAGTGAGACTTGGAAGGCTCCATCAATGATCATCCGACCACTCAAGTAGTCCAACACAATATTCTCCTCTTTATCCACGATGACACTGCAAAGTTAAAATACACATTAAATGGCTCTCTTTGGGAAACAGGGCAAGACAAAGCAATGCTTTGCATTTATTCTTACATTTCAAATAAATGCCTTTTCACTATGAATGCAGAAACTCAAATGGTCAAATTGACTCTTTGCACCTATACCATGTGACTGTAGTGTTTACTGTGTCGAGAGGCCAACAAAATGAATCTTCATCTACTTTGATTATGGTCATGTTCACAATTCCAGGAAGGTTGACTCAAAGCAACTTGACCCAACAACCGAGCAAGTTGACTCAATTCCAGGAAGGTTGATTCTTGGGAACCAATAATGCAAAAGATAAATTATAAAGTAGTGAAAATTCGAAATAGATGTTGGCTTCATAACCAAAACTAATTGACAATGGACGAAGTTAACCCTTACCTTGGAATCCCTTAAAATAGGTCCTCTATTTTCCAACATGGAATTCATATTATCAACACTAATGTTTGCCCATACGATGGTGCTGTAAGTGACCCAGATATATCACCAGGCAACCACAAGCTGGTTACTAAATGTTAATTGTTGAAGAAACAAGCTAGTAGAGTAATATATGCTGTTCAAAATGTTGAAAGAGATTTAAAATTCAAACTTCCCGTTCCAAAAAAATAAGAATAAAGGAAAAAAGTTCTGAAGGAATATTCTGTAACTATATTAATTCATGCAAATATTTATTAGGCATATGCTTAAACAAAAGTATTTGAACATTCATACGCTTACCTTGAAAATCAATTAGTTTCAGCATAAATAGTAACCTGCGGTCGCTAAAGGCTAGATTTGTGGCCTTGACTGAACTACGTATATCAATCCATCTTTTACCACACCTTCAATGTCCTGAGGACAACCATAAAGGCCTTCTAATATCTTCCCCACGTCTGCAATTCTTGAGAAGAGTGAGACTTGGAAGCCCCTATCAAAGATCATCCGATCGCTTGAGTAATCCCACACAATCTTCTCCTCTTTATCCATAATTACACTGCGACATTATGACAACCATTAAAAAAGGCAAGACAAAAGAATACTTTGAACGCATGCATTCTTCCATTTCCAATAAATGCCCTTTTACTAAGAATGCAGAAACTGAAATGGTCAATTGCCTCTATGCACCTATACCAAGTGATTGTGGAGAGTTGACTGTCAAGGGCAAACAAAATAAATCTACTTGAACTTCACTAATTCTGATCGATGGCAAAGAAATGTTAACCAATGACTGACTGGCGATTTCAATGACTGGATGGTTTTAACTTTTGGCCGCCGCATCATGCCAATTAATTGTGAGATATCCTAGGTTTTTCTTGACCATAGACAAACCGTCCAAATGTATCTAAAAAGTACATAACTTTCTGAAGCTGACTCCTCCAGTCCAGGAGTGAAAAGATGACAGTTCTTCATTCTTTACTTAATTAATATTTAAAATTTAAGTTTAGGACAAACCTGTCATGAAGCCCAGCACCTGCATATCCTTCCAGAACCTTAGCATTCGAGTCTGTTCTGAATATGACAGACTGCTTGGTATACAGCCCTATTGGCTTGCTTGGATGACAATTAACCTGAAAGCCATAATCATGCTTGAGATGTCGATTTGTGAATGAAGCAAATACTGTCATCTAAAATATTAAAAGTTTCCTTACGATAGGAGAGTTTAGATTGGCTTTCTGGGTTATGAAGCTCATGGCTTGTCCAGGATATGCACCCACCAAAGTCTCTCCCAAGCCCTTAACTATCTGTATTTTATAAAGAAGAATGATGATCACATTTGATGGGGTGGTGGGAGAGAGATTTCAAACTCAGAGACAAATCATACCTCTCTGTAAATTTCTGCAGTATTCCCTGACAAGGGGAATTTTTTGTGTGACTGACAAAGGCATAATTGGCACAGATGATTTCTTGAATTTACAGCCATGCATATGTTCTCACGGTCTAGTTTAGCTTTCTTACGACTAATAAAAGCTCTTTCATTCCACTTTGAAGCCCAAACCAGTTGAATAGGGAAAACAACAGATGTCATAATAGCATCATATGATGGATCTTACGTCACCAGAGTCTGGTGGTCGTGCACAAATTTCTGCCTGATAATCTTCCCTCTCTTGAGTATGTACCCAAATGTCACACCAGACTGCTCAATCAACCTCTGGCCACAAAGAAAACACAGTTCTCCAAATGACCCAGGATGTGCACACATATCCTCCATTGCAGATGCTTCTGCACATAATTGCAAGAAAAGTTCAAAAATAGGACAAGAGTAACTATATTCTTTGAGATAGAGAAAAAAAATCATATTTGAAATAATATCCTGTGATCAAAGCAATTAAAATTTGGATGTTTATTACTTATACTATCCTGTGTCCAAAGCAATCAAAACTTGATGGTTATTAGATATGTACTCTATAGCTTTCTCAAGCACGCACACACACACACACACACACACACGCACACACAAGCAAACACACTCATTTTTGTGGGGGTTGAATTCCACACTAAAACTTGAATACACGGTACATTCACTGTTGGATGGTTTCAAGCCATGTTTTTCCCAAATAATCTGCTTGTCTTTTAGAGAGAAAAAAAAAATTATTAGTGGAAAGGTTTCCCAATTGAAAAGACGTTTCCTTCGGAACAGTTTTGCAAGAAAATGAGCATTTCCTTTGTTTTTTCTGGCATGGTTATGAAATACCATAAAACTTTTTCATCACCATAACTGAAGCATAGTGAAAAAAATATGTTCTAAAGTGTAAATTTAAAAATCCACCAAACAACATTTTTCATCAAAACAGACAAGGCCAACAGCAAAGCAGTTCATCAAGCAATAAATTTGATTCATGTTTGAACATCTGTTATACATCTGTATATATATAGCCCACAATAACTGCACTTAACTTTTCAGCTTTCACCAATTTTTAATAGACATGAAAACAGACCAATAGGTAGATAAACATAACAAAAATGAGAGAATAGGAGCACTGTAGTAAGCCTTTGAACGAAAGCTCCCTCAGTAACTAAGTTGGTCTTAGGTTGTATGTAGCAAACAGGTATGCGTCATCTAAGACAGTTCAGAACACTTTGTACAGTATCAAGAAGTCCTCTTCCACTGTTTGGGGTTATTAAAAAAAACCCCAACAGAATCCAAAAGATATCAAAATGTTACCTGGGTTTTGTTCTGAAAGTACTTTTAAGGTCGACCCATTAGTTTCCTCTACGCTTTCCAAATCATCTCCCCTACGCCTTTTTATCCTGCAATGCAAGTCACAAATCGTATCTAAATCGCTTCAAATAGAACTTTGACTTATAGTTCTACAAAAAACTGTAGTATCTAATAGAAACTCATACTGCATTAAAAACATGAAACAAAGAAAATGTCCACACCTGCTCTCACTTTCAACATCATCAGCTTCTTTATCTTCTTCATCTTCTTCCTCTGGTGATGGCTCGGAAGAACCGGAGTCTAGTTCTCTCTCAGGCAACCCGGCAATGTACATTGGCAATCGAATACATCAACAAATGTTCACCTCAAAGTTGACATAATAGAAGATACACACAAAGTACTTCAAAAACAACCCACAGGTAAAGGATCATGATTTCTACAAGTAGAAATCAACAACCAAAAAAAAAAAAAGCTATATTTAACCCCCAAAACAAAAGGACATAACTTCTCAAACACTTATGCCCGCAGCAACACCAATATTTCTACTCGTAGAAATCGAGAACAAAGAATGTAGAAGGTAGCAATTCGATAGATTGAACGAGAATGAAAGAAGCGTAGAAATCGATTTGGGTGAAAGAAAGCAGTAAAGCATTCGTTTTATGAAAAGGAAGGATGAAATGAAGTAGTGAGTGTACCGTGGTTGCGAAAGACCAACAGTGATGGGGCTCCTCAAATTTTCAAGCTTTGGAAGAGAAACAGAGAATAGGAAGAAGAGCCTGAAAGCCCGGAAGATACTGAAAGCGGGTTAGAATGGAAAACCAAAACGATGTCGTGTTTCTGTTACAAGAAAACAAAGAAAAAAAAAACAAAAAACCTTCATTCTTTGCTTTTATTCTTTTCATTTTCTTTTCAGTTTTTGGGTTGGGTTGCACTTGATTTGGTGATGTAATGAGAATCCTTGTTTCAATGATTTTTCTCCCTATACTTACTCAATACATCTTAAATCCTTCAATTTATACAATTTGCAATGTTGGTGGAATAGCTCAAGATAAGGCTAAGCCTCATCTAGTATATATCAAACTAGTTTATTCAATATATGTCATCAAATTAGTTTATTCAATGTCTAGATACGTACATTTACATATTGTAGACGAATTCCATTGTAGTAACTTTTGTTTGGGTTATGGTATAAAGTAAACACAACTTTGTTCAATGAATTCTATTAATTCTAGTTTATTCGATTTCCATTTTTTTGGGTTTACTATAACATGTTATCCATCTAGAAATTCCTTCTATCGAAATGAATGTTGTACTGGTTGTTTTGTAAACAAAATTCTAGGCTGAAGAAGAGATTAACAATAATGCACTTCTGCATCTTCTTGAATTGTGTTTAGCAATGTCATCTTTCCTCTTTTGGAATCTAGAACCCCAATCAATAATGAATTAAATGAGTATATCGATTTAGTTTAATATGTGGGTGTAGTTTGTTAGACGCCATGGGTGCTTAATTAATTTGAAACAAATGCTGTACTGATGATTCTTTGTTGCTATGGGGAAACAGAAGGGCAGGGGACACGATTGTTGGGTAGCCTGTCTTTTGTGCATCTCGGAAGGTGTTATTCGAAGGGTGTTTTGGATGGTGCTGGTTTTCTAGCCGTGGTAACGGCCCATTTTGTACGAGGGGAAGATCAGCAACAACCTCAGACAACCATTTTGATAAAATTTGCTGAAGAGGTGACTGTTCAATTTTTCTGAATTAGAATTTCACACACAACATTGGAGTTTCAACTGCATGGGCAGTTGGATGCATTTCAGTTAGATTCGATGGGAGTGGACGTGCCAAATTGCCAATTTACGTCCACTGACCCTGTGCAATATTTGAAAGTCCATCAATTTTCACTCCCCAAATATATTTAGCACAATGCTAGAGGTCATCGGGAGCTCACTGAACTTACGAGCATCAACACCCTTGTCATTGTTCTTGTTGAAAGCCAAAATCAAAATCCGGAAAACCCAGTGGAAATGAAAAAGTGCGAGAAGTGACCTGAATAATCAACGGTTTGGGGTTTGGTGATTATGTTGAAGGAGATTTGAGTTTTGGTTGGAACAGAGAGATGTCTAAATATAAAAAGTGTTTTGTCGTTTTGGGATAAAGCGCTCTAAAAGCCGTTCCTTGCTTTCATTGTATTATTGTAACATCAAGGAATGACCAAGGTTTTAAATATCGGTATCTTCATATCTATCGATACTTTGAAAAAGATCGAGAGATATCGGAAATATAGGGGATACATGATAACAAAATGCCGTTTTTGAAAAAAAAATCAATTTATTAGAAATTTAGAATTACATATAAATACATATGAATGTCAACTTCATCTACATCCAAAAAGAGACTCTAGGCGGTTGAAAAGTCACTCACTGGTCTACGAAAATGCAATAATCAGACCAAGACATATAACTCATATAGTGCGAATTGTAGTGATGAATATGATAATTATAGATCTCTTTAGAGATGCCGACTGTTTCCTCTATAAGGGGATAATAAGGATGAACTCAACTGGATGACTGATCATATACTTCTCCATATTGATTATATCCATAAGCATCATAACCAAATTTATTGTTGCCTTCATGAGATTCATTTGAGATCCCACTGCGCTCTGTGCCTAAACTGATAGAGTCAAAACTTAAGGCAATTGAAGAAACATCAGATGGGGTACTTTGATCATCAATTGCACCTCTAGTCCTCCTCCCATATCAGGTCTTCTCTTTAGCACCATGACCAGCTGTTCTCACTCTGTGGTCTTCATCTTGGGTGGTATGATCAAAATTACCTTCACAGGTAAATTGGTTTAATCCTCCATCCACAGAAGATTGTCCATATTCATATATTTCACCTCCACCACCTGTTCCTCTTCCACCCTCTCCACCATCATCAGAACTATCTGGAGTTGCTGTACCACCCCACGCATCATCACTATCTGAATTATCTTCTGAGTTTTTAACAACTTCTTCAGATAAGACTCTCTCTACGTTGATTTCAGCATTAGTTGCAGTTTCTACAACTTGTGGAAGAGGTCTTGACTTCCTTCTGCAATGTCATTTGACCTCATTTGAATAATTGAACCTTTATCTTCTTTCTATTATTCAACTACAGAGTTACAAACTACATACAGAGTTACAGACATAGTCATAGACTACACAGTACCAAATCTCTCCTCACACAGATTTGCATTTAGAGAATTACTTCTCACCCAAAATCGCCTTGAGGGTATTTCTCCTCACCTAGATTCGCCTTGAGGGGATTTTTTTCCTCACTTAGATTCGCCTTGAGGGGATTTTCTACTCACCTAGATTCACCTTGAGGGGATTTCTCCTCACTCAGATTTGCCTTGAGGAGATCTCTCTTCACACAGATTTTCATTTAGAGAATTACTGAGTTTTTTTTTTATATCAAATTTTACAAATATTTCTTCACTTTATCGGGGATATATTGCAAATATCTAATATATCGGGGATATTTGACGATGTCGGAGAAATTTCGGTCCGTCGAAAAAAGGAGATATCGGAAATATCGCAGATATTTAAAATCTTGGGAATGACTAGTAGTAAGGTAAAGGCAAGAGAGTTGGTGTTCATGTATGTCGGTGTTTATGTATGCCCCTACTTGATATCTCTTAACCATTTTGCCCTTCTATTTTTTGTATTTCCATTTTCACTATTTTATTTGTTTTTGGTACTAAGAGTCTCGCTTTATTCAAATGTGGAATCTCTTCCAACAAAAAGAAGATTAAAAGTAAACTGTAAAACAAACACTCTCCCGGAGCCGAGGGTTTTTTATTGGAGCTAATTGACCATGTAGGTATTTTGTTTCCTTCTTGAGAGGGGAAGCAACATTTCATTTTCTATTTCTTTGAGATGGGAAGTAGTTGACTATCTAACATAAACTATTATTAAATTACGCTTTTAAATATTTTAAAGATTTCTAAATAGGCTGAAAATTTGCAGAATTGATATATGTTTATAGATGTAAAACTTGAGTGGTTTAGATCAATAAAATGTAATTGAAAAGTGGTTCCCGTAGATGTCTTAAACTATTTAAAAAGAATATAAATCCTTTAGTCAAAAGTCATTGCATTCTTCACCAGCTTATAGAGATATTGTGAATACCACTCCAAAATAAAGAGAGAGAAGCTATTCAAGTATTCAAAGTAGGAGAGTTTTAAATCCTGATTTTGACGTCTTAGTCTATCCCATAACATGAAATCATTTTAGACGTACGTGCATAAATACAAGATCGAAGATATGCATACTGCCCAAATGTTGTCATTTCTATTCCAGAACTTACGCTTCTAACTAGATGAATATATATAAATTAACCTTTGATTGAGGAGCAGAAGTTAATAATTCATCTTTGATAACGTACACCAATCAATGCATTTCTGGCAAAGAAACTAATTAGTTAGTTATTGCATCGGCATAGGGATATGAACAATAATAAATAAAGTCAGTATGGGCATGTGCAACAGTGTATTTGTAGGCGATTTTTAGATATGCGTATGATATAATGCTAGTACCCAATCCAGAAGCGAAGTAAATATCACACGCATACTGTGATAGTCGCCTACAATGTGAATTGAGATTGAATCTAATCTATATCTCTTTACCGAAGAAAAAAATTAATGCGAGCTGACTAAATCCATGAGAGCAATAAACTTGATCAATATTAATTTGCAGGCTGGTATTCACTTAGTATATAGTAGTCATCAAAAGGAGATATATTGATAAAATCGTATTAAAAATCATATCGATCACAGAGAAACAAAAGCAATCTTGTAATACAATATATATATATAGAGAGAGAGAGAGAGAGAGAGAGAGAGAGAGAGAGAGAGCAATGCATGTACTCATATGCTTATATCATACTAAATCTGAGCAACTAGGTTTCCTTTGAATTAATCATTTCACTTTTGTATCTGACCTTCCCTCCTGTTCCATGCTACTGACTTTGTTTGATAAAGCTTTTCGATTCTTCTGAAGCTCAGTCGGGAGCTTAACGTCAGTTGCCAAACCAACAATTTCAAGAAACCTTATCAGATACCAAGTAATATCAATTTGCCACCATTCAAAACCTTGTCGAGCTGAGTACTCAAAAGCATGGTGGTTATTGTGCCAACCTTCTCCATGAGCTAGCAATCCAAATAACCTAAACAACACAATTTATTATATAATTAAATCACCGAGAAACATAAACATGAACGATGTACATAGTAAAACTACAATATGTAATACTATTAATTACCAATTGTTTTTGGACAAATCACCAGTATCCCATACTTGGTTTCCCCATATGTGGCAAATCGAATTTATCGAAAAAGTTACATGGAGAAAAAATACCGTTCTCACAGCCTATAAAATTATAATAAAAACAAAAAGAAAATAAGCAATAGTTAACTATTGGTTAAATAGAAAGGACGATGCATTTAGAAATTAGAAAAGGTAAGAGAAATTCTATTACCAGTGCCCAAACTAAATAGGGCATTCCTCCTATGCGATAGAGTACAACTCCACAAGCAATACAGTGATAAGGGTAGGTGTAGTGAAGAAACTTATAGTAGCTTTGTTTTTTCAAATCTCCAACATTGTATAGCCGTCCATCATACTGCACAATTTAAGTTAATGAATATTAAGTACGTGTTAGTTCAACCAAAAAAAAAAAAAAACTCAACTCTTATTTGTATTGGAAACAGTGAGTGAGGAGATCAAACATGCAGGAGACTTATACATACACTTCCAAAACGTTTACGAAAATCAAAGATCCAACCAATGTGACTAAACCAGAAACCCTTAAGAGGGGTATGAGGGTCGCTCGGGGTGTCCGTAAACTGGTGGTGACTCCTGTGCGAGCTAACCCATTCAAGAGGACTTCCCTATAAAACCGAAAACCAACTCCATAACTTTATAAATTACGTACAGAAAAAGCTTCAGCTTTTCCGATGTGAAATACATAACAATTAAAACAAAAAATGAAATTTAGGGTATGGCTGAACCTGAAGTGAATGAACGGCGCAATAGGCGAAGAAGTATTCGAGCCATTTGGGAAGCTTGAAGCTTTTGTGGGCGAGATTTCTATGGAAAGATAGAGTTATTCCCACACCGGTGACATAGTAGAGTACTACCGCCAACCAAAATGCTGACCAAGTGAAGTAAAATGGAGCCAGAAGAGCAAGGAGATGTATAGCAGTAAGGGTGAAAACACTAGCTATGTCGACACCGTTCCATTGCCTCCCCAGAAAATATACCGGCTTCTGCACCACCCAAAGTAGCCTTGCCATCGTCTTCAAGCTAAGCTTATATTAAGCTATGTTGCTTCTTTCTTCTGTAGTTGTGTATGAGTGTGTGCCCATATATATACACACGCACACGTACATGCATATTATAGCGAATGTAGGTGGAAGCTAATTATGGGAGCTGCTCGTTAGATTGTGATATTAATTGTTCATATTCATTAGAGTATTGGACTGCATGTATGCATTTACTTTTCGATGGTTTGAAGGGACTTCATTTTTGCCTTAATTAGTCGAACCATGCATGCATCATTTTTGGCATCGACTCATTAACTTCTCTCTTTATTTGGTAATTGATACGTACAAAAATATTAAAACGAGTTGAATTTCTGGCAGTGGCCTTCTTTTTCTAATCGGTTGTGCTTGTGTAGGTGAGGCTAGTATTGGTGTACCGTATACGTCACTAATTCTTCCAATCTGTACAAGTCCATATCCTTTTCTCTTGGGTTGAATATGTAAACCGTAACGAAGAAAAAGGAAAACTTATTAATTATGTACTTGGAGATTCAATAATTTTGCTGTTAGGCTATAAGTATCTAACCTGCAGATGCCGGGACAAAAACTAAGCATTAATTAACGGCAGCATCTATTGGCCGGTGGCCAAAACCATTGTCAGACTTGGTTATGGTTGGCGGTTGGTCGAGGTACAGATCGATCATTCATAGAGTATCAAGAGTTGCAGCCTATATAGAGAGTCGACTTACATAGTCTAATTATTCTATAGTCGCAGACGTCATGTGGTGGTCTGAGTCAATAATATTACTGAATTTAGTGAGGATCGTGCAGCGGGGTGAAAAAAAATTTAACTTAATAGACCAATAAGAAATAAGTACAAATTATTTGGACTAATGACATCAATCCGGATCATCACGTGTACAATGGTCCGAAATCATATTACAATCACTACTAGTAAAACAGCTAGTAGACACTGATTTCAATCCGTATGTGTAACTCTCATTACCCACTGAAATCTGTGTGGGATGGTCATTAGCCACCCTACACTCACGGATTAAATTTCTGTCCCATTTGAGGGGGGTGGCCATTGACTTTTGCGTACACAAAAAAGAGTCCGTGTGAGTTATTTAAAAGGGACCCACCAATCTCTCATTTGCTGTATATCCATTAGGAACATCAGTGTGAATGAAATATTGCACAAATCAGTGTGAACCCCATATACAATTTATAATTTAGTAAATTTTAGAAATTATAATTTTTTTAGTAAATTTTAGGAATTATAATTTTCAATTCTAATTAAAATATCTTTATATCTAGCAAAAATTTCTCAATTTATTGAAAAATAAAAGTCATATACGAAGGAGGCTTCTCGATCCCAACAAAAACATAGATCTCGATCCAATACAGAGAGATCAAACAAAAGGATAAAATCTAGTATTCTAGAATGAAGATTAAACCTCTGCAATAAGTAGAACTTATTGACAACATAAGAAAACTAAACAACAAAACACAAAAAAAAAATACATAAACAGAAAGAAAGATTGCAGCCCAGATCCAACTTCAAAACGTCGCGAAAAATGCCAATCCAAGCATCACTATTCCAGCCACCCAACAGATCGGACCAGATCCAACCTAACACATGCAAGATCTCCAACAAAACAGCGATCACAGAGGTGAATCAACCAAAAAGAAGCGCATACACCGACGATATCATCAACCACCCTGATGGGAGCACCGACGTCATCTCCTTTCCGATCCACCAAAACTGATCCAGCAACACGATCCGCCTTCAATGTTTGGGGCTGCTTCTTCTTGATCTATCTGCGCAGGGGCGGAAGCTCGGATTTTCTCTATATGCGTTCCACACAGACTAATATGAGTGGTTGTTTGATTAGAAGGAGATGAGACAGAGATTGGGATATTTGAGTATTTGAAATAGGCTTGGGAAAAGAGAGGAGATATCGACGCTCGACTGTAATTAAAGACCATAGCAGACGGGTAGACAGAGAGAGAGAGTAGATAAATGGAGTTTTTTAGTTTTGAAAGGCAAGAAAGAGAAGAATGCAGTTTTCACGTCCATGTACGTGTACCTAGTTAATTTTTTCAGTTAAATCCATTCATTTCAATCCACACTGATTTTTGTAAGTATTTATTTACTCACACTGATTTATGTGAGTGATTATTTACTCACACTTATATCTGTGAGTATTTATTTACTCACACTGATTTCTGTGAGTATTTATTTACTCACACTGAATTCTGTGAGTGATTATTTATTCACACTGACATCTGTGAGTATTTATTTACTCACACTGAATTCTGTTAGCAATTGTTATTCACATATTATGTTTTGAAATTCTTTCTAATAAATCTTTTAATTTTGAGGAAAGAAATAAAAATTTATTGAGTATAAAATTGTTTAATAAATTATATATTTATTATTCACACGGATATCTGTGTGTAAAAACTTTGTTACAGATATCTATGAGTATAAAGTTATTTAATAAATTATACTTTTGTTATTATTATACACGAATATCTGTGTGTAAAAACTTTCTTACAGATGTCTATAAGTACAAAGTTATTTAATAAATTATATATTTTTATTACACACAGATATCAGTGTGTAGAATATTTCTCACAGATGTCTATATCTATTAAATATTTAAGACACACGGACATCTGTGGCAAACATTATCTCACACAGATTTCAGTGACAATATTGTCAACATGTGCTCATGTAGGGTCCAGTAGATCATTTCACACTGATATCTGTTGCTAGAAACTAAATCCCACAGATTTTTTATCAGTGTGAAAGTCAGTAGGTTTAAAATCAGTGTGCAATAGCATTTTTGCTGGTAGTGAATGTTCCCTACAGAGAGTACTGCAGAAGAAGTAGTTATAATTTTGGCTCCACAAGCAATGGGGATACCAATTGCTAGCGTATCAGTCAAACTTATTACATAATTAAGTTCACATTCATATAGTCATTTAATTATTATCGGAATTATTTCAATGGTTTATCAAATACTTATCCATCTTTTTGTTTCATCCCAGCAGATAAAGCAAAATGTTTTGGAATTCCGACTTATTGGTTGGTTTGATATCTTTAAGTATTTATGATCTTTGTAGGAACTCAAAATATAAGCGGTTCAAGTTGAGCTTGTATTAATGTATAGTATCCCGAAATAGTATAAGTTTGTACTATGAAGCTTGAGGAGTTAAGGGCTTATGCACTCTATTACGTGTTCGGTAAAATATGTTGGATCAGAAGTACATTACTCCAAATTAAATGAAAAGGCCAAATAAAAAAACCAAAAATAAAAAACCAATGTCAAAGTTTTGGATTACGTTTAATGTTAGTGATGTGACTGTACATTTACTCAAATGAAGATAACTGCGAAAGTGCGGAAAAACCAGTTGCATAAATATGATGCATTCATGAAACCTTCTATTTAGGTTACTCCAAATTATGCTTTAGTTTGGATTATTTCACTGCAAGATGAAATAATCTAAACTAAAGCTGATAATATATACGTCCAACAATGGGAGAACCGCGTACTCTACCGTTCACAGAACGTACTATGCAATATTTTTAATTACAAAAGCTGATAATATATATGTCCAAAGTATTTTCCCGTATTTATATCATTAATACTAGACTCCAAACACACTCTATGGGTGTGGATAATTACGTGGAAAGTTATTCCACAGAATGTGGAGAAAATTGCTGCACATATTTTGCTTTTGATTTTTTTTTGTTAATTTTATTTATTTATTTATTTTTTTTTTTGAAAGGATTTGATTTAATTAGATATCAAAGCCATGAAAATAGGCCAGAGTCTAACAGAACTTACATAAGAAGAGCCGGAACAAACCGGATGTCCTATGTAAGTCACACATAAACTCATTAAAGTCTAAATGGTCGCTCGCTGAAACAGCAAGCCAACAAACTAAGTAAGAATAATCTCACTTCCTAAGGCAAAATCATTCATCTAGTCTAATCTTCCAGCACTCAATTGTGGTACACATATCAACTAGAAACATCTTAGAAAATATATAGAAATCACTCCCACTTGAGAAGGCTTGAAGTTCAGAATGTCTAGAAGCTTGTGGGACTTAAGCAAGCGCAGGTCCCTTCCCCGCAGGGTTGGAACCAACACCCTCTACAGCCTCCTTTGTTGCCAACAACCTCGGCATCAGGTTGCTCCTCGGGCCCTTCTGAAGATTCTGCAGTATAAAGCCCAAATTGAGTCCCCTATACACAGGCCCAATCAGCGGCCCATGCAGATCAGACCCAAATCCAGCCACAACCTCAGGCCCAATCAAAGTCAGCGGCCCAGTATCCAGCCCGGTCAAACCAGTGGTCAGCCCTAGGTCAAACCTAAGGTTCCCCGCCGGTTCTTCCAATCTCTCTTCTTGCTCGCAGCCCTTCACTGTAGTCACATCCAGGACCGGTAAAACAATCCCAGCCAACTCCAGGTCCTGTCCAATCACCGTCGGCGTCACGGCAAACCCTCCTGCCGCCTTCGTCCGCCCAGATCTGACATCGACCAACCAACTCCGACACCACGACACAGGGCCGGATCGCCGACACCAAAGCCGCAGTTCCGATTCGATCCGCCGACCCACGGCCAAAAAAACACCCTCAGTTGAGAATCCCATCAACCGGAGCCTTCGAGAATCTTGGTCGAGATCCTGACGTCGTTGCAGAAGAGACCACAGACTCTTCAATCCCACGTCGTCGTTATCTCGCCTTTGCCTGGGCTGGAGAGCACGAGACTCGCCGCCGCCATCACGAAAAAGAATTTTCGCTGTACCGGGTCGCTCCGCAGGTTTCGGAGACCCCTTTGCCATCCTTTTTAAGCTTGGCTCTTTTATTTATTTATTTGTGAATTGACCATTTTGTCTTTCTCAAATATTTCAGTTCAAATGTTTTTTTTTTAATATTTGAGGGATATTTTGGTAAATTTTTTTTGCTTTGGCTGACACACTATCGAGTCTACATGATGGCCGACGACATACCCCGAATCTCCACCCAAACCAAATGTCGGTTGAGTGGGACCACCTGAATATCATCGATGCCATCATAGTCACCTAACACCACCATCACCGACTTGTAGAACCATGGTTCTACTTACCAATTGGATCTTTGAATTGATAATGAAACCTTTTATTAGGCCAGATATTGAAAATGGGCAACATGAAACGATTTGAAATAGGCCAGATATTGAAAATGGGCAACATGAAACGATTTGGGTCGAGAACCGTTGGTTACTAGTAACCTTGCAACAAGGAACACATCAGTCCCCTCGTCCTTTTCCACCTTGAAGCTTAATCACCCTAGATAGCCAATGTCGCCATTATACAAGCTGCCATATCATCAATTGCCGCCATTGCAATTTGGATTAACAGGAAAGAGAGACAGATGAAAGAAAATTGCTAAGCTAAGAAAACCTGGTTGGTAAGAAATCATATTGGAAATGAAGATGAAAGGAAATCGGGGAATGAAGAAACAATAAGAGAGAAGGAGAGGGAAAGGAGGAAGGTATGATACGTTTCTCATTTATTTATTTATTTTTTAAAAGAACCATAGCTGTAAATCTGACATAGTGTTACTACAAAACCTTCCGCCTTTGACACTAGAGCCTATTTCCGTTTACCACCTCATTGTACCACATTCATCATCGTAGGATTTGGATATGCAGCGGCAACAGATGTGTAAAGACGTGCAAGGAGTTGATTAATAAATTATAAATTAAAATAAAATCAAGGGGAGGATTAGAGGAAAAAGGGTAACTACATATTATACAAGGCCATATTAAAAAAAAAAAAGCAAAAGACAAAAAAGTTAAGGAAATTCTTCACCAAAAAATTAGCCACAAAATTTAAAAAAAAAAATTGGAACATTTTTTTCCACCACGTTCTATAAAATAGCTACCCCAATAGTTTTCTCCCATACCCTATCCACACCCATACGATGTGTGTTTGGCTTCTAATTTATACTATTATTAAGAGAATAGAGTTTGTCAGTCAAAACAAAAAATTTTTACCAAAATATCCCTCAAATATTAAAAAATATTTGAGCTGAAATATTTGAGAAAGACAAATGGTCAACTCACAAATAAAAGAAAAACAAAACGAATTTAACCAAAAAAATTAAAAATCAAAACAAAATATGTGTAGCAATTTTCTCCACATTTTTTGGAATAACTTCCCAATGTTAAAGGAAAACTGAAATTGGGAGAGAATTGAGTCGTCCTTTCATTGATAATAGGGGCCTTTTTATATAAAGGATTACAAGACATAGAATCAGAGTTGTACAAGGAAAGATAATCGTACAATTAATCGGATATCTATGAATATCTTCGAGAATATCTCTAATTTTAAACCCTATTACAACTAGGTCAAGTAACCTAGAGTTTGGGCCAGACACATGTTCTGGATTTACTTGAACACTCCCCCTTGTGTCACCCAAATGTGGTGCTCTTCTCGTTGCCTCATTAAAAACCTTGCCGAGTAACAAAAACCCAGTGGGACAAAAATAACCTCGGTCGAAGGGGAAAAGGAGCACAACAAACCCTTCACGTTTCGAGACCATACATGTAGACATCTCCCCCTGATGACTACGGTCATGGGAGTTCGGATAACTTCCGCAAAAGACGCTACCAACATGTTCCTCGAAAGTGGAATTTAGGCAATGACTTAATGAGCAAGTCTGCCCCACGTCCTCATATTGAACCTAGTTCATTTTGATCTTGAGGAGAGTTCGCTGTTGCTGATTATCCTTGGTGTTGTCACTTTTGATGTAGCCTTGCTTCATTTGTTCAAAATAAGCAGCATTACCCTAAATGCTCGTAGGCTCATTTGTGGTAGACTTCAAACCACAATTGTTCGAACATGCGTAACTATGGATCCAATCCATATACATTTACGAACCACTTCGTGAAGAGCAATAATCTCTGCATTGTTCGAAGATACAACGACTAGGGTCTATTCTGTAGACCTCCAAGATATCACGGTCTTTACCTATGGTGAACACTTAACCAGTTTGGGAATGACCTATGTATGGGTCAGAGAGACACCCAATATCAGCAAAACCTTCCAAAATACATGTCGTTTTGGGATGGGGATAGTGGACACAGGCCACTGGCCACTGTTGCGGCGTTCCTGGTGTGTGATGGGTCCGAATCCATCATCTCTCTGTAGGGATAGAACAAACCCATATCAATCGTACATCTCAAGTACTGAAAGATATCTTTTACACCAATCCAATGGCGTCGTGTTGACGCAGAGCTATACCTTAGCTAACAAATTTACTGCAAATGAGATGTCCGGTCTTGTGCATTGAGTTAAGTACAATAATGCGCCTATTGTACTTAAGTAAGGCACTCTTGCCTCTAGCACATGGTACGCTCAAAGCAAGCGCATAATTTAACCCTGAAAACATCGTTAGTAGTATAAGCAAATAGGGATCGTTCTATTCCGGGGATTGAGGGTACACCTGTCATTGTCAAAAAATAAATAAAGAATTAAAATAATAAAGTAAAAAGTATTATGTACAAAAATAAAATAAAGAATAAAAATATATACAAGTTAATATAAAAAGGGGGGTTTTGAGATTATAGAATTGGAATTAAAATTAAATGAAATAAAGAAAGTGTAAAAACACATATACAAGGGTGGAACACAAGAAACAAAGATCAAAACTACAATCATATGAATGAAATCCAATTACAATTCCTATAGTTGATTATCTATGTCATGAGAAATAAGTTGACCATGTGAAACATTCGAAGCAAATGATTTCCCATATTTTACTTTCCTTGAATATTTAATCTAAGTGAAAGCACCTAAATTAAACCTATTGAACATGCAATCATAGTCTAGAAAACTAGCTAATCAAGAACACATTCAATGCATGAAGAACAAAGAAAGGATGTCAACCAAAGTGCACAACCTAGTATGAAAAAGTCCATCTATTTGCAATCCTCCTTAATTGATTTCGACTTTTGTCCAAAGCCTTTACTACTTAAATCTAGCACCAATTACATGCATATATCCTAAGTTGGCCATCAAAGAACACATACATATAAAAGTTTTCCATAATCCAAAATCAATTAAGCAATCTCACATAAGCAACATAAAAATCAACATAAAGAAATCACAATTTTTATTCAAACATAGAAATTGGGCTTAAACTTTGCCCTTAATGTTATTGTTAACTAGAAACAAATTCCTACGAAATTAAATAAGGAAAAAGAATGAATTACACCGTGAGTTGGAGATGGAGATGGAGTGCTTGAAACGTTGAAATCTTGAATCTTGGAAGCAAGCCTTCAAGGTGGACGATGGAGGATATGATATTCCCGGCTCCTTCTTCTTCTTCTTCTTCTTACTTGAAAACGCAGAATTTTGCAACTAGAGAATGGAGAGAAAAATGGAATGGAAATGGAGAGACAAAGAAGATGAAATGGATGAAGGAATGTCTTTAGAGTGAGAGGAGAAGGTGTTTATATAGGGAAGAAAAAGAAGAGTGAAATGATAAATGGAAGAAAAATAATGAAAGTGGTTTGTAAAATATGGAAAAGATGGAGTAATGATGAAATGAAAGCAAGGCATGAAGGTGTAGAAGTATGGAAGTGATGATGATCTATTGGAGCAGAAAAATATATCCAAGGAAAAAGAGAAAAGCATCTAGCTTTCTTCATGTGGGTAGGAAACATGAACATGTGATGTTGAGCTGTTTTTTAGATCAGTTTCTGCCCCTTTATTCCTTCAATTATTTCTCCAACAAGCATTCCCAATTTCACTATGACCTCTTCATAAAAAATGTTCCATTATGAGTGTAGATCACCCTGGTAAAATTTCAGATTTTTATTCCATGTGGTTGGGCCGAAAATGCTGCTGGACCTCTTACAGGTCCAGTTTTCCAGTTTTGCTTCTGTAGAAAATTGGGTTGATTGTTTGAAGGCCTTCCACTCAACAAAAGTTCTTGCACTCTTCATAAGAAATGATCCTTGGGCTGTCTAGAATGGATCTGGAAAGTTTCAGCTCATTTGAAGTTCATTTGGTCCGGCGGCCGCTCCTTCTTCCTTGCTTGGCTTGGTTTCTCCTAGCCGGAGTAGGAAAATGTGTAAAATTGACATTTTAGTACATTTCCATTTTTCTCCACCATTTATAGGTAAGTGTGGACCTAATGCTTATTTCACCATCATTTACTCCAATGTACCTAAGAAAATAGAAATTGAGTTAAAAATCGATTCGTTAAGGAATTAACTAAGCAAAATGTGAGGAATTAACTATTAAAATACCACATTAAAATGCTCCTATCAAATTCCCCCACACTTAGCTTTTGCTAGTCCCTTAGCAAAATCAAAAACTAACAAACCAAAAAGACTATGACACAAAACAAAGAAACCAACGAAAAAAATGACTAAGTATGGAAACAAAAACACAAAGACTCAAAGAAACCAAAAACGTAAAACACAAAGCAAAACACAAAGAAAAAAAAAAAAAAAAAAAAAAAAAAAAAACGTCACACATAAAAGAGTAAATTCAAAGACAAAGACCAAGATGTTGACATCACAAAGACCTCTATTGCCCTTTAACATATTGTCTCAGAAATCTCTTACTTTCACAACACCAAGATTAGCACTCAACCAAGAATCAATGTTAAGCATTCGAGAGTTAATTAAAACATATGATCCACACATACACAAGTAGGACTTGGTTGTAATAATGGTGATTGGGGTTTAGCTTAGCATGCTTCAGACAAGTATGATTCATATCCTCACAAGGTATATCCACTTTTTCTTCTCTCAGATCAAGGCAATGCTTAAAAGCTTATAATCACTCATTTATATGTGAGAGAACATATTTTAAGGCAGTCAAATAGCTCACATATATAAGAAACGAAAAGCACTTTGTGAATATAATTTTTTTTTTCAAAAGATCTCATGAAGGATATCAACTACTTGCACGAATGGACCCAAGCCATAGGTTCAACTCTTGTAACTCATCTCCACATCAAAGGCTGTCCCATCTTAAGGATCAAGAAGGTCCTCTCAAAGGTTGTAATGGGGCTAAGGCTCAAGGTTTAAAGAAATGAAAGGTAAGGATTATCAAAGTGTCCTAAAAACCTAGTAGAGCTCGTATGAATGTAGAGATCTCGAAATATTTCACCAAGGCATTGCAAAAACGTCACTTCCCCATAGAGGTAATATAAGAGGGCCAAATGTCTTCATGTTGGGCCCAATCTTCAATATAAACTTCCCTTGAACTCTAGTGAAATGGACAAAGGCCAAATTTTTCTGTAGTGGGCCTTCAATTCAAAGCAAACTCCAAAATCACTAAGTATGGGGGATGAAAGTCCATAAACATATATATATTTTTTTTTCTTTTTCTTTTTAGCCGTACACAATTTTTCTCTTTTCTTTTCATTTTTCACGGCTTCAACATATCTTTTTCTTTATGGACAAGTCTATCCCTACACTTGAACTTTCACCTCTTCTCAATCTTCATCCTTAGCACCAAACTCATGTAGTATGTCTCAAAAGATAGCTCCACTAAGTCCTTAGAACCAAGGGTAGGGTTGTAACTATACTAAGCTTCATGGTTAAGGATTTTAAGGGTGATGAACGAAAAGGCTCAAAGTAGGCTCAAAGGGGCTTATCTAGGGGGGTCCCACGACGGGCACAAATGGGGACACAAGTTTATTTGGCAATGGTGGTAATTCCTAGAGAACCTCTATCCCTTCCAGAATCAGGGCCATGTATTGATATCACGTCTCAACAAGCACAAGAGCGAATTCTAGCATTCTCTAGTCCATTAAACTTAATCTATGGCAAGCAGTCAATCAAGATGAAAGAATAATGAGATCATCAAAACATCGCCAAGAAATTAAGAATATATTTTTCATTTCACTCCAAGAAAAAGGGACATGGTTCAATTATCTCACATGGCTTTATGAATCACAACTCATCTTAACATGCTCATATTCTGTACCAAGGTCATGCAATCCATATCCACTACAAGGCACACATTTTTCATATATCTCAATTAACCAAAGAATACCATGTTTAAAATCATCTCAATGTTGTGATCCTCTTTTAGTCATGATTTCAGAGATATAGAATCATCCCAGACAGTTGAAAGGCATCCTAAGACTCAAAACAAAAACAAAAACAACGAAATTTTTTATATTTCTGACATTTTTCGATTTTTTTGTTTTGTTTTCTTTTTATGACAAAAACTAACTACAAGCATTAATCCTTCCCCCCACACTTAAATCATACATTGTCCTCAATGTTAAACAAGTTAGAGCATGCAATGAACAATTATCATGTGAATGGAATGATTAACTCAAGAAAACCTAAAAACAAAAACTAAAAACGCAAATAACAAAGATACAATCAGAAAATAGTAATAGAGGAGATAGAGTTTAAGAGAGCAAATCTGCGTTGATGGCTCCTCCACAGCTACGGTTGAAATGGGTTGCCTCCCATGCAGCGCTTAATGTTTAAAGTCTTTCAGCCTAGACTTGTACCTCCATTTACTCCTTTGGAGGAGCGGTATGCGGGCGAGTGGCAGCCTTCTTGCTGGTTTCAGCCTTCGGAGGAGGGTTCTGATGGAGTGACATAAATAAAAAAAAAAAAAAAAAAAAAAAAAAAAACGGGGGAGGCAAGGTTCGAAACCTTAACCTGCTACACGAAACCTTTGTCCCCAACCACTGGAGCACAAGCTGTGCTTAATATAATGTGTACAAATTTTATACTTATTATGTCATAAACGAACATAATAAAAATAAACGAGAGGCGAGGTTCGAACCTCAGACCTCTTGTACACGAACTTTACACTCAACCACTCGAGCACGGCTGCTCACGTTATTATCCATACCAATCCTTTTATTTAAACCAACTGTTTCAACTGTTTCAACAATTCGGCACAAAACATCCAAGACTGTTTCAGAAACTCGGCCCATCATGTCCAAAACTGTTTCTGAAACTCGGCCCATCAGGCCTCCACCCACAGCTACAGTGATGCCTTGATCCGAGACAGGCCCAAGTACGGCCCACTTGTGTCACGGCTTATCCCTTCCGTGATTTACGGCAGTCAAATCTGCTTTCGGCTACAGCTGTCCGCCACAGCGCCTCGAGATTCCCTCGGTCCCCTTACACGCTCTCCACGCGCCAACAACTTTTCCGGGTTTCAGGGCGACTTTAATCCAACGCGTAGAATGAATCACAGGAATCGTCCATCCAACGGTGGAGATCTGCTCACCTCGCTCTATAAATAGGTGCATTCTGAGGGCGCAACTGTTCACTCCAAAGGAACGAAAATCTCTCCTGAGTTCCAGCCCCTCTCTCCCAACTCTTCAGCTTTTCCTCTTCTTTCAAAACTCAAAATATTTCTTCTTCGATTCAATCCTTCTCTTCTGATCTTCTCTCCCATCTAGTTGATTCAATCCCATCTTTCCTCTGAACTTTCAGATCTCCAACACACCATCATCATCCTTAATCCCTTTAACAACAACTCCTTCAAACACTCGACAACTTTACTCTTCGATCTTCACATCCCCTCAACCCATCACCATGGAACCACGAACTCTGCAACTGATGGAGCTACAAACCCAGCAACAAATCGAGGATGGAGGAAACAACCAAGCAGCCGGGAGTAGTGCCAACACAGATTTCTGGCGAAGCCGTGCCAGGTGGGTTCCTACTCCAGATCAAATAAGGATCCTCAAGGATCTTTACTACGACAAGGGAGTTAAGCGCCCAACTACAGAGCATATTCACGAGATCTGTCTCCAGCTGAACCAGTATGGACATGTTGAGGGCAAGAACATTTATTTTTGGTTCCAGAATGTCAGGGCTCGAGAGAAGCAGATGAAGAGGTGCAATCAGGCTGCTCAAGTGCCCATGGGAACTAGTTCTCCTGGTACTGGTGGATCCATTGATCTCAATTTTGGGTCCACTGGTTCTACTGGTGCTGGTGGATCCATCGACATCAATTTTGGGCCAGCTGGTGGATCCATTGACATCAATTTTGGGTCCACTAGTTCTACTGATGATGGTAGATCCATTAATCTCAACTTTGGTTCCACCGATTCTACTGGTAATGAAGGATTTCTTGATTTAAATTTTGTTTCATATTCTTCCTCACACTTCAACACTAATACCAGTACAACTCTTTTGGCACAACAGGAGGACAAACATCCCTGCAACAACGAGGAGGAGATCACCAGGAGATTGAAACTCTTCCATTGTTCCCCATGCATGGTGAGGACATCTTGGGCATCATGAAGACTACTTCCGAGGGAGGTAGCGGTTATGGCGGTGGCTCTCACATTTCCCTTGAGCTCAGCCTCAACTCCTACAGAGATGCAGACATGGCTTAGTATAGAGTATTATTATTATTATTATTATTATTTTTTTTTTTATTATTATTATTATTATTATTATTATTATTTTTTTTTTTTTGTAAATAGCTGAAATTAATAAGACTGAATGAATGCATTTTTTAATTTTTTTTTATTTTATTATTATTATTTTTTTTTTTAAATTTTTTTTTTTTATTATTATTTTTTTTTTTGTAAAAAGCTGAATTTAATAAGACTGAATGAATGCATTTTATTTTATTTTTATTTTTATTTTTATTTTATTTTTATTTATTTTTATTTATTTTTATTATTATTAAAAAATATAGGACTCAAAAATATTTATAGGACACAAAATGAAAGACAAAAATATTTATAGGATTCAAAATGAAAGACAAAAATATAAATCCCTTCCCCCACACTTAAATATTGCATTATCCTCAATGTAATCAATTAAAAGCATGCAATGAAATAAGTAAGCATATAGGGATGGAATTTACGAAAATAACTACTAAAACAAAAAGAAAATGGAGGAGTAAAAGGGGAAGAGAAAGCAAATCTGATTATATTCTGAATTGGGTTGCCTCCCAAGCAGCGCTTGTATTTTACGTCTTGCAGCCAGACGGTACCTACATTAAATAAAGTTAGTAACTTAATATTAACAAAGAAATACAAAAAAAATAAACAAGTAACTATGAATTACAAACTACAAGTATAATTAACAAGTATTTTGTACATAAGACACAAGTTAAGTACACAAGTGAGTATAAAACGTAAAAAGTATTTTTACAAGTATAAAGTGTGAAACAACAAAATAATTTACACGTAAAGAGTATGCACAAGTATTTCTTTTGTTATAAACATTATTGATATCAAATCTAATTCCAAGCGGTAAATCAAGTGGACGTGCGGCCCAAGTATAGTCGTCTAGACACAAAGTCCCTCCTACATCCGTTGGGCAACCTTACTGAAATGGCCAGGTAGGGGAGAGTGAACACGAGAGGAAAAATCCATTTTGGCATGAGCTAAGCCCATTTATAAGCACTTCTGGATTCAAAAACCCGTCATGAACGTTGTCCCCTTCCTAGACACCATCTCACATAGGATATTCTTACTAGGATGTAAAAGGTCCTAAGTGTGTTAGACAGTTCAATGAATGTTAATAAAGGCCGCCCTCAACCTTAAAGGACCTGAACTAGGTACCAATAAGGGGTTTAGGCCAATATTAATAAACACGACTTCACCTATTCCTTCTTTAATTTACAACTCACAATTAAACTCGTATTCAACAATAAAAAAAAACAACCTAGTTAATTTAAACTAAGTATCAAACAGTTTATATACAACAATTATAAACAAAAACAAGTGATTTTTCAATTCCCCGGCAACGGCGCCAAAAATTGGTACGCTCAAAGCAAGCGCATAATTTAACCCTGAAAACATCGTTAGTAGTATAAGCAAATAGGGATCGTTCTATTCCGGGGATTGAGGGTACACCTGTCATTGTCAAAAAATAAATAAAGAATTAAAATAATAAAGTAAAAAGTATTATGTACAAAAATAAAATAAAGAATAAAAATATATACAAGTTAATATAAAAAGGGGGGTTTTGAGATTATAGAATTGGAATTAAAATTAAATGAAATAAAGAAAGTGTAAAAACACATATACAAGGGTGGAACACAAGAAACAAAGATCAAAACTACAATCATATGAATGAAATCCAATTACAATTCCTATAGTTGATTATCTATGTCATGAGAAATAAGTTGACCATGTGAAACATTCGAAGCAAATGATTTCCCATATTTTACTTTCCTTGAATATTTAATCTAAGTGAAAGCACCTAAATTAAACCTATTGAACATGCAATCATAGTCTAGAAAACTAGCTAATCAAGAACACATTCAATGCATGAAGAACAAAGAAAGGATGTCAACCAAAGTGCACAACCTAGTATGAAAAAGTCCATCTATTTGCAATCCTCCTTAATTGATTTCGACTTTTGTCCAAAGCCTTTACTACTTAAATCTAGCACCAATTACATGCATATATCCTAAGTTGGCCATCAAAGAACACATACATATAAAAGTTTTCCATAATCCAAAATCAATTAAGCAATCTCACATAAGCAACATAAAAATCAACATAAAGAAATCACAATTTTTATTCAAACATAGAAATTGGGCTTAAACTTTGCCCTTAATGTTATTGTTAACTAGAAACAAATTCCTACGAAATTAAATAAGGAAAAAGAATGAATTACACCGTGAGTTGGAGATGGAGATGGAGTGCTTGAAACGTTGAAATCTTGAATCTTGGAAGCAAGCCTTCAAGGTGGACGATGGAGGATATGATATTCCCGGCTCCTTCTTCTTCTTCTTCTTCTTACTTGAAAACGCAGAATTTTGCAACTAGAGAATGGAGAGAAAAATGGAATGGAAATGGAGAGACAAAGAAGATGAAATGGATGAAGGAATGTCTTTAGAGTGAGAGGAGAAGGTGCTTATATAGGGAAGAAAAAGAAGAGTGAAATGATAAATGGAAGAAAAATAATGAAAGTGGTTTGTAAAATATGGAAAAGATGGAGTAATGATGAAATGAAAGCAAGGCATGAAGGTGTAGAAGTATGGAAGTGATGATGATCTATTGGAGCAGAAAAATATATCCAAGGAAAAAGAGAAAAGCATCTAGCTTTCTTCATGTGGGTAGGAAACATGAACATGTGATGTTGAGCTGTTTTTTAGATCAGTTTCTGCCCCTTTATTCCTTCAATTATTTCTCCAACAAGCATTCCCAATTTCACTATGACCTCTTCATAAAAAATGTTCCATTATGAGTGTAGATCACCCTGGTAAAATTTCAGATTTTTATTCCATGTGGTTGGGCCGAAAATGCTGCTGGACCTCTTACAGGTCCAGTTTTCCAGTTTTGCTTCTGTAGAAAATTGGGTTGATTGTTTGAAGGCCTTCCACTCAACAAAAGTTCTTGCACTCTTCATAAGAAATGATCCTTGGGCTGTCTAGAATGGATCTGGAAAGTTTCAGCTCATTTGAAGTTCATTTGGTCCGGCGGCCGCTCCTTCTTCCTTGCTTGGCTTGGTTTCTCCTAGCCGGAGTAGGAAAATGTGTAAAATTGACATTTTAGTACATTTCCATTTTTCTCCACCATTTATAGGTAAGTGTGGACCTAATGCTTATTTCACCATCATTTACTCCAATGTACCTAAGAAAATAGAAATTGAGTTAAAAATCGATTCGTTAAGGAATTAACTAAGCAAAATGTGAGGAATTAACTATTAAAATACCACATTAAAATGCTCCTATCAGCACATCTTCGTCATCATCCTTTGGACGAAGAGGATCCTTTTCAGGATCAAGACTACGGACGATCATGGGGGTGCTTGAAGGTTTGACCTTGTCAAAATGCCTACCATCTATTAACACGATGCTCAAGTTTTAAACCGAGACATAATAGTGTTCTCCCAAAATCTTTCATCTCAAACTCAGATTTCAAGTGTTCAGCGGTTTCCCTTAACTCTTTAAGGGCTTCCTACAAAGATCATGTCCAACATGAACCGCGATAGAATCTGAAACTTGTTATAGAAAGGCGCGGGCATATCCCTTCCCAATCAAGTAGTCACTTTAGTGAGCGTTTCAACCTTATTGCAAACGCGCTCCGTGGTCTAGAGCCACTTGACTTGGGTAAATGAAGTCCACCATGAACCTTCATGCATATTTAGTATCTAGATCCCCACAGAGATACGTAGTGACCACATTCGTAAGCTGCATGATCAGTTATTCGGAAACTACCAAACTGACAGGGTAGTGGAGTGCAATGACATCCATTACGAGAGAATATGTCTCATCGTAGTCGATTCCAGGGCGTTTTATGAGAAGCCTTGCGCCATAAGGCGAGATTGCCATATCTTTTTCTCATCACGCTTTCTAACGAAGACCCATTAGTCAATAGGTTTTATGTTAGGAGGTGTTAGCATCACTAGCTCAAAGACCTTCCTCTTCATTAGAGAATCCAACTTAACCTGGATCACATCTTTCCATTTAGGCCAAATTTCTCTAAGTTGGCATTCATTCATCAACGGAGCGTGGTTCGATATCATCTGACTCAACAAACTCATGCGCAACGAAATGTGCAACTACATCATCAATTATGATGGAGTTTCTTTCCCACGTCTCATGTACACTAGTGTAATTTTCATAGAGCTCTATATTCTCAGGAGGTTCTGACGTTGAGGCGTCCCCCAACGATAACCATAACCCGGAAGATTCTCATGAGATGGATTTTGAGTCTTGATGATCAAATGATTGGAATGTGCCAAAGTATCCTTCGAACCCACGGGCCTCTTACGCATGCTAGCTGGGGCCATGACCTGTAACGCCAGAGTGCCACTTTCTTTGGCGTTGGTGCCATGCCTACCTCTGTGTAGGGTGGCGCTACGTCCTCTCGTAGGGACGTCCTTCCTTGCAGGCATATTTGCAGTAGATATGTGTGATCTCGTCATTTTTTTGGGGATTGAGATGAGACATAGTGGGGACAGGCCACGATAATTCCTGTCGTTCCTGCTGAACATCCATGTTCTTATCTCCCCCTAACGACGGAAAGACTGTCTCATCAAAGTGACAACCTGCAAATTTAGTGGTAAGGAGATCGCCTTGCAAGGGCATTAAGTGGCGGACGATTGTTGGAGTCTCAAATCTAACGTAGTTTCGCATTCGTCTGTAAGGACCCATCATAGAGCGCTGTGGCAGCGCAATTGGTACATAAATGGCACACTTAAAGATGCATGAGTACGATACTTGTACCCACTCACTAGCTGTAACGCAAAGGTAGATTGAGTGGCAGTGGGTCGTAGACGAATTAGCATAGTTGCATGCGATATTGCATCATCCCAAGCGGATATAAGAAGATTAGTGCGCATTACCAATGTCTGGGATACCATCGTAGTCGTTTCTGCGAGACCATTGGGTGTGTTCATGGGAATATGATGTCCAATATCAGTCCCAATGCAATAACCATCGAAAGTCTTCGATGTAAACTCTCTAACATTGTCAATTCCAATTGACTGAATAGGATGATCCGGGGAGTGAGCTCGTTGTCATATGATATGTGCTAGGAGTGTAGCATAAGCAGCATTACAAGTGGACAATGGCATAACACGTGACCAGCGTGTTTGCATGTCAACCAACATCATGAGATATTTAAACGTCTGCAAGTTGGTTGAATCAGTCCACAGAATCCCCATGGATTCTATGTAAGAACAGAATGAGTATTTTCATATCCTTTGCATAGGACGGTCTTAGTCCTAATTTCCCTACGGAACAGGCTTTGTAAAATGAGCGAGGGGCCTTAGAAGCAACCAATGAGGATTTTGGTTGGACCTGAGAGTCAGAAACACTATTTGAAGAAAATTTGGTGATTGCAGCATCACCTAGGGCGCCATCACCATGATGGGCACCATCCATGGCGTCATGGATAGGGACTGTGCCAGCCCTAGGCTAGTGGTGGACTGCGGCGGCGCCAGAGGCAGGACGACAGTGACACTTAGTCCAGAAATCAACTTTTGATTCATGCTTCGTTTCGCTCGAGAGAAAGGATGTCCATGTGAAGTCTTTAGTAGACGGATCATCATATCATGACTAGGATGGCCTATCCTATCGTGACAAAGCCAATATGTGTCTAAATCCAAGAGATATTCTCTCATGACTTTATTGGATTTAATACCTCGAATAGTGACATAGAGTCCACTAGAGAGACACATAAACTTCTCTAAGATGCGCCTTTGTTCGCAATCGTTAGAGGCATTGCAAAGGAACTCATTTCCATTCTCTACATGCTTTTTCGCATGAAATCCGTTGGCTATTCATAGATGCGATTTGCCCTAGGAGCGTAGAGAGTTTCTGTGACAGTAATTAAGGTGCCATTTGGGAACTTGGGCTATTCCATGTCCTTGAATTAATACTAATGACCCAGCCATAGTAGTCACAAAGTAATATTCTCATAATCAAAATTGAGTCATAATGAAAAGAACTCGAAATTTTATTCATAAGCCAAAGGAGTACATCATTGTCTCTTAACCATTAGGAGAATGTAATCCAAATGCTAGCTAATGCAAAACAAAGGTAGTCGCTTGACTTCTTTCGGTAACTCCAAAATAAATATGATCAGGTGAGTAGAGAGATGTCGGTGGAGCAAAGCTCGCTTATGTACCACTTATCTCAAAACCTTCCTAGACATCATACTCATTTTGGATGAGCCTATGTGAAGAAAAACTAAACCAATGGCATTTACTACAAAGTATATGGCAATTGCCTATTACATCTCTTGGAAAAATAAAGACTTAGACAGAATTGGTGATCTATTGATCCCAGCCAGATTTGTAGTCTTCAACCCTTCACTCTAGATCATCTTCATGATCTTCTTGTTCCACATAGTGAGCATCTCTTGCTTCACAATATGCTTTGTAGGCGGTGGCAATTTCTTCACGAGCTCTACAAATGTGTGCCCAATGATCGGATACTCCACATCGAGAACATACATCTCTATGCTCAGACTCCATTGATTGAGGCGCTTTGAAAGCGTCATTTAGATGGCTTTTAGTATTGGTGGCGCCACCGACATGGCCAGAGGCGTTGCCTCCCTCTCTCTTTCCACGTTGACCTCTTCGGTTCCGTGTTTGCCTATTTTGGCGGTTACCTTCCCAAGTAGAGCGATTATATGGACCAGAACGTCCAGAAGTATCCCTAAGATTAGGGTTTCGCTCTTGGCGCCCTCTCTTAGGGGCGCGACTATAATTGGATTCCGAAATATGCTTTGTTTCCACGGATCTCGAATTGTAGTTCTTCACAAAGATGTTGTCATGCTTTTCAGCGACATTCATAGCTCCAATGAGCTCATGAAATCTTGTGATCCGTCCTGCAGTAACATCAATTCGATAGTTCTTAGCAACCATCAATGCAGAGACGGGGAAGGTAGAGAGAGTCTTCTCAATCAACATCGCATCTGTGATCTCTTTACCACAGAATTCCATTAAGGATTTAATGCGAAGTGCTTCCGAGTTGTAGTCAAGAACTGACTTGAAATCACAGAAGCAGAGGCTATGCCATCTCACTTCTAGGTCAGGAAGCAGGGAGTCACAGATGTTGCCAAATCTTTCTTCGAGTGAGACCCACAACCTTCTGGGGTCTTCTTCATTCATACACTCATACTGGACTGAATCATCCATATGACGAGTCATTAGGATGATGGCTTTCGCCTTATTTGCCTCTAAGCCTGCTCTATTTGCTTCCAAAGCTTGAGCTTGCTCAACAGTTAGCACGTCCTGGCTAGGCTCGAGAATCGTATCCAGGATTCCATCAGCCTTGAGATGCTGGCGGACATCACGAACCCACTTGTGATATCCAGAGCCAGTTGTTCCCAATGGAGCAAAGTCCGATTTGTTCAGGTTACTCATCCTGAAAGAGAACAAGAAAAATGGTTGGTTTCGGAGCGGAAAAAGCTACCACGAAAACATATAAAATTTCGGAGCGTAGTCGCTTCCAAGAAATTAGGAATTTCTGAGCGTAATCGCTTCCAAGAAATTCAATTCCAAGAGGTATTGGATTAGATCGAAACAGTGACGTAAGTGGTCGATCATAAATTCTCTACAAACTCTAAGTTTGGAGATCTCAACAAGCTCCAAGCTTGGAGTGAGCACGAACCCCCACAGTTCAGCTTTTGGTCTCCCCTATGAAGAAGAAAGGGGGGTAGAAGAAGGGATGTTGCAAGTCCTCGAGAAAAAGAAGAGAAATTGAATTAAAAAATGGAACTTTTAGTAAAAAAACACCTCGAAATAGGTCGCCGGAAAATTTGACCGGAAAAAGTCACTCGAAATATGGCAGGAAAGTTGACCGTTCTGACGTGGCATGCTGCTAATGTGGCACTGGTGCTGACGTGGGAGATGACGTGGCGCTTTGCTGACATGGCAGATGACGTGGCAGAGTTGCTGACGTGGATGGTGACAGCATGCTGATGTCAGCGGCCTGGGCTGCCTTTTTTTTTTTTTTTTTTTCTTTCTCTCTCTGCCGTTTTTTCTGCAGAAGGTTCAGTGGGCCGGTTCACTGACTTTTAGGCCGGTTTTCACTGTTTTTCTTCCGGTTCCAGAATTCAGGGATCAAATCGCTGCTGCAGGAAAATTTTGGTAGCAATCGGAGGTCCGGAAGGTGGTGAACCGGTGGAGTATTTGCTGCGGGTGGTTTGGAGCTTCCGGTGGCCGGTTCGGTAGGTTTCCAGCCGGTTCTGGTGGTTCTGCCGCCGGTTCTGGACTCCTGCTGTGTAGGGCTTCAAGGTGTGATGTGGAGGCAGAAAAGGATTCAAGGTTTTGTATTCAAATTTAGGGTTTTTGCTTCTTGAATTAGGGTTTGGCTATTTGTTTCAGGGTTAGAGCTTCGTGCTGATAACATGTTTAAGGAAAACTGAAATTGGGGGAGAATTGAGTCGTCCTTTCATTGATAATAGGGGTCTCTTTATATAAAGGAGTACAAGACATAGAATCAGAGTTGTACAAGGAAATATAATCGTACAATTAATTGGGTATCTATGAATATCTCCAAGAATATCTCTAATTCTAAACCCTATTACAACTAGGTCAAGTAACCTAGAGTTTGGGCTGGACACATATTCTGGATTTCTTGGACACCCAAGTAATTATCCACACCCATAGAAGGTGTGTTTGGAGTCTAGATTCATTTAAAGAAAGGGGGAAAAACTGTAGCTTTAAATTTGCCACGATGCTATCGCCAAACCTTCTGCCTTTGACACCACACCTAGGGTTTGGATAAGTCGTGGGAACATATGTGTAATGACGTGCAAAGAGTTGATTACTAAATTTTAAAAAATAAAATAAAAGCAAGTGGAAGAGTAGAGGAAAATGGGTAACTATATATTATACAAGGCAATGTTCAAAAGAAAGAAAATAAAAAGAGAATACAAGGTATATGTCATGGACCAGTAGCAGGAAGCCAGGAAGGAGACGCCACATATAAAATACAATGGAAATATTCGTTGATGCCCATACCAAATAGAAGTGCTTTTTCTTCCTATCTCTTGTAGCTTTTCGTTTGTTTTGTATTGGTATATACTTGAGCTACTGAAAATTCGAAAAGTAATATATCCCCTGCCACAAGCAACCTTAGATTTACTTGGTCAATGATTTAGGCCAAAATTACATGGTATGTAACTTGGGACCGAAATAATCACATTTGAGGGAGAAAAATGTCCTAAAATAATTGAGCCGGTTGAAATTGTGATTACGAAAAAACTACCACTGATTAAAAAAAAAAAAAATTGTTATTACAAAGACTGTTATGAACCTTCCCTTGTAAAGCTTAGGTTAGATTTTTACAGCTTCTTAAGCTTTTGGATTAGATTGTTGTAAACAAATTGGATTAAACCAATTGATGAGTGTAGATAGAAATTACAGAATATCCTTTAACCCAGCCCTTAACCTCTAAGATAAAATATCAAGTCGACTATGAAAGCAACATGATACCAAAGAGCCAGAGATAGACACTCCAATCGAAATGAAATGAAAACGAAATGAAATGAAATCTAAATTCCTGTAGAAGGCTTTTTGCAGAAGTTGAAATATAGGGAGAGAAGCACACCCTAAACTTAGAAGACTTTTTCCCCACTAAATGAAGAAACACAAAAATATCAGCATCGAAGAAGAAACACCTTGCTGCATTATAAAGGTCATCATTCTTAGCGGATTACAGGCAATGATCTCATATTCTACATTTCTGTTAAGTTTGGCATAAATCTTTCCAATGCATATTGCAGTGATCCGCTTCAATCTTCAAACTACTTGGTAATCAGTCTCCGGCTACATGAACTTGCAATTATTCAACAGGTGAGGTTTGGAAATTAAGGCCTTAAAAACTACTGCGTTGGAGATGTAACATTTTACTTGAGACAGACTTTCAAGATCCTTAGGAATTGCATCATGAGTTAAATTGCAGCCAGGAAACAGTAATGCTCTTAAGGAAGCCAGAGGAGAATATTTGCAACAATTTTCAAGGCTAAGTAGAGAAAAGTTTCAGGTTCTTCAATCTTCCTATGGAGGCTGGCAATGCTGTTATGGCTGTATTATTTAAAAGAAGAGTTGTCAACCATCTTCCCAATGCCGGCATCCAATCTCTCAAATTTCAAACAGCCAGAAAGAACAAGCGTTTCATTTGCTTTCAACTCATAGAAACTCCTTGGAAGATCCTTCAGCCTTATGCAGTATTTGAGATTTACCAAGGCAAGGTTTTTGAGATCTCCAATGAACGTACTGGTGAATTTCACACAAACAGTCTTTCAGGATCAGATACGTACTGAAGATTTGGGAGTTTTGAAAAGTCTGGTGATTGTTTCAGGTCATGCGAATGACTGAGATTAACAAACTTCAACTGGATGGAGGATGAAGAAGTCCATCCATAATATAAACCCTTTAAAGAAAAAACACATCGGCCATATTTGTTGATTTATCTGTTCAATAAACACGTTTACAAACCAGCCATTAAATTGAAGAAAATATTATTCTAATCAATATTATGATAGCAAAAAGGTGTTGCTACTGATTCAGTAATTCTTGTACAATCAATAGACATGAGTCAGTGAACTGTTAGAACTACGTACAAGAGCTGTAATGATGACAGATCAGCAGCTGCGGAGAAACAAAGTAGCTAAAAATGTGCATACCACCATATCCTCCTACTGCCTTAACATATCTTCTCTTCTTGTCAGACAAATCGGGTCGTGTGTATCTATATACAAATTCAGAGTAAAAGCAACTGCTCTCTGGTGCTCTAGTTTTGAATCAGCATCAAAACTCACATTTGTGAGAAAAGATCTACCGCCCAAGTTTCTACTTCAACTTATCCACAACAAGGACAGGGTTAGTCATATCCAAAAAATAGCAAATCACTGGCTTTGGGTTTTCGATTTCATTTCAGTGACAGGAAACCTGTCTTCAGGTTGCTTTCGCCACATATAATTTGCTGCTTCAAGCTACAGAGGATGGACCAAAAACTTGTTTTGATTTACTGCCCAGTGAGACTTTTCTGTTCCTGCATCTAATGCAACTACATGGGTCACTGATGAATCCACTTCGGTTGAACATATGGCTCCCAGCTGCTCCGCCATCTTCCACAGGTGATGATTATCAGCCTGGACTTTTGAAGAAATTATACGGCTGAAAACAACTTTGCACCCCTTCAAGACTTCCTTCCTAACAGTTTTCAGAACCTACAAGAATACCCATATCCTATTAATATCATTGTCAGAACTGAAAGTAGTAGAGGCAAAGCTCTCCAATAATATATATCAAACATAAGAAAGAAAGGAAAGAGGTGAAGTTTTAGTTAAACGCAATATTCACCTGCCTTGCGTCTCTATATATAAGATTGCCTCCCAATTCCTACAAGATAGTTCACCAACAATGGATTAGTACACAACAACACCATATACTTTAATCAATAGAGACAGCAAGATGTACATACATAGAAGAAAATCTTGTGGATTCACTTAAGAAGGTCAAGAACATTTGCAAGAGCTCCTTCAGGCTCACTCTCATCACTCTTCAACTCTGAAAGAGACTCACAAGTGAACCCAAATTGGGCACAACTAGATCTAAAGAAATGATATCTTTCCATCAAAATTGTCCTTGTGCTTTATCCATGCCTACAATAACAGATAGCAACATCGAGAACCTATCAGAAGATTAACAAATTCACACATCATTAAAATGATTGCTAGTGTATCCTAAACATAATTTACTTGTATAAAATTTGTTTTAACATATTCTATCATACTGCTCGAAAAAGAATTGTTTAATATAAAACATGCAGAGATCATTAATTTGTGACTCTATCCAAACATAAAATCTATAATAAAAAGTTCATTTTCTAAACATTTCTTTTTTGAAAATATATATTGTTATAACATTAGGCAGTTAAGCTAGTTCAATGAGAGGTAATATATCTAGCTGGGCAACCCATGGATGGAAGATGCTATTATGACAATTTCAAACAAAGTTCTTCAAGGGAAATTCTGTTTAAACCACAAAAATTGGCTCCCCTTTAACAAGGTTAACTGGATATGAATGCACTTTAAAATTTCCAGTATTAACAAGGAAAAACTTACATTTTCTGTATCATCTAGTATCAGAACAGCACTTTCTTGCCCAACCACAATATCTAGACCCTTTTGATGTTTTTGGGTACCATCATCACGTGATATCACCCTATCACCAAAGTACTCTTTTTTGGGATCAAGCAACTTGGCCATTTCCAATGCATAGGCTCGATCACCCATAGTGTACACGTACATTTCAAACATTTCACTGGCTTTCTTCAAAAATGTCCTAATGAAGGGCCTTAACTTGGTCATCATACGCATAAAGTCCAGTCTGAAAAGGCTGCCCTTCAACTCATCTGAAAGTATCATATTGCAAGCAAAATCAAAAGATTCAAGTCAATAGTCCTTAGGGTAAATATACAAGCATGCACCTAAGCAACCAAGAAATGTGTAAAAATGAAGCACTAAAGATGCTACACAAGAAGAAAGACTTCAAAAGACTACATAAAATACCTGGCAGCGAATCTGGTGGGCTCATCAAATATTCTTCTTCTGCCGTCATATGATTCAGCTGGGTGGAATTTAGCAGTGTATGATCAAGATCCAGTACCAAATAAAGTTTCTTATTATTTAGTGATTTCCTAATGTCTGTGTTGCGTAACCGGTCGATTTCATCATTATTAAGTCTCAATCCCTGCACAAGAAAATGTTTCACACTGTATCACATCCAATATCTGATAACGCAAAAATGAAGCTACAATATATGGAAATGGATACATGCTGGATAGGTATCTTTCTATAGTAAATTTATAATTGCATCAGGTGATTAGTAAACGAATACAACTTAACAAGTCAGACCTGACTGGGACAAACAATGAATGCATGCAATGGTTATGATTGTTTCCAAACAGTAAGTTTATTTTTTGCATGAGGGCTTCAGTAAATCATGAATTACAGGTGACACCTAATGTGAAAGAATAGTGCTGTACAAACTAAATTATGGAAAACCATATGCACGTATACTTCCAGTAACCCAAAGCATTCAAACATTTCAAATTTCAACTAGTCATCCAGGGAGCACCTTGTGTATGTACCCAAATGTCACACCAGACTGCTCAATCAACCTCTGGCCACAAAGAAAACACATATCTCCAAATGACCCAGGATGTGCACACGTATCCTCCGTTGCCGATGCTTCTGCACATAATTGCAAGAAAAGCTTAAAAATAGGAAAGAGTAACTATATTCTTTGAGGTGGAGAAAAAATCATATTTGAAATAATATCCTGTGTTCAAAGCAATTTAAAACTTGGATGTTTATTAGTTATAATATCCTGTGTCCAAAGCAATCAAAAGTTGATGGTTATTAGACATGTACTCTCTAGCTTTCTCAGCCACACACACACACACACGAGCAAACACACTCATTTCTGTGGGGATTGAATCGCACACTAATACCTGAATACATGGTACATTCACTTTTCCCAAATAATCTACTTGTCTCTTAAAGAGAAAAAAAAATTACTAGTGGCTAAGTTTCCCGATTGAAAAAACTTTTATGTTTTCTTAAACAGGAAAGATGTTTCCTCCGGAACACTTTTGCCAGAAAATGAGAGTTTCCTTAGTTTTTTTCCTGGCATTGTTATGAAATACCATAAAACTTTTTCATCATCATAACTGAAGCATAGTGAGAAAAAAAAAAAAAGTTCTACAAGTGTAAATTTCAAAAATCTACCAAACGACGTTTTTCATCAAAACAAACAAGGCCAACAGCAAAGCAGTTCATCAAGTCTTTAGACAAACAACCAATAAACTTGATTCATATTCGAACATTTGTTATACATCTATACATATACAGCCCACAATAACAGCATTTAACTTTTCAGCTTTCACCGATTTTTAATAGACAGGAAAATAGACCAATAGGTAGATAAACATAACAAAAATGAGAGAATAGGAGCACTGTAGTAAGTCTTTGAACAAAAGCTCACTTACCAAGTAAGTTGGTCTTATGTATGCGTCATCTGAGACAGTTCAGAACACTTTGTACAGTATCAAGAAGTCATCTTCCACTGTTTGGAGTTAGAAAACAAAACACAACAGAATCCAAAAGATATCAATATGTTACCTGACTTTTGTTTTGGAACTCCTTGTGAAGTCGATCCATTATTTTCCTCTACGCTTTCCAAAGTATCTCCCTTACGCCTTTTTATCCTGCAATGCAAGTCACAAATCATATCTAAATCACTTCAAATAGAACTCTGACTTATAGTTTTACACAAATTGTACAATCTAATAGAAACTGCATTAAACACAAAACAAAGAAAATCTCCACACCTGCTCTCACTTTCAACATCACTGCCATCACCATCACCATCACCATCAGCTTCTTTATCTTCTTCATCTTCTTCCTCTGGTGATGACTCCGAAGAACCGGAGTCTAGTTCTCTCTCAAGCAACCCGGCAAAGTCATCACCGCTAGAAGAGTGTACTGGAGACTCGGCCAGACTCATCTAAATTGTACAGGGAATCGAATACTTTAACAAATGTTCACCTCAAAGTCGATGTAAATAGAAGATACACATAAAGTACCTCAAAAAAACACCCCACAGAAAAAAGGATCAAGATTTCTACTATATTTAACCCCCCAAAACAAAAGGACATAACTTCTCAACACTTATGGCTGCAACAATACCAATATTTCTACTCGTAGAAAATAAGAAAAATAAAGAATGTAGAAAGATAGCAACTTATATACTTTCACAGCTGATCAAAGCATTATTGCACAATGCTCAAAGAGCAACTAGGTCATGAACAACCAAATTCGTACCGAACAAAGACCTAACAAGTGATAAGAAGCTAGCAATTCGATTAATACTACGAGAATGAAAAGAAGCGTAGAAATCGATTTGGGTGAAAGAAAGCGGTAAAGCGAGAAGGAAATCACGAAGCCTAGCATTTATTTTATGATTTATGTTGCATTTATTTTACGACACAATCAAATTTAAACAGAGTACAGATCTCAAATCAAAGCTTAATGTCTCAACATACAGCCTGTTATTATCTAATTATTACAAAACTAATGCTTTATAAGACACACTTATTCCAGAACTAATACTCCCCACATCTATGCCTCAATTTCTATTTCATAATTGAAGCTGCATCAAACAGACACTTATATATAAGGATACAATACAGGTTGTTCTTATAGAGGTACAACAATGGTTTTGATAGGGAGGTGATATAAGCAGAGGCTAATTCTCAACTAATAACTGGTTAAAATTGTAGGAAGGCAATTTTAAAGTTCAGGGCTTCAAAAGAAATACTCTTTCAAAAACTTGAAAAACGTGATGCTCCTACTAGGCTAAACAACACATAAGATCAACAAATAAGAGTTTAATTGAAAACGATCATGGAAGTAACTAATTAAACAGGAACAGTTAGTGAAAGAGCTGCAGAGTAGGAAATCATTGGAAAATGGGGTTTTGGGAAAAATTTGGTATGCATTCTTCCCAATCCCTCATACCTATAACTTCATATCTATCACCCTTGCTCCCTTTCCCTCACTCCTCACTCGAACAAAACTGGAAGAATAACAAGAAGAAAATGACTTGTATTGGATCTGCCTGGAATCAATTTCCTCTCGGTGCAACAAATTTCGCTGAATAAATTCACAGAATTCCCAAATCTAAAATTCGAATCAAATGTACACTTGAACACTAGAAAAAGTTACAAAATTTGCTGGAAATTGAAAAACTCTGTCACATATAAGAAGCCACTCACCTATTTATAAGATGAAAAATCAAACCCACAAATGAAAAAATCTATTGTTGATATTCCCAAATCAAAAGCACACAATGAAAACCAAATTAATCGGCAAAAAGAAATTAAAATTGAAACCTCAAAAACAAAATGTACCAGAAGAACCATGATTGATGAACTTACTGAGATTTGAATGGCGTGGTGATTAGTCACCGTTTGAGCGTTCTCATCCTTGAACAGACTGAAATTTGAGAGTGAGATCTGTCGCGCAGGATATTACAAAGAGAAATGGATGAGAGTGTAATTTTTCAAAGAGACGCTGAGCTGGTATTTTTAGAGTTTCATTTACTTTGTTCCACTACAGTAGGATAACTGGATAAGCCGCTTCCCATGTAAGTTTCTCTTCATTGGCTTCTGTATTATACATATACTAGAGCTAGCACCGTGCTTTAGCACTGTTTGAGTGAAAGGACGGTTCTGCCCTCTGTTTTTCGTGATTTCCGGCCTGATCTCTCGTCCCGGCTAGGTCCTGATGTCTCATCCTGGGTAAATCGCTTTAGTCCACTCAGGCCTTGTCGAGATGAAAAGTCGCTAGGTCCTGATGTCTCGTCCTGGCTAGGTCCTGATGTCTCGTCCTGGGTAAATCGTTTTAGTCCACTCAGACCTTGTCGAGATGAAAAGTCCAGGTATTGCAATTCATCTATAGAGGATGGTACTTCACTTATGGCTGTGCCACTTATAACAAGAGTTCTCAAAGAATCCATTTTTCCTATATGCTTGCTCAACTTCTTAAATCTCGAACAGCCAGAAAGAACAAGAGTCCTAACAGAACGCAACTTGTAAAAATCCTCCGGAAGGTCCTTGAGCTTAGTGCAGCCTTTAAGATTTAGCAAGGCAAGTTGAGAAAGATCTCCAATGGACCTGTCAATCTCTGGCAAATTCACACAGTCTTTAAGGATCAAATACTGTAGATTTGGGAGTTCTGAAAAGTATGGTGATGTTGTTAGGTGCTGTGAATGACTGAGATTAAGTATCTCCAATTTCCAAAGCCGCTGTTAGACAACACCAAAAAAAGAACCAAGGAAAAGAATCAAAAATCCACAAAGAAGAAAAGCAGAGAGTGATGTAACGTAATAAACCAGAGGGAAGATGTTTGAAAGTTTCTTAATATACCTCCCTGAAATGCTCCCAGGGACCGTCGTACTGCAGGTCCAAAGAAACCAGGTAAAGTGTATTTTGAAACTCATGTCCAGTGAACTGTTTACGGAATCCTCGCAAGCAGAGCCATCTTAACTTCTTGGGAAGCTTGTTGAAGTCTCCAGTGAGTTTTACATACTTGAGTTGGAGCAATTTCAGTCCCCTCATCTTTCTAAATGCATTTGTACTGAATCTCAAGTTGTCATATCTTCGTGAATTTAGAGCGAGTCCTTCAGTCTCTTCAGTTCCCTGTTAACAGAAGGCACTAAATTAATAAAAAAAAAGGATTATTCGCACGTGAGAATATCAGAATATGATTTATCCACAGGCGTGCGGAAGAGTCATGAATGCATTTTAACTTTCTTACTAGTTACTACCACAATGTCACAATGAAATGACTGGATTACGGACACTAGAATATGAAATTAATGAAGCAGGACTATTAGAATTAGAGATAGGATGGCTTTGCGTAATTGAGCACTACTTCTTCACTATTAATTAGTATTAGAGATGGGAATAGGATGCCTATGCTTGTCTTGATTGGGCTGGGAGTACTTACAGATTCTTCTGTCAAAACATCTATTACATCTTCCTGACGCCACAATCTACTACGTCTTTCAGGGTGGTTCGGGCATTCTTGACGAACAATTTCTCTGCCCATGTCTCGAAGCAAATCATGCATCACTACCTTGTCTTTTTCATTAACAGTTACGAGGCAGCGTTCAGAGAGGACACTAATGGCTACACCTGCAAAAAGACCACAGCCTTCCAGTATTTTTATGACATGGTTTTTGTCCATTCCAATGAAGAAACAACATATGTGGAGGAATATGTGCCTCTGCCACTCCTCAAGTGCATCAAAGCTTATTCTGAGCTTTGACTGAATTTTGCCATCAGGAATTTTTTCCAATTTCTTCAGTGTGCCCTTCCAATCTCCTATGCTCCTTCCAAAGAGGAAAGACCCTAAAATTTCAAGAGCCAGTGGTAAACCTCCACAGTAAGTAACCACACTTTTTGAGAGTTCGATATAGCCTTTTTTAGGAGAATTTTGAAAGGCATGCCGACTGAAGAGCTCAAGAGCTTCTTCTTCATTCATTTCTTGAATTTGAATTAGATGATGTCTTGTATCCACTTCCGCTAGTTGTAGCAAATGTCGGTCTCTTGTTGTTATGACAATTCTACTTCCCGGACCAAAGGAATCACGCCTTATTGCCAATGCATTCAATTGGTCCTCATGATCTACATCGTCAACAATGACAAGTACCTTTTTGCTTCCAAGTTGTCTTCTGATCTCATTGATGCCTATGGAAACATGAACTATCTTGGTTGGTTTTAAGACATCAGAAAGAAGTCTTTCTTGCAGAGCAATCTTACCACTTGAGTCCTTTGCTGTTTCCCTAACATCTGCTAGGAAACATCTACTGTCAAAGTCATGATAAAATTTGTTATAGATGGCTTTGGCAACTGTTGTTTTGCCGATTCCACCCATACCCCAAATTCCAACCATGCGAACAGCATTATCTAATCCAACACCTAAACACTTGGTAATATCTTCAACACGAGACTCTATTCCAACTGGGTAGGGAGCTAAATTCAAGTATGGGGTGGTCAGCTGTCTGCATATCTCGTCAACAATGCTATTGATAAACTCTGCTTCATGCCTGTCAATTAGATTCAGAAGCAGAACTAAGAAGTATAAAGAAATCACCACATTGACTAAAGTTTTTTTTTGAGTTAATTACTGTTTACTCCCTATACTTATAGGGTTTCGTCGTTTCAGTCCCTGACCTTCGAATTTCACCTAAAAAGTCTCTGAACTCCCAATTTCCTCCTAATTAGTCCCTGCCATCAACTTTCAGTCAAAGACCCCGTTATTTTGCTGACGTGTCATTAATTTCAAGCTAAAATGTCTATTATACCCTTACTTACTCTTTTTTAATTTATTTTTTTCTTTTCTCTCCTTTTTTTTTTCTTTTTCTTTTTCTTTTTACATCTTCTTCTTCCAGCTCTCTCTCCTCTTCTTTTTTATCTCCGCCATCACCCCAATCTGCCATGGCTAAGCCAGCCACCCAAGTCATCTGCATCTAACGAGCACACTTCGTGCTTGTCGCCGCCAATAGAGAATCCAGTATGTGTGTTCGATCGGGGTCGATCAATTTGACCCGATCTTAATCCACCCAGATCCAAGAATCCTCTCCTCCACCTCCATAGCCCCAGAGCCCCCGTCATTGCTCTGATCAAAAACAAATGGCGGCTTCCTCGTTCGGCCTGCCATAGCCCCAGTTCCGGTCCGAGGTCAAGTCGGTCAGGCTCCGCCGCGACCGAATCGTAGTTGTTCCCGATTCCATGAAACTTCCCTCCTTCTTCAAATTCCTTCTCGAGATTTGAGAAATCCCAGTCGTATTGGTAAATCGACTCCAACCGATAACGCCGCCTTCCATAGATTTTGAAGGTTGTTCTGCTCTTCTACGTATTCCTGTTCCGGCTAAGGCTGCGAGGCCTTGATGCTCTTGGCGCGTGTGGCGGTGGCTTTGGGTTTGGTGGCGGCCTCCTTCTTCGCCGCCGGCCAGGCCTTTCTCTTGGCTCCTTTCCTCATTGTAAGGTTTGAATTTCGGACAGAGAGAGGCTATCGAGAATTTGGGTTTGGTGAAGAAGGTGTTTGTTTTGGGATATTGTTGCTTTATTTACTGGTTTGGGTTTGGAGAATTTCGGCCGTGGTATGATGCCATGCGGTGGCGCAGCGAGCTCGTGATCTGGGTTTTCAGTTGACGCCAAAGCTCTTGGTTCAATTCAAAGCTTTGGGATATTGTATTTCAATTTATAGATTTGAGATAATTGTTGCTTTATTTACTGGTTTGGTTGCGATAATTTAGAGTTCAGCTTGTTTTTACTTCTCTTGCAGATGGTGGAGGTGGTGGGTGGCGTTGGCGTTGGTGAAGGAGGAGAGGAGGAGATAATGGAGAGGAGGAAGAAGAGGTGGTGGTGGTGTTGGCGTTGGTGAAAGAGAGGAGGAAGAGGTGGTGTTTGGTGTTTGGGAGGTGACTGAGGTGGTGGTGGTGGTGTTGCCATTGCCGTTGGTGAAGGAGGAGAGGAGGAAGAGGTGGTGGTGGTGGTGGTGGTGTTTGGGAGGTGAGAGAGTGCGAGAGAATGGAAGAGGAAGTAAAGAGAAAAATAAAAAATAAAACAGAAATTTTTTTAACTGAGGGTAAAATAGACATTTCGGCATAAAATGGCTGCCACGTTAGCAACTTAACAGAGAAATTGACGGAAAATTGACGGCATGGATGAATTGGGAGGAAATTGAGAGTTCAGGGACTTTTTAGGTGAAATTCAAAGGTCAGGGACTGAAACGATGAAACCCTATAAGTATGGGGAGTAAACAGTATTTAATCTTTTTTTTTTTTTTTTTTTTGACTTTGTGAAGGGGCACCCAAAGGCTTCCTAGGCCCAAGATAAACCCCTTCGGCGCATGTGAAATGCTCCAACTGTGCATTGCAGCACAGTGCCTCGCCACTTTGACAGCTTCGGGGTTCGAACCTAGGTTGGGGAGCACACCCAACTAGACAAGAACCACTAAGCCACTTGCAGTGGTTTTGACTAAAGTTTAAAGGAGAAAAGAAGGACCAAACTGAAAAGATAGGAAGTAAAATATATATATAAAATAAAATAAAAAGGAAAAAAGAAATATATATATATATATATATATATATATATATATATATATATATATATTTATATTATATAAAAAAAAAGGAAAAAGGAAGAGTATTACCTATCAGCAATATCGAAGCCAGCCAAATTCGCCGCTCCTCTAAGAGCAGCTCTCCACCTTGCTATCTTATCTCTACCTTGATGTACTGTGGCTTCATGTCTCTCAAACGCATGAGCAAAGATACCGGTCTGGTTTCTGACATGTGAAGGATCGACATGATAGAATATTGGGAAAACCCGTTGCCTTTGTGTTTTTCTACACTCCATGATCTGCACCAGCTCCTCGAGACACCAACTCGAATCCGCGTAATTTTCTGAGAAGACGATGAGTGAGATCCTACACCCTTGGATTATCTCCACCAAATCCTCCGCTATGTTTTCTCCCCTTCTTAGTCCCTCGGCATCCCTAAACGTCCTGACTCCGGCACGAACTAGTGCCGCGTAGAGGTGGTCCGTGAAGGTCCTCCGTGTGTCTTCACCTCTGAAGCTCAAGAACACGTCGTACGTGTAGTTAAGGAACTCCGGTGGCCTTGAGGATGGTGTCCCCGATGGAAGCGATGAGGATGATGACGATGCCTTCATTGGAGTAAAGGGCTATGGATGCAGTGGTTTAGATTTGAGAAATGAAGATGGACAATCGGTAAGAAGAGCAAGTGTTAGAATTTGTGGCTTTGATACCACTGTTGTAATTTGATGCGGAAGCTTTAGAAGTAGTGGGCCAGGACAATTTGTTTAGGACGCGTTTCTTTCACCCAGTGACAGCGACCTTTTTTCTCCAGTTCTTGTTCATGGCCCCACGTTGGTTTCCACGAACCGACCTTTTCTTTTCTCGTAATGCGTAGAGATGGACACCGGATCCAAGGACTATTATTCTTGGCAATTTCAGACTCCGTTTTCCTTGGTCATTTCCAAGAAGTGACTCGTAGGAAAGGAGGGATTAAATTGAACAGCCACCCAGCCTTTTATGCAGTTAAATTCCAAGTATCCCATTATCAAAAGGAAGGGAGATGCCTTTAGCTCTAGAAAAAGTAATCATCTAATTACATTTTAGTTTCCTAATTATGGGGTGTTTTCAATTTCATACCAAAATATCAAAATTTTATCACTTACGTAGCTTAATTTGACTTTTTTTTTTGTTATTTTCAGTAGTTTTAATAATAACTTAACTTGACTTTGTTCGTTATTCAAAACCCCAAATCTTCCTAGATTACATATCACTATTAATGAATTAGTGAGCATAGAATAGTCCCAGACAACGTGGCAGTGTCATACGGTGGTCTGTACCAATAATATTACTCAAATTTAGTGGAAACCATTGCAAGAGGTGATAGAATAATAAAAATAAAAAAAACTGAACCAATTAAGATTAAGTGCATGTCATATAAACCAATGATATCAACCTGAACCACCACGTTTATCATAATCCTGGAGATGAACCTCGGCTTTTGGAAAGTTTTTTGTTTTTTGTTTTTTTTTGAAGTCCAATTTTTCCCTTTTACAAAAAAGAAAGAAGGAGCATTTTCAAATCCATATGGCTTATTCTCATTGTCCCCCCCAAAAAAAAAGAGAGAGGCTTCATCCGTTCTCTTACCCATCTATGTAGATTCTTAGCAAGTCGGATCAAGCTTCAGCCAATTACATAATATAATAGTCATTTCAAGCTTCAACCTCGCGTTCTGACCAAAAAAAAAAAAAAAAAGATGTTTCAACCTTCAGCCTAACAAATCATATAAGAAAACAGAACATCATGAAATTCGATCCAAAGATAGAATTCATATATTACATCTCGTGGAAGCATCACCAATCCAGTTTGATTAATAAAAAATCATATATGATAAACAACTTAGATCTCCAACTTTTCATAAAAGGACTACACCATCACCATCTATGGTGGAGGAGAAGCAGGAACTTTTTTCTTTTCAGAATAATTTATTCTCAGTTTTTTTAAGGTACAAAAATGAAATTGAAAATTAAAGTTAAAAAACTTGGAGAGGTCTACATACTAATTTAGAATATATGAACAAAACCACCCTAATCCGGGATCATATAATAATTTTTCCCTGTTAGAACCCCTCTCCAACTACAATTCCTCTTAGGGTTTTTTCCCACTTAGATCATGTGGAGAGTAAAAATTTTATGAAATTGAAGTAAATTCACAGACTCCTCACTTTAGAGGAGCCGGATCCACATAACAAAGATCCTTCATCGAAGTTCCAACGCAGACAAGCCATGGATTGACCTTGAAATTAGTTATACATTCCCATTTTGTTCTCTACTTTTCTACAGACCAAACACATCAAAATACAAAATTCCAAACTCTGCGTTTGCTTCTCTTCTCAATTCCGTTTTCCTAGCAAACACACAGAAATTACACAAGTAAAATAGTCAACAAACAGCACCTATATCCATCCGGAATATTATAGATATTTTCAGGATCTGACTGGAATATAAATACTTTGCAGTACTTGATCACCAGTTTCCCTGCAGCTTCTCTGATTTTGAGATTTCACTCAATTATTGCTTGAATTTCTACCTTAACTTTCAGCTGCTTTTTCTGTTATCTGTACTCATTTCGATACTGGAATTAAACTATTGGGGGAAGAATTATAAACATAACAAACAAAGATGAGAACAAACTATGCGGCAAAAAGCTTGCTGCTGTATGTGATATTACTCAAAGTGCTGATCAGATGACTCATGTCTTGGTCCTGCCTGATTACCAGCATCACTTGGAAAATATTCGTATGGGATAGGCTCACACCCATTCAAGACTGAACCCAGTTTTCTTCACTCTGAAACCAGATCCAATTGCAAACCTCCACAAAGTCATCACCTTCCAAATTGAGGGAGGGAGGGAGGGGGAGAGAGAGAGAGAGAGAGAGAGAGAGAGAATTTGGAATTATAGTTGGTAAATCTCCACTTGCAGGAAGGTTTGTGCAATTACAGAAACATGGACGTTCAAGGTGGGAAAGTGTTGAGAATATATACATCCCACATGGGAAAAATGAGACATTGCCTATGAGTTTATAAGGGTTTGGGTCACTCCATCTATTGCCAATTGGTTTTGGATGTGAACCTCAGATTACTTTATCATGGTATCAGAGCGGGTTATCCCAAGTGTGCAAGCCTCGCGCCCACACGGGCTACGTCACCCAAAGTTGTTCACGTGTATGGCTTGAAAATTCGCCACACACGCGGGGGCGTATTGAGAATATATACATCCCACATGGGAAAACGTCACCCAAAGTTGTTCACGTGTATGGCTTGAAAATTCGCCACACACGCGGGGGCATGTTGAGAATATATACATCCCACATGGGAAAAATGAGACCTTGCCTATGAGTTTATAAGGGTTTGGGTTACTCCATCCATTGCCAATTGATTTTGGATGTGAACCAACCAGGTTTCCTTGATGAAGAAAATCAATTCCTATGAACTTTAGAGAGAATCCATGCCAGCAGAGCCATCACAATGTTTAGAAAGATGGTCATAGTCTCCAATCAGCTCGACATAGTTGAGTTGTGTACAATAATAATGATATGAAGCACTGAAATGCGATGGAGCGTTATATGCTTTTGCATAAATGAAATTTGCAACTTATCTTTAGTATTGGATATGGGATGCATATGCTTGTCTTGAGTGGGAAGTACTTACAGATTCTTCTGTCAATATATCCAGTACATCTTCCTGACGCCACACTCTTCTACATTTTTCAGGGTCTTTGGGGTATACTTCCTGATGCCCATGTCGCGAAGCAAATTGTGCATTGTGAGTTTGTTTTTTTCACTAACAACTACAAGGCAACACTGAATGAGGACACTGATATCTATTACTGCAGAAAGACCACAGCCCTCGAGTATTTTTTATGACATAGTTTTTGTCCATTCCAATGAAGAAACAAGATACATCGAGGAATAAGTTCTTCTGGTTCTCACCAACTGCATCAGAACTTATTCTGAGCTTTTTCTGAATTTTTCCATGAGCAATTTTTTGCAATTTATTCCATGTGTTTTTCCAATCTCTTATGTCCTTCCTTCCAAAGCGAAAAGACCCTAAAATTTCAAGAGCCAGTGGGAAACCTCCAAAGTAGGTAACCACACTTCTTGAGAGTTCCAAAAATTCTGCCTCAGGACAATTATTTTGAAATGGGCCGACTAAAGAGCTCAAGAGCTTCTTCTTTATTCATTTCTCAAGTCAGATGTATGGTCACTTTAAGTTCCTCCAGCAAATGTTGATCTCTTGTAGTTATAATAATTCTACTTCATGGACCAAACAAATCACGCCTTATGGCTAATTCATTTAATTGCTCCACATCATCTACATCATCAACAATGAACTGATCTTTTTTTTTTCCAAGTCTTTCTTTTATCACAATGATCCCTCTAGGCAGCATCACCAACTTCTATTTTGGTTGATCTTACGATATCAGAAAGAAGTCTTTCTTGCAAATAAAACTTGTACCTTCAAAACTATGATAAAATTTGTTGAAGATGGCTTTGGCAACAGATGTTTTGCCCATTCCACCCATACCCCAAATTCCAACCATGTGAACATCATCATCTACTCCAACACAAAATGATTTACTAATCTCGTCAACGCGAAAATCTATTTCCAACCGGGTCGTTGGCCACATGCAAGTATGTGTGGGTCTCAGCTGTCTACTAGTCAGGTCAATAATGTCATGGAGAAACTTTCCCTCATTCCTGTCGATTAAATCCAGAAATAGAACTAATTATAGGACTCAGTGCGCAACTACAATGCTGAATTGAGTTAATATCTTATTGATAGTGACTACAGATTGCCAGAGGAAATAAAATTTATATAAAGGGTGAAGCTGTACAGATGCTAACAAAATGGACCAAAAAGAAAAAGGAAATTAAATTTAACAGCTAGAAGTAAAAAAAGGGCAAGTAATTACCTATTAGCAGTAGTACGAAGATGGAAGCCAGACAAATTTGCAGCTATCCACCTGGATACATTCTCTGATATCTATTTGCAGCTTTATAAATTACAAATGCCTTCGCAAAACTACCCGTCTGATGCCTGACATCTGAAGGATCAACATGATAGAATATTGGAAAAACAGCTTGCCCCAATGTTATTCTACACTCCATGATCTTCACCAGCTCATCAAGACACCATGTTGAACTTGCATAGTTCGCTGAGAAGCCTATGAGAGAGATCCTAGACCCTTCGATTGCCCTGATCAATGACAGTGATATATCTTCCCCTCTCCTTATTTTGTTGTCGATGAAGGTATGGATTCCAGACGCAACTAATTTACTGTTGAAGACTTGAAGTGGCTCGTGAAGTAGTTGTGTGCGTCTGCACCTCTGAAGCTCAAGAACACGTCGTACCTTTCTGTGAAGGAGGAGGATGAAGGCATTTCTGATTTGCTTCTCCCTCTGAAGCTCAAGAACCCGTTCTACCTTAAGTAATTGCTAATAAGAAATGAATAAAATCCAATGCTCACTCCATCATCTAGAGAGTGAGGTGGAATCTTTTCTTTTCCAGGTAATTCCCATGAATAAACTCATGTAGGACTTCAGTTGACTAGCTTTTTATTATTATTATTATTATTTTTTACTTTTTTTTTTACCAGCTTTTTCTTTAGTTACAACAAACCTTTAGCCTAAATTGATTCTGTGACAAAAAAAAAAATCTCTATTTTTCTTTTCATACCTATCATTCTGACAAGAATGTGCACATAACAAATGCAACACAAGATGCGGTTGCTAAGGCTAGATTTGTGGCCTCGACTGAACTACATATATCAGTCCATCTTTTACCACACATTCAATGTCCTTAGAACAACCGCAAATGCCTTGCGCAATTCTTGACAAGAGTGAGACTTGGAAGGCTCCATCAATGATCATCCGACCACTCAAGTAGTCCAACACAATATTCTCCTTTTTATCCACGATGACACTGCAAAGTTAAAATACACATTAAATGGCTCTCTTTGGGAAACAGGGCAAGACAAAACAATGCTTTGCATTTATTCTTACATTTCAAATAAATGCCTTTTCACTATGAATGCAGAAACTCAAATGGTCAAATTGACTCTTTGCACCTATACCATGTGACTGTAGTGTTTACTGTGTCGAGAGGCCAACAAAATGAATCTTCATCTACTTTGATTATGGTCATGTTCACAATTCCAGGAAGGTTGACTCAAAGCAACTTGACCCAACAACCGAGCAAGTTGACTCAATTCCAGGAAGGTTGATTCTTGGGAACCAATAATGCAAAAGACAAATTATAAAGTAGTGAAAATTCAAAATAGATGTTGGCTTCATAACCAAAACTAATTGACAATGGACGAAGTTAACCCTTACCTTGGAATCCCTTAAAATAGGTCTCTATTTTCCAACATGGAATTCATATTATCAACACTAATGTTTGCCCATATGATGGTGCAACTGTAAGTGACCCAGATATATCACCAGGCAACCACAAGCTGGTTACTAAATGTTAATTGTTGAAGAAACAAGCTAGTAGAGTAATATATGCCGTTCAAAATGTTGGAAGAGATTTAAAATTCAAACTTCCCGTTCCAAAAAAATAAGAATAAAGGGAAAAAGTTCTGAAGGAATATTCTGTAACTATATTAATTCATGCAAATATTTATTAGGCATATGCTTAAACAAAAGTAACTGAACATTCATACGCTTACCTTGAAAATCAATTAGTTTCAGCATAAATAGTAACCTGCGGTCGCTAAAGGCTAGATTTGTGGCCTTGACTGAACTACGTATATCAATCCATCTTTTACCACACCTTCAATGTCCTGAGGACAACCATAAAGGCCTTCTAATATCTTCCCCACGTCTGCAATTCTTGAGAAGAGTGAGACTTGGAAGCCCCTATCAAAGATCATCCGATCACTTGAGTAATCCCACATAATCTTCTCCTCTTTATCCATAATTACACTGCGACATTATCACAACCATTAAAAAAGGCAAGACAAAAGAATACTTTGAACGCATGCATTCTTCCATTTCCAATAAATGCCCTTTTACTAAGAATGCAGAAACTGAAATGGTCAATTGCCTCTTTGCACCTATACCAAGTGATTGTGGAGAGTTGACTGTCGAGGCCCAACAAAATAAATCTACTTGAACTTCACTAATTCTGATCGATGGCAAAGAAATGTTAACCAATGACTGACTGGCGATTTCAATGACTGGATGGTTTTAACTTTTAGCCGCAGCATCATGCCAATTAATTGTGAGATATCCTAGGTTTTTCTTGCCTTACAAACCGTCCAAATGTATCCAAAAAGTACATAACTTTCTGAAGCTGACTCCTCCAGTCCAGGAGTGAGAAGATGACAGTTCTTCATTCTTTACTTAATTCATATTTAAAAGTTAAGTTTAGGACAAACCTGTCATGAAGCCCAGCACCTGCATATCCTTCCAGAACCTTAGCATTCGAGTCTGTTCTGAATATGACAGACTGCTTGGTATACAGCCCTATTGGCTTGCTTGGATAACAATTAACCTGAAAGCCATAATCATGCTTGAGATGTCGATTTGTGAATGAAGCAAATATTGTCATCTGATATATTAAAAGTTTCCTTACGATAGGAGAGTTTAGATTGGCTTTCTGGGTTATGAAGCTCATGGCTCGTCCAGGATATGCACCCACCAAAGTCTCTCCCAAGTCCTTAACTATCTGTATTTTATAAAGAAAGAATGATGATCACATTTGATGGGGTGGTGGGGGAGAGATTTCAAACTCAGAGACAAATCATACCTCTCTGTAAATTTCTGCAGTATTCCCTGACAAGGGGAATTTTTTGTGTGAATAACAAAGGCATAATCGGCACATATGATTTCTTGAATTTACAGCCATGCATATGTTCTCATGGTCTAGTTTAGCTTTCTTACGACTAATAAAAGCTCTTTCATTCCACTTTGAAGCCCAAACCAGTTGAATAGGGAAAACAACAGATGTCATAATAGCATCATATGATGGATCTTACGTCACCAGAGTCTTGTAGTCGTGCACAAATTTCTGCCTGATAATCTTCCCTCTCTTGAGTATGTACCCAAATGTCACACCAGACTGCTCAATCAACCTCTGGCCACAAAGAAAACACAGATCTCCAAATGACCCAGGATGTGCACACATATCCTCCATTGCAGATGCTTCTGCACATAATTGCAAGAAAAGTTCAAAAATAGGACAAGAGTAACTACATTCTTTGAGATAGAGAAAAAAATCATATTTGAAATAATATCCTGTGATCAAAGCAATTAAAATTTGGATGTTTATTACTTATACTATCCTGTGTCCAAAGCAATCAAAACTTGATGGTTATTAGATATGTACTCTATAGCTTTCTCAAGCACGCACACACACACACACACACACAAGCAAACACACTCATTTTTGTGGGGGTTGAATTCCACACTAAAACTTGAATACACGGTACATTCACTGTTGGATGGTTTCAAGCCATGTTTTTCCCAAATAATCTGCTTGTCTCTTAGAGAGAAAAAAAAAATTACTAGTGGAAAGGTTTCCCAATTGAAAAAACTTTTTTATGTTTTCTTAAACAGGAAAGACGTTTCCTTCGGAACAGTTTTGCAAGAAAATGAGCATTCCCTTTGTTTTTTCTGGCATTGTTATAAAATACCATAAAACTTTTTCATCACCATAACTGAAGCATAGTGAAAAAAAAATATGTTCTAAAGTGTAAATTTAAAAATCCACCAAACAACGTTTTTCATCAAAACAAACAAGGCCAACAGCAAAGCAGTTCATCAAGCAATAAATTTGATTCATATTTGAACATCTGTTATACATCTTTATATATATATAGCCCAAAATAATTGCACTTAACTTTTTAGCTTTCACCAATTTTTAATAGACATGAAAACAGACCAATAGGTAGATAAACATAACAAAAATGAGAGAATAGGAGCACTGTAGTAAACCTTTGAACAAAAGCTCCCTGAGTAACTAATTTGGTTGTAGGTTGTATGTAGCAAACAGGTATGCGTCATCTAAGACAGTTCAGAACACTTTGTACAGTATCAAGAAGTCCTCTTCCACTGTTTGGGGTTATAAAAAGAAAAAAAAAAAAAAACCCAACAGAATCCAAAAGATATCAAAATGTTACCTGAGTTTTGTTCTGAAAGTACTTGTAAGGTCGACCCATGAGTTTCCTCTACGCTTTCCAAATCATCTCCCCTACGCCTTTTTATCCTGCAATGCAAGTCACAAATCGTATCTAAATCGCTTCAAATAGAACTTTGACTTATAGTTCTACAAAAAACTGTAGCATCTAATAGAAACTCATACTGCATTAAAAACATGAAACAAAGAAAATGTCAACATCATCAGCTTCTTTATCTTCTTCATCTTCTTCCTCTGGTGATGGCTTGGAAGAACCGGAGTCTAGTTCTCTCTCAGGCAACCCGGCAAAGTCATCACTGCTAGAAGAGTGTAGTGGAGACTCGGCAAGACTCATCTAAAATGTACATTGGCAATCGAATACATCAACAAATGTTCACCTCAAAGTTGACATAACAGAAGATATACACAAAGTACCTCAAAAACACCCCACAGGTAAAGGATCAAGATTTCTACAAGTAGAAATCAACAACCAAAAAAGGACATAACTTCTCAAACACTTATGCCCGCAGCAACACCAATATTTCTACTCGTAGAAATCAACAACAAAGAATGTAGAAGGTAGCAATTCGATAGATTGAACGAGAATGAAAGAAGGGTAGAAATCGATTTGGGTGAAAGAAAGCAGTAAAGCGCGAAGGAAATCAAGAAGCACAAGCATTTGTTTTATGAAAAGGAAGGATGAAATGAAGTAGTGAGTGTACCGTGGTTGCGAAAGACCAACAGTGATGGGGCTCCTCAAATTTTCAAGCTTTGGAAGACAAACAGAGAAAAGGAAGAAGAGCCTGAAGCCCGGAAGAAACTGAAAGCGGGTTAGAATGGAAAACCAAAACGATGTCGTGGTTACGTTACAAGAGGAAAAAAAAACAAAAAACCTTCATTCTTTGCTTTTATTCTTTTCATTTTCTTTTCAGTTTTTGGGTTGGGTTGCACTTGATTTGGTAATCTAATGAGAGAATCCTTGCTTCCTTTCAATGATTTTTCTCCCTATACTTACTCAATACATCTTCAATTAATACAATTTGCATTAATGTTGGTGGAATAGCTCAAGATAAGGCTAAGCCTCGGCTAGTATATATCAAACTAGTTTATTCAATGTCTAGTTACCTACATTTACATGTTGTAGATGAATTCTATTGTAGTAACTTTCGTTTGGTTTATGGTATAAAGTAAACACAACTTTTGTTATCCATCTAGAAATTCCTCCTATCTAAATGAATGTTGTACGTACTGGTTGTTTTGTAAACAAAATTCTAGGCTGAAGAAGAGATTGCACATAATTGTTAATGCACTTTTGCATCTTCTTGAATTGTGTTTAGCAATGTCATCTTTCCTCTTTTGGAATCTAGAACCCCAATCAATAATGAATTAAATGAGTATATCGATTTAGTTTAATATGTGGGTGTAGTTTGTTAGACGCCATGGGTGCTTAATTAATTTGAAACGAATGTTGTGCTCATCATGATTCTTTGTTGCTATAGGGGAACTGAGACACGATCGATTGTTGGGTATCCTGTCTTTTGTGCATCTCGGAAGGTGTTATTCGAAGGGTGTTTTGGATGGTGCTGGTTTTGTACGAGGGGAAGATCAGCAACAACCTCGGACAACCATTTTGATAAAATTTGCTGAAGTGGTGACTGTTCACTTTTTCTGTATTAGAATTTCATACACAACATTGGAGTTTCAACTGCATGGGCAGTTGGATGCATTTCATTTAGATTCGATGGGAGTGGACGTGCCAAATTGCCAATTTACGTGCACTGACCCTGTGCATTTGAAAGTCCATCAATTTTACTCCCCAAATATATTTACCACAATGCTAGAGGTCATCGGGAGCTCACTGAACTTACGAGCATCAACACCCTTGTCATTGTTCTTGTTGAAAGCCAAAATCAAAATCCACCCATATGTGGAAAACCTAGCGGAAATCAAAAGGTGCGAGAAGTGACCTGAATAATCAACGGCTTGGAGTTTGGTGATTGTGTTGAAGGAGATTTGAGTTTTGGTTGGAACAGAGAGATCATCTAAATATAAAAAGTGTTTTGTCGTTTTGGGATAAAGCGCTCTAAAAGCCGTTCCTTCACTTCCTTGCTTTCATTGTATTATTGTAACAGCAAGGAATGACTAATAGTGAAGGATTGAATTTCTAGGGTTTCAATCGGCCCCTTTTGTTCCAAGGTAAAATTCGATCAATTGACTTATAATTTGACTTTAGTGTAGTTGGGAAAGTTGTTGTACATGTTGTGAAGAAGATTTTTGGTTTAGGAAGTGTGGCCAAATTTTGAGTTTGACGGCGGCGCCGCTATCTGTGGCGGCCGTTTCCAGCCACCTCAGGAACAGTTTCTGTTCCTCTTTTCGATCTACACATCGATTCGAACATGTCGATATACAATACATAATTTTCGAAGATCGTATGATTAAGTTATGAATTTTTTCGGTTTCGATCCTTGAGGATCAGACTGTCCAATCGACTTGTAATTCTGATATGATGATCGTAAAACTGTCCTGATGACTTTGTGAGGTCATGGATGAAGATCCGACCGTTGGGTCTTCGTATAATTCTGAAATGACGATTCAAAGGGCGATCCATGAGGATCCGACCGTTGGATCATTGTATAATTTAGATCCAACCGTCAGATCATCATATAATTTGGATCCGACCGTTGAATCATCGTATAATTTGGCTCTGACCGTTGGATCATCGTACGATTTAGATTCGACCGTTAGATCATTGTATGATTTAGATCTGACCGTTAGATCATCGTATAATTGTGTTTTGTGAATTGTGTGCTAAGTTGAGATCGTATTTGATTAGGTGATTCACGGATTTGTTTTGCGGACGGTTGTGATTTTGATTTTGAGCTGTTAAGAAGACGCAACTGGATTAGAGGTGAGTAAATCTCTCATGGTTCATATTACGAACCGAATGCTATTAATTACTTTATTTAAATCGTAATTGTTGTGAAAATATTTTATGGAAATAAATATTTATTTTAAATTATATGGGCTTGATCTACTACGGTCCATTGGTAAGTAAAATGATATTTAACTATATAAAAATGAATTTCACGGTTTTACTACGTGTGGACTATAGTTGGTATTAGTGGTCATTCCTGTGAGGATGATTACGTGTGTGTGTGTGTGTGTGTGTGTATATATATATATATTTATGTGAATATATCTGGAATGGTGTGACATTGAGATGTGTGGAATTGTCATCATTTTGGTTATAATATGGAATTGAATATGTAATTGCCATAATTATATGTGATAATCATTATTGATGAATGTAGATTTGAAATTATGGCTGACATTGGTGGGTCGTATGGGATTCTGGGAATGTTTGGTTCTGAGGGCCGAATGGTCCAAAGTTCGACAGTTATAGTAGAAACCGAAGTATGATTTGTTCTGAGGGCAGGAATGTCCAAAGTTCGACGGTTATAGTATTAACCAAAGTATTTGTTGTTCTGAGGGCAGAATGGTCCAAGGTTCGAAAGTTATTGAGATAACCTGGGTGAAATATATCGATTACTTGAATCTTGGCGAGGTGACAGGTAAATATTTAGTTAGAGCTCTAACCTGTTGTGGGATAACGTTAAAATGGTAACGTTATGTAGTTAGGGGATTGTTGGGATGTCTCCTTTGTTTGTTTTCCATGAGTTGGGTTGATGATTAAATTGTGGATGTTGAGGTTGTTGGTTTGTTTATTGAGTTAAAAGGAATTGTGACATAAATTGTTAGCTGGTTTTTATTTTGAGTTTACTCATACAAGCTTTGCCAAAGGCTTACCGGGTTTTGTTGTTTGCAATCCCGGTACACTATTCAAACTGTGTAGTAGCAAATTCTGCAGGTCAGGAAAATCAGGGTGGTGATCTAGTTGGGTAGTGCAGCGGTGTTATGAGCGGCACTAAGTTTATTTCTGTGTGTTTTGTATGCTCCTATGAGCTTAACTTTTATTTAAGTTGATGTTGTAGTGATTCGAGAGATAGTTGCCTTGAGATTGAAATTTGATTTGAGTGGTGTTGGTTTATTGAAAAAAAATAAAAATAAATTCTAAGTGTTGTGAACAGGTTGTATGATTTATCACATTTCTGATTTGAATTCTTTATTCAAAATTTAGGGCGTGATAGTTTGGCATCAGAGCATAAGGTACATATTTGGTGACAAGTTAGTACTTCTTGAGCGATGGCCCGTCTGCAGCGGATCCCCATCATGTGCTCTTCGGTATTAACGTAGTCATTGGGTATGTAGGAGTGTTAGGGTCGGTTGTCTAGAATGTTAGAACATTAGAATGTCATAAGAACTTTAGGCGTCGCCTTGTGTTAGTGTCATGGTTGATATGAGCTTGTATATGATTTATAAATTATTTAAGTTTTATATATGCGTATTAACCAAGCGTACCATGCTCCCCAAGTGATGGATAACCTGGAATGCAGAACCAGGGGTCGAGGAAGAACCCGAGGTAGGGGTAAAGCAGAAGTTAGAGGCAGAGCTAGAGGTGGGGGCAGGTTTCGCCCTGTTGATGAGGTTTATGAGCAGGAGATAGATGCATCAAATGTTGAGCTGCCTACTCCACCAGTGGGTGAAGTAAGCGACCCCACTTGTCTGTTGAAATTGGCCAGAGACATTAATTGTCTGGGAGCAGCCAAGTTTCAGGGAGGTACGGATTACATGTTGGCTGATCGATGGATTGAGGATATGTAGACCTATTTTGAGATGGTTGTTTGTGATGAGATTGAGAAAAGAAAGGTAGCCATTTTCATGCTCCAGGATGAGGCTAGGGTGTGGTGGAACTGCACTCAGAAGACTACAGATATGTCTATCCTGACTTGGGATGGATTTGTGAGGATATTCAGAGAGAAATACTTCCCAGCTTCTGTGAGGGAACAGTTGGAGAGGGAGTTTCTCTCACTAGTATAGGGGAAGATGAATGTGAGACAGTACAAGGCAGAGTTCTCCAGACTGTACCGGTTTGTGAAACCATTAGATGCTGAGGATCTGGCTAAGAAGTTTCAGCGGGGGCTGAAATGCTGAATGCTTCTATTGAGCGAGATGTGGCCATTTTGGAACTGAAGACAAAGGAGTAAATCTTAGCTAAAGCCCTGATCATCGAGCAGTAGAACCTAATCCACAAAGAGAAGGAATCAGTTGAGAGAGATTCCCTAGGAAAGGAAAAGGCAGTGGCAGGGAGCAGTGGGTCCAAAGACTTCAGAGGCGGGTTCTGGAAGAGACAGAGGACTCATTTCCACCATCAGGCCCCAGGTAGGATAGCAGCAGCTCCTCCTCTTATTCGGGCTGCACCTATCAGGCAAGCAGCACCACCAGCACCTCTAAAATGTTATAATTACAATGATTTGGGCCGTACTGTCAGGGCGTGCCCAAAACCAAGGACTAGGGCATGCTTTCGATGTGGACAGACTTGGCATTTTGCCAAGGATTGTACTCGACCTCAGCAGGACAGGCAGGAGAACCAACAAAGACTATTACGAGCAGGACATGCTAGGGTTTTCACTATTGGTCAGCATGGCACAGGGGTGGAAGGTACCTTATATGTTTATAACTATCTTGCTAGACTATTGTTTGACACGGGAGCATCCCACTCTTTCATATCTAGTTCCATAGTGGATGTGTTGGGTTTGATTGCCAGGCTTCTTACTAGATCATTATATGTTACATCACCTCTTGGTGTATCTCTTGAGCTTGGTATGTTTTATGATAATTACCCTATTGGGATTTGTGGTAGAGAGTTCTCTGCATCTTTGATTGTGATTTCGGCTCACACGTATGATGTGATTTTGGGTTTGGATTAGTTGAGGCCGAACCATGCTATGATTGATTGTTTTAAGATGGTGGTGTCTTTTCATATCCCTGGACAACCAATGTTTCATTATCGGTGTCTGAGATAAGATACCGCCATGAGGGCAGGAATCTTGGCCCATATAGAGTCAGTGGGTAGTACTTCAGTTATTGCAGAAATTCCGGTAGTTTCAGAGTATGCTGATGTGTTCCAGGAGATACCAGGGCTACCTCCGAAGAGGGTAATGGACTTCTCCATTGATGTGATACCAGGTACTGCTCCTGTATCGAAAGCACCTTATTGGATGGCTCCAGCTGAACTTCAGGAGTTGAAGGTTCAGATTGAGGGATTACTTGCACAAGGGTTCATTAGAGCCAGCGTTTCTCCTTGGGGTGCACCAGTACTGTTTGTAAAGAAGAAGGATAGTTCACTGCGGTTATGTGTGGACTATCGACAGCTGAACAAGATGACAATCAAGAACAGGTATCCTTTGCCTAGGATTGATGACTTGTTTGATCAACTTAGAGAGGCTACTGTGTTCTCTAAGATTGATTTGAGATCCGGATATCATCAACTGAGGGTGAAGGAGTTGGATATCCCTAAGACGGCATTCAGGACCATGTATGGGCAATATGATCGAGTTTCTTGTCATGCCTTTTGGTCTAACAAATGCACCTACAACATTCATGGACCTTATGAATCGTACGTTCAGTCCTTACTTGGATCAATTCGTGGTAGTGTTTGTGGACGACATCTTGATCTATTCCAAGTCGTCCGATGAGCATGATAAGCATTTACAGATTGTGCTGCAGATTTTGAGAAAAGAAAAGTTGTATGCAAAGTTTGAGAAGTGCGAATTTTGGCAGAAAGAGGTCAAGTTCCTTGGTCATGTAGTTTCGAAGGATGGAGTCTCTGTGGATCCTTCTAAGGTTGAAGCAGTCATGAGTTGGAGTCGCCCTACTACTGTTATAGAGATCCGTAGTTTCCTTGGATTGGCAGGGTACTACAGGCGATTCATTGAGGGGTTTTCTTGTATTGCTTCGGTTTTGACCAAGTTGACAAGGAAATGCGTTCAGTTTGTGTGGACTAAAGAATGTGAAAAGGCTTTCGGTAAGATGGAGACTAGATTGACTACAGCTCCAGTGTTGATTATTCTATCTAGTGGCGGTGGTTTAGTTATTTACAGTGATGCTTCTCATCAAGGTTTGGGGTGTGTGTTGATGCGGCATGGTAGGGTTGTTGCTTATGGCTCTAGACAGTTGAAGGTACATGAGAGGAACTATTGCCTTGAAGATTTGGAGACATTATCTTATGGTGAGAAGTTCAAACTCTTTTGATCATAAGAGTTTGACGCGCATATCTATTCTCCCAGAAATAGTTGAATATGAGGCAGAGAAGATGGATGGAGCTCATCAAAGACTATGATTTCACCTTGGAGTATCATCCCGGAAAGGCCAATGTAGTGGCTAATGCCTTGAGCAGGAGACCCCGAGGTATTGTGGCATTTCTTATGGTTCAAAAGTGGCTCATGTTGGAAACTGCATCCGAGTTTGACCTTAAGCCAATAGGAGAAGGACAGGGAATCTTTCTTGGTAGTATTACTTTACAGCCTACATTGATTTTCAAGATCATTCAGAGTCAAGTGCATGATGAGTTTTCTCAGGCGAGATTGGCAGAGATGACTACTGCTTTGAATAAGGAAGGTCCTTCTGAGTGGATAGTTAGAACAGATGGTGGGTTGAGATTTCGATCAAGATTGTATGTTCCGAGTAGTGACAATCTCAAGGACGAAGTCATGCGGGAAGCACATCGATCTCGATATACTGTACATCCAGGGAGCACCAAGATGTATATGGATCTACGAAGACAGTTTTGGTGGAATGGGATGAAGAGAGAGTGGCAGAGTATGTGTCTATGTGTCTTACCTGCCAGCAGGTGAAGGCAGAGCATCAGAGACCTGCAGGTATGTTGAAGCCATTACCAATCCCTGTCTGGAAATGGGAAGAGATCTCTATAGACTTTGTGACTGGATTGCCTAGGTCCAGACAAAGTTATGACTCGATATGGGTGATTGTTGACTGTTTGACGAAGTCAGCACATTTTCTTCCTGTGGCAAAGATTTACTTGGGTGATGCCTTGTGTAAGTTGTATCTCAATGAGATAGTGAAGCTTCATGGTGTGCACGTATCTATTGTTTCAGATCGGGATGCTCGATTCACTTCAGAATTTTGGCGTAGATTTCATAAGGCATTTGGAACATCTTTAGCTATGAGCATTGCTTTTCATCCACAGACAGATGGGTAGACTGAGAGAGTGAATCAAGTGATGGAAGATATGTTGAGGGCTTGTGTCTTGGACTTTAAAGGAAGTTGGGCAGATCATCTACCGTTGGTTGAGTTCGCCTACAACAACAGCTATCATTCCAGTATCGGCATGGCACCATATGAGGCTCTTTATGGTTGGTCATGTAGAACTCCTATCTGTTGGGCGGAAGTTGGAGATAAAGAGTTCTTGGGTCCTGAGATTGTTCAGGAGACTACTGAGAAGATCACTACTATCCAAGACAGGATCCAGACAACACAGAGTAGACAAAAGAGTTATGCTGATTTGAAGAGAAGACAGGTTGAGTTTGAAGTGGGCGACCATGTGTTCTTGAAAGTCTCCCCTATGAAGGGTGTGGTGAGATTTGGCAAGAAGGGAAATCTGGCACCAAGATATGTTGGACCCTTTGAGATTCTGGAAAGGGTCGGAGATTTAGCATATCGACTTGCATTATCTCATAGCATGTCTGGTGTACACAATGTCTTCCATGTGTCTATGTTGAGAAAGTATATCCAAGATGAGTCCCACGTGATTGATCATGGTACAATTGAAGTAAATACGGATGTAACATTCATGGTGGAACCTGTGCGTATCTTGGATAGGTCGACAAAGAAGCTTCGCAGAAAGGAGGTTGACTAAGTGAAAGTGTTGTGGAGTCATCACGATGAGGGTAATGCATCATGGGAGTTAGAGTCTGACATGAGGACGAGGTATCCACAGTTGTTTGTTGATGAGTGAGCTTGAATCTCGGGACGAAATTCCTTTAAGGGGGGTGGATTGTAATAACCTCAATTTTCATATTAATTTCATGTATTATTCGTAGAATTAATGAACGTATCATTTGCTTGAATTGTAGTGTAAATGCCTTGGTCGATTTGAATTATCGAAAAATCAAAATTGTTAGTACGTTTTAGAAGCTCGAAACGTAGATTCAAAAGTTGACTTTTTATGCATTTGGAATTTGGGAAAACTTCCTTCATGAAAGTCATAGAGCGCATCAATACGAGTTCGTGCCAAAACTTTCCCTTCTAACTAAGACCGATGAATATAAATCAACCAATGATTGAGGAGCAGAAGTTAGTATTCATCTTCGATAACACCAATCAATGCATGCATTTCTGGCAAAGAAACTTATTAGCTAGTTATTGCGCAATTAACATGCATATAACGGAGCAACCAACCCCTTCAACATCTCTCATAATGTGTTCTACGCTGTTGAAAGCTAGATCCACATGAGGTGTGTGATGCATAGCTAAAAAAACGCCAGTCACTATCTGAATGACTAAACAAATACCAGCTAACGGACCGAACCCCTACTAATAACTAAGATTGCTCGGGGTTGGATAATCTATCAAATGCTAATTAAGTGTGGAGGATATCGGTTGTTTAAGAAGAGAGAATCGTTGGTTCCTTATAGTGGGGCTATGAACAATAATAAATAAAGTCATCAGAGTGGTAGTGTGCAGAGATTTTTTTTGTAGGCACTAATGAAATCAACTAAACTACCTTCTAATCCAATAGTCCTTAATCGAATACTCCTAAAAAGCCAAACCCAACAAAAGTTACAACATTTGCACAGAGCAACTACCTTTTACACCGACAAACACCGAACAAAAAACAATCCTGTCGCTCCCAATACTTCTTTGATAAGCGCCCAACAACAAAAGATCAAACAGAACTCTATCTCATTTTCGGGAACGGATTCTATGCACCGACAGTGTACTTGCACTGACAAATATTTTAATACTACGAAGCAATCTCAACCATTCATATGTGGGGTCGGTGATCTATGTAATCTAAGCCATTCATACATGCAAACTTTTCATTAACAGACATTAACAGACGTTAACTTTGTAAAGACTGAATCAAAAAAAAATTAAACAAGTGAAAAAGGTAAAAAATTTTAAAGGGATAAACCAGGGTAAATTTTGAAATGAAATCGACCGAGGGAGGGACTAGAACATTGCGAATCGGGTAGACGACGATATTGTGTAAGTATTGACTCGGCGTGAGCCGCCGCGTGGGAAAGTACAGAAGCCGGCACATGGAGGACCTCGGCGGGATCGAGGTTCGGCCGCCCGGTGACTTGACTGGTTAGTAAGCCTAAGGGCAACTCCAACCATTGGGTGCCATACCAGAACTGGGCTAAAAATGAGACTTTTCATCTCCAACGGATCAATTTAGGGGGATCTGGTTCTGGAATTATAGGACTTGGCTCTAAACCAAGTCTCATATATGAGACTTTTTCAGAACCAAGACCCGTGTACAGTGTATTGGGGCCACAAGTTGGGCTGTGGCAGCCCAAGGCCGGACGAAACGCGCGAGAGAAGAAGGAGATGGTGACGCGCTGGGCTGTAGGGAAGAAAAAGGCTGAACGCGCGCGTGGTGCGCTGGAGGAAGAAGAAGACTGCAAATCAGCTGCTGTTGTGGGCCCCGCTTGACGATGTTGTCCCCTGCCGGCCGTTTTTGTACTGTGCAACGGTCACGGGAAGGACGGCTCAGATCTGTCCATTTTTAATATGGACGGCTCTGATGTCGTCCCAATATTTTTAATTTTTTTTTTACTCTAACGGTTATATATTTAATCCAAGGGCTCAGATTGGAGGAGAAAAAATGATCAATGGCTCTTGTTAAATTGAGGATGATTAATTCCATTTTTAACCAAAAAATTAAAAAAAAATTATCAGAAAATAGGGGAAAAAAATATACCCGTTGGAATAGTAAATATTAGGAAATTCTATAAATACCAATTCATTCACCAAGGCAGGCCTCATTGAACAACGGTGAACATCCAAGGACGTTAATATCATTCAGGGAACCTGGAAGTCCGAAGAAGGCGTGCCAAATCCAAGTATCGTAGGAGGCCACCGCTTCCAAGATGATTGTCGGCTTCCCCTTGTAGCCAGTATACTGCCCTGCCCATCCGCTGGGACAATTTTTCCACTGCCAGTGCATACAATCAAGGCTCCCGATCATCCCCGGGAATCCCCTTTCTGCAGCTTTGTCGAGTAGCCGTCGCAAATTTGCCGGTGTTGGTTGGCGGAGGTAAGTCTCATGGTACACATTCCAGATTGCTTTCGTGAAGTGCTCAAAAATCTCAATAGCAGTGGACTTCGCAATATCTAGGTAATCATCGCAGAAGTCAGCTGTGATGCCATACGCGAGCATCCTCATGGCGCATGTAAGCTTTTGTTCAGTGGACAAGCTGACTCTCCCAGTAGCATCTCTTCTCTGAACAAAATATGGGTCGTAGTTGGCCACGTCGCGCATCATCCTGTCAAAGACCCAAGGTTGCATTCTGTATCGCCTACGAAATATGTTTGGTTCATACCTGCACGGATCCGTGAAGTATTGAGCTTTGAGTCGAAGATCCATAATCTCTCGATCCCTAGCCTTATAAGTACGACCTTCCGAGGAACCACCCCATTGTGAATCCTCATCTTCCAGCTCTTGGATTTGCAAGGCAGCGGCAGACATCATCATGGCTCTTCGACGGTTTCTCGTGACGGACTCTTCTTGATCTTTCTGCAACCATTTCGTCAAACGATTCATTGCAGAAATAGTTTGACAAAATCAAAACGAAAAGAATATGGAGATTTGTAGGCTTCGGATATGAGAAGGTTTGTTAATTTGTGAGAGATGAGGATGACAATGACCTCATATTTATGGACGGTTTGAAATGATATCATGAAATAAGATATGACACGTGGCGGTCAAAGACTCAACCGAAATTTGGACGGCCAATTAGGGATTGACACGTGGCTCATGAAATCACATCCAAATTCAGTTGTTTGTCATATATGCCGACACAAAACATCAAAATATCTTCTAAATAGTTTACTCGTTTGTCATACATGCCGACACAACACGACAAAAATATTTATTATGAATTTTTTTTAAAAAAAAAAAATAATTAAATGATAAGAATAATTTGTACATATTATGATAAAAATTAAAAGTAAAATTTTTACCTTATTTAATTAAATTAACATATTTTTAATATAATATTCATAAACATTATAATCATATACTATTTTAATCAAGAAAAATGAAAATAGCACCCCCATATAGCACCTCATTGTTGGAGATGAGAATGAGTCTTATATGAATAGTACAACAAGGGGGTGCTAAAATGAGAATAGCACCCCCAAATAGAACCTCCTTGTTGGAGTTGCCCTAAAGTGACGGTTTTTCATTATATGAGCGGTCATGCGGTGGCGAGTACCAATCTGCAAAGCTTTTAACTTTTCCGGTGGAGCTTCACTAGGCCAATAACGTTAACACACGACACTTTTTACACAACGAAAAAAAAAAATTTGTTGTGTGATGTGGGAAAGTGAATCATACAACTCTTTTAAGAAAGCTTCATTGTCTAAAGCTGTTAAAATTAAAAAGATTTTAGCTGGAAGGTGATTGCACAACAATTACAAAAATGATATGTTGTGTGAATGAAAAAAAAAGAACGGCATATTTCCCTCGTACTTTTACTCAAATGTGGCTCCAAATTTTTACTAAATTGCACAACAGAATTGTTAATTTTGTTGTATGAGAGTAACTTGCAGAATGTCATACAATAATTTTTTACTTTGTGTTGTATGATCAAGGAAGATATTTAGGGAATCCCTACTAAATGCCACTCATTCCCCCAAAAACATAAATATTGGAAATCATATTGTAAGTTCCTACAACATAACTCTCTTATTTCTATTGTGTGAATGAAAATGCCTATTCTAGCGCCAAAGTCTATTCAATTAGCGGGAACTTTCCCTTTTCTGAACCTCAGCTAAATTTTAACTTGTACATAATCAGACAACAAAACGTAATGTATATGTTGTCTGATTCATGAATAAAAAAGAAACAAGTTAAAAGAACGGTCTTTGACTTAGGTCTTTGACTTCGTGTACACTTACACTTAGACAAAGTGGGTAGCCGTTTCCTCAACACAAAGAACAACCTCTTCTCTCCTCAAAAAACTCAGAGCTACCATGGCAAAACTTCTCATCTCAACACGACCTGCATCACCCCTCATCAAAATACTATCATCCACCATCTCGCCATCTCGCCATCTCTCATGAATTAGGGTTAGGAGTTCTACTGTCGCCATCTCTCATCAATAGGGTTCTACTCGTCGCTTAGAGAAGGGTTAGGGGTTCTACTCAGTTTGATTAGGGTTCCATTTGTGGGAAGAAGAAGGAGGAAAAGAGGGTTTCAATCTGCTAAGATTAGGGTCCCATTTGTGGATTCGGGGATTTTTGGGCTACTTGATTTGGGGGTTTCTCGGCTACTCGAACTGGTGAGTTAAATTTTGTTTGGGCTGTCTCAATTTGGTTTTGTGATTATTCATTGCCTTTCATGTGTCGATTTGATGAACTTTTTCATTGGCATATGTGGGTTTTCTAGTTCGGAATTGGAAGAAGCTATTGTGGGTATATTGATTCCAAGCTATTGGGTTAAAGGCATTCTTCTTCAGCAAAACATTCAGGCCATTGTTGCTATCGTTTTGTTCACGGTACAAATGTTAGTTCTCTTCTGTTTTCCTTTTCTGTAGAAACAGCTTATGGTTGATTTAGAATGTGATGGTTGGTTAGATTAGGAAATTTGTTTGATGTGAAAAGTGAAATGTTACCTTCTTTCCCTTTCAATTTCTCCTTGATGGTTCAAATATTGCACACCATGTGTTTGATAGTATGCCTCAAAGACAACCACCAAGCTGAACCAGTGGGATGTTCTGTTGTTTTCAAAAAAGCTATACTTCTTCTTTTAATCTCACTTTTTGATACCTTAAAATAGATTCTTCAATGATAGTTTTAAACTTGGTTTCATGAAAAATGAAGTTGAAATGAGATACTTATGCTATTTTGAAGTTAGCAGAGTGTTTCAGGATTTCTGCAGAAATCAGCATTTTCTATCACTTTGGATCTCTGTTTGACCATTCATTTGAACTCCGAATGACTTGAAATTTTGAAAAATTGCAGCTCTATATGTCTAGTTTAAATCTGGAGAGTTGTGCTTGAAATCACTAAAAGGATGATTGTTGGTGAATTTTTCTTTCTTGCTACCAGTTTTCTGAAAATTTCTGAAACTTGCAGGTAACTAACAGCTCTCATATTAAATTCTCTACAATATTGGTGATATACTGATGATCACTTGCCTTTGACAGATGGGAGACTCAGTGCAAGAGTGAAGTATGACTTGAGTGACGATTTCAATTTGCTCAGGTAAAGTTTTGTTGGTTTCATTTTCAGAATACTCTTCCTTTTGTGTGTGTGTGTGTGTGTGTGTGTGTTTAGAAATGTGTAAGTAATGACCTAATTGACATTCTTTTCCCTTTCCAGCTTACAAATGAGCCACATATGTCTCATGGCATTGTCAATGTTGATTACAAGGTCAGATTACCCTTAGCATATATATATATATATTGTGTGTCTATATTCTGGCATTATAGTTGTTTTCTGATCCTTATATAAACTAAAGAATTGCAAGTGCCCACATCTATTTTAAATTAATCTCCCATCTTTCCAACCGTGGAATGTATTTAGATGAATTAGGAGTGGTAATGATACTTGCATATCTGCATGTTCTCTAGGAATACTTCCATTGACTATATCAGTACCATAAAAACTGATACTAAAGTAGTTTTGAATCAGTTAACGTAGCTGGGATGTGCATACTGATACCTATGGTCAAGCTGCGTCAAATTTAGTTGCTGGAACTAATCTTGAGCAGACTATTCAACAGATAATGGATATGGGTGGTGGAAATTGGGACAGAGAAACAGTTACACGTGCACTTCGAGCGGCTTTTAACAACCGAGAGCGAGCAGTGGACTACTTGTACTCTGTATGTCTACATTTCTTTAACTCTTAGCTATTATATTGATGTATTTAGCTGTTGACATAGTGTTGTTCAGAGTATTCCAGAAACAGCGAAAGTTGCAGTGCCTGTGGCTCATTTCCCTGCAAGTCAGGCAACCGAAACAGGCATAGCCAATGCTCCACCTATCTCCGGAGCACCTAATTCAGGTCCCCTGAATATGTTTCCGCAGGTAAGTCTTATGATTGTGGAAGGACTTTCTTTTAATTTTATGCGGCTGTATGTTTATCTAAGTTGGAATTCTCCAGGAAGCACTGTCCGGTGCTGGTGCTGGTGCACTTGGATCCCTCGACTTCCTTAGAAACAATCATCAGGTAAGCATCCTGTTACAATACTTCCTAACATGTTCTTATCATTGTTGTACAAATCATTAAATTGACATGATTGGATCATATCAAATTTTTGCAAATATATTGTATGAAGTTACGAACCATCACAATGTGCATAGTATGATTTTATTTGACATTTTGATGTCGTGTGCTATTTTCACTTTCTTATTTTTTTTATTTTTTTGTGGAAGTATAGAAGCCAATGAAAAAAGGTTGAGCACATATTATCACCACTGTAGCATCTATGTTTCACTAAAGTCAACTGCATGCTGGTCTTTGTATGTGTCTAATGAATGGGAAATGTGGGAGATCATGTCTGATTTAGATGCATGTTTGTTTGCTTTATTAAGTTGTTCATGATGAGGATTTTGATTTACTTATTTTGTTTCCATTACAGTTCCAAACATTGCGCTCAATGTTACAAGCCAACCCACAAATTTTACAGGTATGCATATGAATTGCATCTTTTCACATTAGTAAATGCGATGGTTTCTTTTTAAGCATTCTGCTTTTGTTACAGCCCATGCTGCAGGAACTTGGAAAGCAAAACCCACAGCTTTTAAGATTAATTCAGGAGCACCATACCGAGTTCCTTTAGTTAATAAATGAACCTCTTGAGGGTTCTGAAGGGTGAGCATTTATACATGCGAATTTCTTAAACCATAGTCATCAAAATGCCTAATTAATCCTCAAAAAGCTTAGCAGACCTGAAAAAGAAAATGTGTATTTGGTTTGCTATATTGACTTCAGTTACCACTGTTTTTAAGGACTATTCCATATGATGAATTGGTTAGCTGTTCTATAGTGAGGCTGGCTTCTTGAGTTTTATGGTCGCTACTAGTTATGTAAAGGATAAAGTTGATTCTAGCTATCTGGTTTTTGATCATTGAGATAACTTGATGAACATGTGTGTGTCATTGTACTAAGTTCTACTTTGTCCAGGACTACAAAGGATTTCATGAGACAACTAAGCATGCTCTTTAGAAGTTTAAATCTTGTGCTTTGTTCTATTCTGTGCAGGACCGAAAGGGATCCAGGGAGTAGGGGTAGAAGCTTGGTATTTTCATATGTGGAATGAGGGGGATAAGTTTGTCGTCAATACATATATCTAGGAGCTATTAGAATTATTTTTTTGTCTTAATGTATGGATGATTGGGAAATACATCCTTTGTAGACACGTGATTCTTTAATGTATGAATCGGAGTACTTCAATTGATGAATTGGATTCAAATTTCTTTTCAATTTTGATCAGTACCATTATTTAGGTAATCATGGAGCATTAATTTTGCCCAATTCTGATCACACAATGATCAGGTAACAATCATACCACACTAGTACTCTACAAGCTGTTGTGTGAGGAGTAATGAAACAACAGAATAATTCTAACTCATGTTGTCTGACAAGCAATCAAACAACAGACCAGACAAGAACTTAGTTGTCCTAATCTAAATCATACAACAGAAAAATTAAAAAAAACGTTGTCTGATAATGTTTTCCAACAACATCTTGAAACAAGTTTCGTTGTCTGATGCATGCACCAACCATGCACAGCATGGCTGCGCTGCAGCTCTGCCTACCATCTGCCGAGGGAAGGCACAACGCTGATAACAAGAGTATGTCGACTGTTTTTATATCATACAACGGTGCATCACCGTTGTGCTATTTTTCATCACACAACGCGCCGATACACAACGGTGGCTGTCCATATCCCACAACGAAAAATATCCGTCGTCTGTTTCATTTTTTGGCCTAGTGCTTCAAGTTGAAGGAAGTCGATGAAGATCGGAAGAGTAAGCAAATCTGAGATTCTGGTTTCTGGGTTTCTGGTTCAGATTAATAACTAGTTACAATACAATATAAATATAAAAAGGAAGAAAGCCTTCTCACGAATTGTAGTTAGTACAGTGGTAGGGGTACCCAATTATGAACCACGACAACGTTTGAGTTTTTTTTTTTTTGCCCTTTTGTGTTTATCTTTTGCTTTTTTAATAAACTACGGTACTTGAAGAAAATACATAAATAAACAAAAAACAAAAAACTAGTTAGTATTTCTTTTCATGATTTTTATTTAATTTTTTTTGTTTTTATTTTTCCTTTTTAATAAACTACAATACTTCAATAAGACTTCAAAATATATAAATAAACAAAACTATACTGATTACAGAAAGATGAAGTAAAAATATTTCATAGACATTTTATTTAACTTTGAATATATTTTCCTCTCTAGGTTCTGGCCACTTCCAGCTCATCTCTATAGTTGTTTTTTCTTTAATAAAGTACATACTTAAATAAAATGTTGTTACTTTAAATTATTAAAAAATAGAATTGCATTACTTGTTCGACTTTTCTTAAACAAAAAAAAAATAAAAAAATAAAAAATTTCTTTAGAAACCTAAATTACTTGAATAAAATTTTAATTACGGGCATTTTAGTTTGATAGAATATGGTTGACAATGTGGATCGAAACATAAATAAATACTAAAGAGAATAAATTTTTTAGCATAGCCATTTCATACCATATTGATCACATCCAACGGTCAAATTAGTGAATTTCTTTTTCGTCCAAGTTGTTTGTCTTAGAAGATATATGTTTGTATATAACCAATGAAAAAGTTTGACCACACCAGTAAGCATGTAGAGATTTCGTTTATATTGAAACATTGATAATGACATAAAAGAGATTAAAAGAGATTTGGCATTGTTTATATATTCAGCGCATAGTAATATGCACTGTGTGAAACAATTAGCCATGTTTGTCATCATTTAGGCCTTGAATGAGATGGTCAACTGTTAGTTATATATAAAAGAAAAAAAAAACTTTATTTTTTCTAAACAAATATTAATGAATCATTAAAATTGTTACAGTAATTCAAAAGACCGTCGTGTGAAAAAAATTGGCATGGTTCGTGGTAGGCCTCATCAAAAAGCCCGCAGATCAAGTGGACCGATGGAGGCCCGCCGGCCCGCAGGGCTAAAAGCCCGGCTCGGCCCGTTAAAAAGCCAGCCTTGGTGGGTAGAGGGTCGGCCCGGCCCTTAAAAGCTCGCTAGGCCCGGCCCGTAAAAGCCCGTAAACTATTATATATGTATGTGTTGTATATTTATAAACACACATATATCTATATAAGTATATATATTTATAAACACACACACACACACACACACACACACACAGATATATATATATATATATATAAACACATATTCTATATAAAAGTATGAGAACTTCCACACATATATAAACACGCACACATATTCTTTTATATATATATATGTGTGTGTGTGTGTGTGTGTGTGTGTGAAGTTCCCATACTTCTATATAGAACATGTGCATATATATTCTATATATCATGACGACGGTTGACCGATTCGATTGGATTCGAAAATATGGTGAAATTGGCTAAATTTTTTATCACACTCATAATTTATTGTAATAATCTCATCCAACGGTCGGTTTTTCCATTTTTATTGAATTGATAAGGGTTGCTCTTTAGAGTGTATGATATATAAATATAGGTTTATAAGAATAACTAAGTTTGACCTCGTTGATTGAATTCGAAACGAGAACCAAATTGGCTGAATTTTTTACAACCACCATAAAACATTACAATCTCTCCATCGAGCGGTTGGTTTCTCTAAATTCATTTTCTACTTCATGGTTGCTTTAGAATGAACATCAATAATTTAAATGCAATGTACAAGTCATACAACTTTAGGAGGCAAATTGATATAGGCCAACGTCTTTGTAATTAAAATTGAAATTTTTATCTTATGTACACGCACATCCATCGATAGGATATTTACAGACGTGATGTGAAAAAATAAGCACGTTTCGCGATCGTCAAGCCATCGGTCAACCAAGAAAACATACAAGTGACGATGGTTGACCAATTTGATCGGATTCAAAAATATGGTGAAATTGGCTAAATTTTTTACCACACTCATAATTTATTGTAATAATCCCATCCAACGGTCGGTTTTTCCATTTTATTTGAATTGATAGGGGTTGCTCTTTGGAGTGCATGATATATAAATATAGGTTTATAAGAGTAACTAAGTTTGACCTAGTTGATTGAATTCGAAACGAGAACCAAATAGGCTGGATTTTTCACAACCACCATAAAACATTACAATCTCTCTATCAAGCGGTTGGTTTCTCTAAATTCATTTTCCACTTCATAATTGCTTTGGAATGAACCTCAACAATTTTGAAGAACAACTTGAAGTTCGAGTTACCTTAATCAACTAGAAACTATATATGTGTAGTTACTACTTCACCAAAACCATCTTATTGCTAGCTCTGCAAAAGCTATAGCGAAATCACGCTAAAGTGCTACAGCATAATCGTAAGATTGCACCAGATACGAAAACAATGTTGTACTGATGTGGTCTTTTCAGGGGCGACATTACAAGCTAGGTTTTGCCATTTGCCAGGCAGCTGCAGGTGGACTTCCATATACAGCATAGCATAGAATATTAACAGAGAAATATTTACAGCTTTCATTATCTTTGTAATTTTAATCATAGAAAAGAACCTTTGTAGCTACATTTTGTGATCTAAAAGTGATGGTTCTGCGATCTGATATTTGTCTTTTCTGTTTCATCTTCTCGTTGATGATAGAAATTACAAACAAATACTTAAACTCCAGGATGCCATACTTCAGGATATTGCTGCTTAAAAATAAGGGAAAATTTCGCAAACAGTACACCAAGTAAAGGCCACTAATAATTCTTATACATAAAGTTCCAAACCAAACATTTCGGTACACGAAATCTGAAACTCGACTCACTATCAGTACACGACGTCAATTTTTGACACCAAAATGTCCATTATGCCCTCAGTTCTTTTTTTTTAATAAATTTTTTTTTCTGTTATTTTTTTTCCTTCATTTTTTCTGTTATTTTTTTTCCTTCGTTTTTTCTGTTATTTTTTTTCCTTCGTTTTTATCTCTTTCTTCTTCCTTCTTCTGGGCTCACTCCCTCGCTTCCAACGCCGCCTTCCTCACCTCCACGCTCACTCCCTCGCTTCCAACGCCGCCCTTGCCCTCCAATTGGTGAGATTTATGGTCCTACAGCTTATATTTGTAACTCAGCCAATATTTAGTCATGTGAAAAGAAAGAAAGAGATAAAAACGAAGGAAAAAAAAAACGAAGGAAGAAAAAAAAATAACAAAAAAAACGAAGGAAAAAAAATAACAGAAAAGACAAAGGAAAAAAAATAACAGAAAAAAAAAATTTATTAAAAAAAAAAGAACTGAGGGCATAATGGACATTTTGGTGTCAAAAATTGACGTCGTGTATTGATAGTGGGTCGAGTTTCAGATTTCGTGTACCGAAATGTTTGGTTTGGAACTTTATGTATAAGAATTATTAGTGGCTTTTACTTGGTGTACTGTTTGCGAAATTTTCCCTAAAAATAAATGCAACATATAAGTCATACAACTTTAGGAGACAAATTGGTATACATCAACGTCTTTATAATTAAAATTGAAATTTTTATCTTATGTCCACACATATCCATCGATGAAATATTTATAGACGTGATGTAGAAAAATAAGCAAGTTTCGCGATTGTTACGCCATCGGTAAACCAAGAAGACATAGAAGTGACGACGGTTGACCAATTCGATCGGATTCAAAAATATGGTGAAATTTGTTAAATTTTTTACCACACTCATAATTTATTGTAATGATCACATCCAACGGTTAGTTTTTTTATTTTATTTGAATTGATAGACGTTGCTCTTTGGAGTGTATGATATATAAAGGGTTAAATAGTGCTTACTCCCTATACTTATAGAGTTTCATCATTTCAGTCCCTGACCTTTGAATTTCACCTAAAAAGTCCCTGAACTCCCAATTTCCTCCCAATTGGTCCCTGCCGTCAAGCATCCGTCAAAAACTCCATTATCTTCTCCTAAAAAATCTATTATACCCTAATTTACTTAAAAAATATATATATATTTCTCTTCCTCTTTTTATTTTTATTTTTTTATTTTATTTTTTCTTTTTACCTCTTCTTCTTTCAGCTCTTTCGCCTCCTTCTGTTCATCTCCTCATCTAGATGGTTCCAATCCACAGATCTTCAAGAGGTGAAATGAAAAAAAGGAATAAAATAGAGAAAAAATAAATTAAAAAAAAAATAAAAGTAAGTGAGGGCATAATAGACATTTTTGGCAACTTTAACATAAAATTTTGACGGCAGGGACCAATTGGGAGGAAATTGAGAGTTCAAGGACTTTTTAGGTGAAATTTGAAGGTCAGGGACTGAAACGATGAAACCCTATAAATATAGGGAGTAAACAGTGTTTAATCCATATATAAATATAAGTTTATAAAAAAATTAGTATCTTTAAAGATTTATTTGTAAATAAAGCCCGCAAGGCCAGGTCCAAAAAAGCCTGCAAGGCCCGACCCGCAAAAGCCCGAAAAAGCCCGCAAGACCCGCTTTATATGGACGGGCTTGGATCCTTCAATTTACAATAAAGCCCGGCCCGGCCCGGCCCGGTACTATTTAAGGCCCAGCCCAAGCCCGCTATATATGATGAGGCCTAGTTCGTGGTCATTATGTCCTTAGTCAATCAAGAGATTATATATGTTACTTCGGTTTGCCTAAGTGGATGGAAATCAAAACTATGGCGAAATTGGCTAAATTTTTTAAAACATGCATAAAATAGTACAATCTTCTCATCCAACGGTCGGTTTCTCCAATTTCTCGTGTCTTAATGAAGTTGCTCTTTGAAAAATCTAATTGATAAATATATGGTTGTAAATTAATCGAAGTAGAAACGAGAATGAAATTGGATTTATTTTTGGAAAATGTCAATATATCAATTTTTAATTTCATTTTTTTAGAATGAAATTAATTTAAGGAAAATTTATTAATGTGAAAAATTTAAGAAATTATAGTGGAGTGCATGGGTAAGGTAATGCAAATGCATTACTACTATGGTAATGTCAAATGCATTAGTACATATTACTATCCGGAAGAATTTAAGGAATTAAAGTAGAATTATTAGAAATTATAGACTTAATATCATAAACAGTTTAGAGACTTCGGGAATATTCCTGAATTTTTTTTGATGTAAAGTTTTCAATTTATGAACTCAATAATAAAGTACACGACGTGAGGAGTCCGTAAGAATTTTCAAAATTTTTTTTTGGACATCTGAGCTATTTATTACGATTTTCTTTATCTTCATAATTATGAAAAATTATTTAAGGGAAGAGCCATTAACGTGGTAAAATCTGAGTCGTTGATCAAAATTTGATTCTAGGATATAAATATGCAATTCAGATCGAAGAGCCTAGAAGCATCGGGCCTCTCAACCCGTTTTCTCGACCCACGAAGCTATAACGGTGACCCGACCATATCTTCGCCTTTAGGCGACATTGCGGCAGCGCACCAGTCTCATCCGAGTCGCATCTCTATCTTCGACGTCCCTGGTGTATTGGTTAGTCCGTTCGTCGAATGTGTGGGAGAATCGAAGGTTCTCATCTATATACAAATTACCCAGCAATGACCTCGTTCCAAAACTAACAAGAAACAAGAATTGTACGACACCACTTCACTTGAAGCTTTCGAAGGGTTAGCGACCTTGGGCTCCCAGACCGGATCGAAGGTGGGGTGGCCGGCTTTCTTGGAGACCTCGAATATCAACGATTTTTCCGATCCGCTACAGGGCCCATGTGGTGGCCGGGGAGGAGATGGGCTGGAGCTTGAGGGAGAGGGATGATAGCCTTCACCGGAGAGCTGGAACCTGGTTCATGCCAGAGCCCTGGGAGACGAGTACGGTGCCTTGGTTTATGGGAATTGTGGGGGATTCCCTTCAGGAGGTTCTCAACAATGGAGCTCTCTTGATCAAGATGGAGGAAAAGCGGGCGTGCCTGCTTTCATTCTGAAATGGGGTTTGGTGATGTTTGTGCGTCAGGGGGGTGAGAGAGGATGTGAGAGGTCATGGTAAAATCAAATATTCACCAGGTTTTACTTTTTTTTGTCTTATGACCTAGATCTTGACTAACGCCTTCAGTAGTAACGGAACCCTATTTTTTAACATCCACGTGACTATCACATGGTCAGTGTAGTTGCACATAGGTGCATGGAATACACTCTCCTCATTTTCACTCTATATCAAGATTGTAAACAACATCAGAATAGAAAGCCCAAATATTCAACAGATCCATAATAACAGCCCAGAAATTAAAAGGCAAATCGGCTCAGAAAGAACTAACCGCTGAGATGATGAGGTGAGAATCTCCTTTCCTGAATCTCTCTCTATCTCTTTGTACAAAGCAAAAGACACACACCCGATCTCTGCTTGACGGGTTTCTAGACTTTCTGTGGAAGCTAAAAACAAAGCAAGTACACAGGTGGGTTACGATTCTCTGCTTGACGGGTTTCTAGACTTTTTGTGGCTACCCGAAATTGTGAGAAAAAGCCAGGGGCAAAACCGTCACTCTCTTTCAGGCCCTTGTGAACAGCAACTGTCCTTTAGTATATAGAAAATAAATATAATACGCTCCCACAAACTCAGCCTATATCCTACTGTCTTATCCTGGGTAAATCGTTTTAGTCCCCTCAGGCCTTGTCGAGATGAAAAGTCCAGGTTCATTTTATCTACAGAGGATGGTACTTCACTTATGGCTGTGCCACTTATAACAAGAGTTTTCAACAACCTCATTTTTCCTATATGCTTGCTCAACTTCTTAAATCTCGAACAGCCAGAAAGAACAAGAGTCCTAACAGAACGCAACTTATAAAAATCCTCCGGAAGGTCCTTGAGCTTAGTGCATCCTTTAAGATTTAGCAAGGCAAGTTGAGAAACAAGTCCAATGGACTTGTCAATCTTTGGCAAACTCACACAGTCTTTAAGGATCAAATACTGTAGATTTGGGAGTTGTGAAAAGTCTGGTGATTGTCTTAGGTAATGTGAATGACTGAGATCAAGTATCTCCAATTTCCCAAGCCGCTGTTAGACAACACCAAAAGAAAATGAAATATCAAAATCCAAAAAGAAGAAAAGGAGAGCGTGATGTGTATTAATTCAGAGGGAAGATGTTTGAAAGTTTCTTACTATACCCTGGAATACTCCCAAACTCGTACGAGATTGCTGTACCGCAGGTCGAGAGAAACCAGGTATGGTTCATTAAGAAACCCATTTCGTATGACCTGTGCAGAGAATCCTCGCAAGCAGAGCCAGATTAGCTTTTTGGGAAACTTGTCGTAGTCTCCAGTGAGTTTTACATGGTTGAGTTGGAGCAATTTCAGTCTCTTCATGTTTCTAAATGCATCTGCACTGAAACTCATGTTGTCAGATCTTTGCAAATTTAGAGCGAGTCCTTCAGTCTCTTCAGTTCCCTGTTAACAGAAGGCACTAAATTAATAAAAAAAAGGATTAAATACTTGTTACTCCTCGTACTTTTCCCTGAAAAACAGTTTGGTCCCTCGCCTTTTAAATTAAACTGAATAGTCCTTATTCTATCAAATTCTCATATAACAAGTCCAAAATGATCCGAAATGACTATTATGCCCCTCATTTCATATTTTTATTATTATTTTAATTTTTTCTCTATTTTTTTAATTTTTCTCCCTTTTTTTTATATTTTCTCTCCCCCTCCTTCTCTCTCTCCCCTGACCTCTCGCTCCCTCTCTCTCCCTCGACCTCTCCTCTCCCAACTCGATCTCCTCCCTCCAGCACGCTCAACCACCGCATCGGTCCTTCCTCATTCAACCACACCTGCCGCCCTGGTCGATCTGCCCTTGCCAACCACCCCCGGTGATTCTCGCCGACGCCCACCCGCGTCGCTCCGCTGCTCCGATACACGCGCCGTCGACCTGTTCATATAGGGACACCAAATCCCTAAACCAGTATTCTCCTCTCATAAACCTTGTTTCCACCAGTTTGGGTTAAGTCTCCACGCTCTTCTTCTCTTTCGTTATCGATCAATGATTTTGCGGTTCTGTTATATTCTTTCTCTCTTGATTCCAAATTCATATATGGGAGTGATTCAATTTGTTCTCTTCCTATGTATTTTTCGCTGTTTGTGAATTGAGGTACCTCTGGGTTTTCCTGATTTAGGGCTTTCTTTATTTTCCAGTTATGTATAAACCGCCACTACTGAAGTATATTTGAACGGTGGTTGAGCGTGCTGGAGGGAGGAGATCGAGTTGGGAGAGGAGAGGTCGAGGGAGAGAGAGGGAGCGAGAGGTCAGGGGAGAGAGAGAAGGAGGGAGAGAGAAAATATAAAAAAAAAGGGAGAAAAATTAAAAAAATAGAGAAAAAAATTAAAATAATAATAAAAATATGAAATGAGGGGCATAATAGTCATTTCGGATCATTTTGGACTTGTTATATGAGAATTTGATAGAATAAGGACTATTCAGTTTAATTTAAAAGGCGAGGGACCAAACTGTTTTTCAGGGAAAAGTACGAGGAGTAACAAGTATTTAATCCTAAAAAAAAAAAAGATTTATTCGCATGTGAGAAAATGATTTATCATTTATCCACAGGTGCGCGGAAAAGTCATGAATGCATTTAACTTTCTTACTGCCACGATGAAATGACTGGACTACGGACACTAAAATGTGAAATTAATGAAGCACATAATAGATGGGATGGCTTTGCGTAATTGAGCACTGCTTCTTCACTATTATTAGTATTAGAGATGGGATGCCTATGCTTGCCTAGATTAGGCTGGGAGTACTTACAGATTCATCATTCAATACATCTGTTACATCTTCCTGATGCCACAATCTACTACGTCTTTCAGGGCGGTTCGGGGATTCTTCACGAACAACTTCTCTGCCCATGTCTCGAAGCAAATCATTCACCATGAGCTTGTTTTTCTCACTAATAGTTACAAGGCAACGTTGGAGCAGGACACTGATTTCTATTTCTGGAGAAAAACCACAGCCCTTAAGTATATTTATGACATAGTTCTTGTCCATTCCGATGAAGTAACAACATATATGGAGGAATATGTTCCTCTGGCTCTCATCAATTGCATCAAAGCTTATTCTGAGCCTTGACTGAATTCTGCCATCAGGAATTTTTTCCAATTTCTTCAGTGTGCTATTCCAATCTCCTATGCTCCTTCTAAAGAGAAAAGACCCTAAAATTTCAAGAGCCAGTGGTAAACCTCCACAGTAAGCAACCACTCTTCTTGAGAGTTCGACATACTCTTCATTAGGAGAAATATTTTGAAAGGCATGCCAACTGAAGAGCTCAAGAGCTTCTTCTTCATTCATTTCTTGAGCTAGATGTATTGTATCCACTTTCAGTAGCTCTAGCAAATGCCGGTCTCTCGTTGTTATAATAAGTCTACTTCCCGGACCAAAGGAATCACGGCTTATAGCCAATGCATGCAATTGGTCCTCATGATCTACATCATCAAAAATGACAAGTACCTTTTTGCTTCCAAGTCGTTCTTTTATTACATTGACCCCTCTGGAAACATCACCTACCACAATCTTGATTGGTTTTAAGACATCAGAAAGAAGTCTTTCTTGCAGAACAATCTTACCATTTGAGTCCTTTGCAGTCTCCCTAACATCTGCTAGGAAACATCTACTGTCAAAGTCATGATAAAATTTGTTATAGATGGCTTTGGCAACTGTTGTTTTGCCGATTCCACCCATACCCCAAATTCCAACCATGCGAACATCATCATCTAATCCAACACCTAAACACTTACTAATATCATCAACACGAGAATGTATTGCAACTGGGTAGACAGCTAAATTCAAGTATGTGTTGGTCAGCTGTTTGCATATCTCGTCAACTATGCTATTGATAAACTCTGCTTCATGTCTGTCAATTAGATTCAGAAGCAGAACTAAGAAGTAGAAAGAAATGACCAGGTTTAAGCTTAAAGGAGAAAAGAAGGCCAAACCGAAAAGATACCGTATGATCAACCAAAAAGGATAAAGGGGTAACAGCTTGCAGTTAAAAAAAAAACGGAAAAACAAAAAAACAGAAAGAAAAGTATTACCTATCAGCAATATCGAAGCCAACCAAATTCGCTGCTCCTATGAGAGCAGCTCTCCACCTGGCTATCTTATCTCTACCTTCCTTTTGTTTTTCTGAGAGCATGTTTTCTGAAAATATAGACCAATTAAAACCTTGACAATCGATTAAGAAATTCAGCTTCTGCAAGGTCAGCTTTTAATTTTTACCTTCATATTTCTGAAACGCATGAGCAAAGCTACCGGTCTGGTTTCTGACATGTGAAGGATCAACATGATAGAATATGGGGAAAACCAGTTGCCTTCGTGTTCTTCTACACTCCATGATCTGCACCAGCTCCTGGAGACACCATCTCGAATCCGCGTACTTGTCTGAGAAGACTATGAGAGAGATCCTACACCCTTCTATTATCTGCATTAATTTCTCCTCTATGTTTTCTCCCCATCTTAGTCCCTCGGCATCCCTAAACGTCACGACTCCGGCACGATGTAGTGCGGCGTAGAGGTGGTCCGTGAAGGTCCTTCGTGTGTCTTCACCTCTGAAGCTCAAGAAAACGTCGTAGGACGTCCGGTATTTTAAGGGCTCCCATGGGGATGGTGGCCCCAATGGCGACGGCACCGGTGGCGATGAGGATGATGACGGTGGCGGCATTGAAGTAATTAAAGGGCTAAGGTATGCGGTGGTTCAGATTTGAGAAATGAGTCAAATGACGAACAATTTGCTTCGCTTCTCGCATGCTCAACCTAAACCGGTAAGAAAGCCAAGGTCAAGGTCATGTCGACGTCGAGTTTTATTTTTTATCCAGAGTTGGTGGCTACAATTTTCTACGCGTTTCTTCTTTTATATTTTACTTCTTTTCTCAGTCTCCAGTTCTTGTTCATGGCCCCATGTTAGTTTCCAGGAACCCATTCTGTTTCAATCCAGGAATTATTATTCTTGGCCAATTTCAGACTTCTGTTTTGCTTGGATTTCCACGAAATGACTTGTTGGACACTGTAGCTATCCCATGGAGTTCCTAATATGCAGTTCAAATCCAAGTATCCTATTATCAATGTAGAAGTTGAAAAGTCAACTCTATAGAAATTAGGAATAGAAAATTAAGTTTAAACAAGTAATTATTAATGTAGAAGTTATGCGTCCATACATGTGTGCAGGAACAAGTGCCAAGACTTGAGTCATTTAGAATTTTAGATATACAAGAAGCATAGTGATTTTACGATTTTACCACATATCAAGCAAAAGGTCATTAAGCCGAGATATGTGCAGATAATAATCGGAATCCGGTCACCTCCCAGAAAGCAGGGTTCCCTTCCTCTTGTTGGAAGTGGTCAAACCACATAATTAAACATCAATGTTTTAACAAGATATCTTAAGAAAGGCAAAAGACAGTATGGCAATTTGCAATAGTAGATACCATACATAGTTTGATTCATGACACAACAAATATAATACAATAAACAAAACTGACTGATCAGATGACTCATGGCTAGGTCCTGACTGATTACCAGCATCACTTGGAAAATATTCGTATGGGCTAGGCTCACACTCAATGGTTTCACTGATAAGTTTGGGATCCCATACAAGACTGAACCCAGTTTTCTTCACTCTGAAACCAGATCCAATTGCAACTTCAACCTCCACAAAGTCATCATTTAACAAATTTACTCGCCAAATAACTTCATGTGAAGTTATTTCAGTGAGATGAGTTGGCTTGACAACAAAGCTAATGAGCTTGGTATAACTTGTAACAAAAATGGATATACCACTTGGAGACATGCCCTCGTCAAAACAAGAAAAAACTACGCAGACAGTGAAAGCTTGTAAATTAGTTTGAGGCACTTGGAAAAAGACTTGGTCACTTTCTCTGACATATGTGAGCTGCCTTTGGAAAATAATTTCCCCGCAAACAAATGCCACCGTCTCCCGTTGCAGTCAATCCTTATATCATATTAAGCAGATACAATATCAATACGTGAACTGCTTCGGAAAATCATTTCCCACCGTCTCCTGTTGCAGGAGGGAGGGACGGAGGGACAGGGGAGGGGGGAGAGAGTTTGAATTTGGAATTATTGCAAGTGCAGTGCAGTGATCTGATTCCAAGTGTGTGTGTGAGAGAGAGAGAGAGAGAGAGAGAGAGAGAGAATTTGGAATTATTGCAAGTGCAGTGCAGTGATCTGATTCCAAGTCCTTCGACCTAGTTGGTAAATCTCCACTTGCAGGAAGGTTTGTGCAATTACAGAAACATGGACGTTCAAGGTGGGAAAGGCCACTGGGTTCTGGAAGGTTATGAACATTACTGCTTTCCAATGAGTAGTTCAGGTTTTTCAATCTTCCCATATAGGGTGGTACTCGACTTATGGCTGTGCCACTTACAACAATAGTTTTCAGTGATGTCATCTCCCTTATGTCCTTGACAAAATTCTCAAATCTTGAACAGCCAGAAAGAACGAGAGTTTCAATATCTCTCAACTCATAGAAATCCTTTGGAAGGTCCTTGAGCATTTTGCAGTCTTTAAGCCAAAGCAAGTCTTTTTACCATCGCCAATACTGGTGCATCTCTGTCAAACTCTTGCAGCCTTTCATGATCAAATACTCAAGATTTGGGAGTTTTAAAAAGTCTGGTGATTGTGTTGGGTAATGTGAATGACTGAGATCAAGAATCTTGAACTTCTCGAGCACCTGTTGAACAAGACCAATAGAAAACGAAAATCAAAATTCAAAAAGATAAGAAAGAAACAGTTCAAAAGTTTGGTTCAGCTTAATCTACCCTGGGATGTTCCCAAACTTGTACGAGATTGCTGTACTGCAGGTCCATAGAAACCAGGTTTCCTTGATGAAGAAAATCATTTCCTATGAACTTTAGAGAGAATCCATGCCAGCAGAGCCATCTCAAATGTTTGGAAAGATGGTCATAGTCTCCAATCAGCTCTACATAGTTGAGTTGGAGAAATTTCAGTTTCATCTTTGTAAATGCTTTTGTTCTGAAACTCTTTTTCGGAGATCTTTGCAGATTTAGAGCAAGCGCTTTAATCTTTTTAGTTCCCTGTCAACAGAAGGCAATAAGTAAGAAAATCTTGTTTGCATGTGAAAACTGATTTATGCTCATGTCGAAGAGTCATGAATGCCGACTGGATTCTGTACAATAATAATGACATGGAGCACTGAAATGCGATGGAACGCTATATGCTTTTGCATAAATGAAATTTGCAACTTATCTTAAGTATTGGATATGGGATGCATATGCTTGTCTTGAGTGTGAAGTACTTACAGATTCTTCTTGAACAGCCAGAAAGAAAGAGAGTTTCAATATCTCTCAACTCATAGAAATCCTTTGGAAGGTTCTTGAGCATTTTGCAGTCTTTATGGTTTACCAAAGCAAGTCTTTTACCATCGCCAATACTGGTGCATCTCTGACAAACTCTTGCAGCTTTTCATGATCAAATACTCAAGATTTGGGAGTTTTAAAAAGTCTGGTGATGGTGTCGGGTAATGTGAATGACTGAGATCAAGAATCTTCAACTTCTCGAGCACCTGTTAAACAAGAGTACAAGACCCATAGAAAACGAAAATCAAAATTCAAAAAGATGAGAAGGAAACAGTTCAAAAGTTCAGTTCAGCTTAATCTACCCTGGGATGCTCCCAAACTTATATGAGATTGCTGTACTGCAGGTCCATAGAAACCAGGTTTCCTTGATGAAGAAAATCATTTCCTATGAACTTTAGAATCCATGCCAGCAGAGCCATCTCATATTGTTCTGAAACTCTTTTTCGGAGATCTTTGCAGATTTAGAGCAAGCGCTTTAATCTTTTTAGTTCCCTGTTAACAGAAGGCAATAAGTAAGAAAATCTTGTTTGCATGTGAAAACTGATTTATGCTCATGTCGAAGAGTCATGAATGTCGACTGGATTCTGTAGGAGCGCTATATGCTTTTGCATAAATGAAATTTGCAACTTATCTTTAGTATTGGATATGGGATGCATATGCTTGTCTTGAGTGGGAAGTACTTACAGATTCTTCTGTCAATATATCTAGTACATCTTCCTGTCGCCACACTCTTTACTACATTTTTCAGGGTCTTCGGGGTATTCTTCATGAACAACTCTGCCCATGTCGCAAAGCAAATTGTGCATTGTGAGTTTGTTGTTTTCACTAACAACTACAAGGCAACGCTGAATGAGGACACTGATATCTATTATTGCAGAAAGACCACAGCCCTCGAGTATTTTTATGACAAAGTTTTTGTCCATTCCAATGAAGAAACAAGATACATCGAGGAATAAGTTCTTCTGGTTCTCACCAATTGCATCAAAACTTATTCTGAGCTTTTTCTGAATTTTTCCATGAGGAATTTTTTGCAATTTCTTCCATGTGTTTTTCCAATCTCTTATGTCCTTCCTTCCAAAGGGAAAAGACCCTAAAATTTCAAGAGCCAGTGGTAAACCTCCAAAGTAGGTAACCACACTTCTTGAGAGTTCCAAAAATTCTGCCTCAGGACAATTATTTTGAAATGCATGCCAACTAAAGAGCTCAAGATCAGCTTCTTCTTTATTCATTTCTCAAGTCAGATGTATGGTCACTTTAAGTTGCTCCAGCAAATGTTGATCTCTTGTAAAGTAATCTTACCATTTAACTGCTTCGCAGTTTCCCCAACATTTGCAAGAAAACTTGTACCTTCAAAACTACGATAAAATTTGTTGTAGATGGCTTTTGCAACAGATGTTTTGCCCATTCCACCCATACCCCAAATTCCAACCATGTGAACATCATCATCTACTCCAACACATAATGATTTACTAATCTCTTCAACGCGAAAATCTATTTCCAACTGGGTAGTTGGCCACATGTAAGTATGTGTGGGTCTCGGCTGTCTGCTAATCAGGTCAATAATGTCATGGAGAAACTTTCCCTCATTCCTGTCGATTAAATCCAGAAATAGAACTAATTATAAGACTCAGTGTGCAACTACAATGCTGAATTGAGTTAATATCTTATTGATAGTGACTACATTGCCAGAGGAAATAAAATTTAAATAAAGGGTGAAGCTGTACAGATGCTAACAAAATGGACCAAAAAGAAAAAGGAAATTAAATTTAACAGCTGGCAGTAAAAAAAGGGCAAGTGATTACCTATTAGCAGTAGTACGAAGATGGAAGCCAGACAAATTTGCAGCTATCCACCTGGATACATTCTCTGATATCTATTTGCAGCTTTATAAATTACAAATGCCTTCGCAAAACTACCCGTCTGATGCCTGACATCTGAAGGATCAACATGATAGAATATTGGAAAAACAGCTTGCCCCAATGTTATTCTACACTCCATGATCTTCACCAGCTCATCAAGACACCATGTTGAACTTGCATAGTTCGCTGAGAAGCCTATGAGAGAGATCCTAGACCCTTCGATTGCCCTGATCAATGACAGTGATATATCTTCCCCTCTCCTTATTTTGTTGTCGATGAAGGTATGGATTCCAGACGCAACTAATTTACTGTTGACTCAATTCCAGGAAGGTTGATTCTTGGGAACCAATAATGCAAAAGACAAATTATAAAGTAGTGAAAATTCAAAATAGATGTTGGCTTCATAACCAAAACTAATTGACAATGGACGAAGTTAAAATAGGTGTTTGAATCTTACCTTGGAATCCCTTAAAATAGGTCTCTATTTTCCAACATGGAATTCATATTATCAACACTAATGTTTGCCCATACGATGGTGCAACTGTAAGTGACCCAGATATACCACCAGGCAACCACAAGCTGGTTACTAACTAAATGTTAATTGTTGAAGAAACAAGCTAGTAGAGTAATATATGCCGTTCAAAATGTTGGAAGAGATTTAAAATTCAAACTTCCCGTTCCAAAAAAATAAGAATAAAGGAAAAAAGTTCTGAAGGAATATTCTGTAACTATATTAATTCATGCAAATATTTATTAGGCATATGCTTAAACAAAAGTAACTGAACATTCATACGCTTACCTTGAAAATCAATTAGTTTCAGCATAAATAGTAACCTGCGGTCGCTAAAGGCTAGATTTGTGGCCTTGACTGAACTACGTATATCAATCCATCTTTTACCACACCTTCAATGTCCTGAGGACAACCATAAAGGCCTTCTAATATGTTCCCCACGTCTGCAATTCTTGAGAAGAGTGAGACTTGGAAGCCCCTATCAAAGATCATCCGATCACTTGAGTAATCCCAGACAATCTTCTCCTCTTTATCCACAATTACACTGCGACATTATGACAACCATTAAAGAAGGCAAGACAAAAGAATACTTTGAACGCATGCATTCTTCCATTTCCAATAAATGCCCTTTTACTAAGAATGCAGAAACTGAAATGGTCAATTGCCTCTTTGCACCCCCTATACCAAGTGATTGTGGAGAGTTGACTGTCGAGGCCAAACAAAATAAATCTACTTGAACTTCACTAGTTCTGATCGATGGCAAAGAAATGTTAACCAATGACTGACTGGCGATTTCAATGACTGGATGGTTTTAACTTTTGGCCGCAGCATCATGCCAATTAATTGTGAGATATCCTAGGTTTTTCTTGCCTTACAAACCGTCCAAATGTATCTAAAAAGTAAATAACTTTCTGAAGCTGACTCCTCCAGTCCAGGAGTGAAAAGATGAAAGTTCTTCATTCTTTACTTAATTCATATTTAAAATTTAAGTTTAGGACAAACCTGTCATGAAGCCCAGCACCTGCATATCCTTCCAGAACCTTAGCATGCGAGTCTGTTCTGAATATGACAGACTGCTTGGTATACAGCCCTATTGGCTTGCTTGGATAACAATTAACCTGAAAGCCATAATCATGCTTGAGATGTCGATTTGTGAATGAAGCAAATATTGTCATCTGATATATTAAAAGTTTCCTTACGATAGGAGAGTTTAGATTGGCTTTCTGGGTTATGAAGCTCATGGCTCGTCCAGGATATGCACCCACCAAAGTCTCTCCCAAGCCCTTAACTATCTGTATTTTATAAAGAAAGAATGATGATCACATTTGATGGGGTGGTGGGGGAGAGATTTCAAACTCAGAGACAAATCATACCTCTGTAAATTTCTGCAGTATTCCCTGACAAGGGGATTTTTTTTTGTGTGAATAACAAAGGCATAATCGGCACAGATGATTTCTTGAATTTACAGCCATGCATATGTTCTCATGGTCTAGTTTAGCTTTCTTACGACTAATAAAAGCTCTTTCATTCCACTTTGAAGCCCAAACCTGTTGAATAGGGAAAACAACAGATGTCATAATAGCATCATATGATGGATCTTACGTCACCAGAGTCTTGTAGTCGTGCACAAATCTCTGCCTGATAATCTTCCCTCTCTTGAGTATGTACCCAAATGTCACACCAGACTGCTCAATCAACCTCTGGCCACAAAGAAAACACAGATCTCCAAATGACCCAGGACGTGCACACATTGCAGATGCTTCTGCACATAATTGCAAGAAAAGTTCAAAAATAGGACAATAGTAACTATATTCTTTGAGATGGAGAAAAAAATCATATTTGAAATAATATCCTGTGATCAAAGCAATTAAAATTTGGATGTCTATTACTTATACTATCCTGTGTCCAAAGCAATCAAAACTTGATGGTTATTAGATATGTACTGTATAGCTTTCTCAGCCACACACACACAAGCAAACACACTCATTTTTGTGGGGGTTGAATTCCACACTAAAACTTGAATACACGGTACATTCACTGTTGGATGGTTTCAGGCCATGTTTTTCCCAAATAATCTGCTTGTCTTTTAGAGAGAAAAAAAAAATTATTAGTGGAAAGGTTTCCCAATTGAAAAGACGTTTCCTTCGGAACAGTTTTGCAAGAAAATGAGCATTTCCTTTGTTTTTTCTGGCATGGTTATGAAATACCATAAAACTTTTTCATCACCATAACTGAAGCATAGTGAAAAAAATATGTTCTAAAGTGTAAATTTAAAAATCCACCAAACAACATTTTTCATCAAAACAGACAAGGCCAACAGCAAAGCAGTTCATCAAGCAATAAATTTGATTCATGTTTGAACATCTGTTATACATCTGTATATATATAGCCCACAATAACTGCACTTAACTTTTCAGCTTTCACCAATTTTTAATAGACATGAAAACAGACCAATAGGTAGATAAACATAACAAAAATGAGAGAATAGGAGCACTGTAGTAAGCCTTTGAACGAAAGCTCCCTCAGTAACTAAGTTGGTCTTAGGTTGTATGTAGCAAACAGGTATGCGTCATCTAAGACAGTTCAGAACACTTTGTACAGTATCAAGAAGTCCTCTTCCACTGTTTGGGGTTATTAAAAAAAACCCCAACAGAATCCAAAAGATATCAAAATGTTACCTGGGTTTTGTTCTGAAAGTACTTTTAAGGTCGACCCATTAGTTTCCTCTACGCTTTCCAAATCATCTCCCCTACGCCTTTTTATCCTGCAATGCAAGTCACAAATCGTATCTAAATCGCTTCAAATAGAACTTTGACTTATAGTTCTACAAAAAACTGTAGTATCTAATAGAAACTCATACTGCATTAAAAACATGAAACAAAGAAAATGTCCACACCTGCTCTCACTTTCAACATCATCAGCTTCTTTATCTTCTTCATCTTCTTCCTCTGGTGATGGCTCGGAAGAACCGGAGTCTAGTTCTCTCTCAGGCAACCCGGCAATGTACATTGGCAATCGAATACATCAACAAATGTTCACCTCAAAGTTGACATAATAGAAGATACACACAAAGTACTTCAAAAACAACCCACAGGTAAAGGATCATGATTTCTACAAGTAGAAATCAACAACCAAAAAAAAAAAAAGCTATATTTAACCCCCAAAACAAAAGGACATAACTTCTCAAACACTTATGCCCGCAGCAACACCAATATTTCTACTCGTAGAAATCGAGAACAAAGAATGTAGAAGGTAGCAATTCGATAGATTGAACGAGAATGAAAGAAGCGTAGAAATCGATTTGGGTGAAAGAAAGCAGTAAAGCATTCGTTTTATGAAAAGGAAGGATGAAATGAAGTAGTGAGTGTACCGTGGTTGCGAAAGACCAACAGTGATGGGGCTCCTCAAATTTTCAAGCTTTGGAAGAGAAACAGAGAATAGGAAGAAGAGCCTGAAAGCCCGGAAGATACTGAAAGCGGGTTAGAATGGAAAACCAAAACGATGTCGTGTTTCTGTTACAAGAAAACAAAGAAAAAAAAAACAAAAAACCTTCATTCTTTGCTTTTATTCTTTTCATTTTCTTTTCAGTTTTTGGGTTGGGTTGCACTTGATTTGGTGATGTAATGAGAATCCTTGTTTCAATGATTTTTCTCCCTATACTTACTCAATACATCTTAAATCCTTCAATTTATACAATTTGCAATGTTGGTGGAATAGCTCAAGATAAGGCTAAGCCTCATCTAGTATATATCAAACTAGTTTATTCAATATATGTCATCAAATTAGTTTATTCAATGTCTAGATACGTACATTTACATATTGTAGACGAATTCCATTGTAGTAACTTTTGTTTGGGTTATGGTATAAAGTAAACACAACTTTGTTCAATGAATTCTATTAATTCTAGTTTATTCGATTTCCATTTTTTTGGGTTTACTATAGCATGTTATCCATCTAGAAATTCCTTCTATCGAAATGAATGTTGTACTGGTTGTTTTGTAAACAAAATTCTAGGCTGAAGAAGAGATTAACAATAATGCACTTCTGCATCTTCTTGAATTGTGTTTAGCAATGTCATCTTTCCTCTTTTGGAATCTAGAACCCCAATCAATAATGAATTAAATGAGTATATCGATTTAGTTTAATATGTGGGTGTAGTTTGTTAGACGCCATGGGTGCTTAATTAATTTGAAACAAATGCTGTACTGATGATTCTTTGTTGCTATGGGGAAACAGAAGGGCAGGGGACACGATTGTTGGGTAGCCTGTCTTTTGTGCATCTCGGAAGGTGTTATTCGAAGGGTGTTTTGGATGGTGCTGGTTTTCTAGCCGTGGTAACGGCCCATTTTGTACGAGGGGAAGATCAGCAACAACCTCAGACAACCATTTTGATAAAATTTGCTGAAGAGGTGACTGTTCAATTTTTCTGAATTAGAATTTCACACACAACATTGGAGTTTCAACTGCATGGGCAGTTGGATGCATTTCAGTTAGATTCGATGGGAGTGGACGTGCCAAATTGCCAATTTACGTCCATTGACCCTGTGCAATATTTGAAAGTCCATCAATTTTCACTCCCCAAATATATTTAGCACAATGCTAGAGGTCATCGGGAGCTCACTGAACTTACGAGCATCAACACCCTTGTCATTGTTCTTGTTGAAAGCCAAAATCAAAATTCGGAAAACCCAGTGGAAATGAAAAAGTGCGAGAAGTGACCTGAATAATCAACGGTTTGGGGTTTGGTGATTATGTTGAAGGAGATTTGAGTTTTGGTTGGAACAGAGAGATGTCTAAATATAAAAAGTGTTTTGTCGTTTTGGGATAAAGCGCTCTAAAAGCCGTTCCTTGCTTTCATTGTATTATTGTAACATCAAGGAATGACCAAGGTTTTAAATATCGGTATCTTCATATCTATCGATACTTTGAAAAAGATCGAGAGATATCGGAAATATAGGGGATACATGATAACAAAATGCCGTTTTTGAAAAAAAAATCAATTTATTAGAAATTTAGAATTACATATAAATACATATGAATGTCAACTTCATCTACATCCAAAAAGAGACTCTAGGCGGTTGAAAAGTCACTCACTGGTCTACGAAAATGCAATAATCAGACCAAGACATATAACTCATATAGTGCGAATTGTAGTGATGAATATGATAATTATAGATCTCTTTAGAGATGCCGACTGTTTCCTCTATAAGGGGATAATAAGGATGAACTCAACTGGATGACTGATCATATACTTCTCCATATTGATTATATCCATAAGCATCATAACCAAATTTATTGTTGCCTTCATGAGATTCATTTGAGATCCCACTGCGCTCTGTGCCTAAACTGATAGAGTCAAAACTTAAGGCAATTGAAGAAACATCAGATGGGGTACTTTGATCATCAATTGCACCTCTAGTCCTCCTCCCATATCAGGTCTTCTCTTTAGCACCATGACCAGCTGTTCTCACTCTGTGGTCTTCATCTTGGGTGGTATGATCAAAATTACCTTCACAGGTAAATTGGTTTAATCCTCCATCCACAGAAGATTGTCCATATTCATATATTTCACCTCCACCACCTGTTCCTCTTCCACCCTCTCCACCATCATCAGAACTATCTGGAGTTGCTGTACCACCCCACGCATCATCACTATCTGAATTATCTTCTGAGTTTTTAACAACTTCTTCAGATAAGACTCTCTCTACGTTGATTTCAGCATTAGTTGCAGTTTCTACAACTTGTGGAAGAGGTCTTGACTTCCTTCTGCAATGTCATTTGACCTCATTTGAATAATTGAACCTTTATCTTCTTTCTATTATTCAACTACAGAGTTACAAACTACATACAGAGTTACAGACATAGTCATAGACTACACAGTACCAAATCTCTCCTCACACAGATTTGCATTTAGAGAATTACTTCTCACCCAAAATCGCCTTGAGGGTATTTCTCCTCACCTAGATTCGCCTTGAGGGGATTTTTTTCCTCACTTAGATTCGCCTTGAGGGGATTTTCTACTCACCTAGATTCACCTTGAGGGGATTTCTCCTCACTCAGATTTGCCTTGAGGAGATCTCTCTTCACACAGATTTTCATTTAGAGAATTACTGAGTTTTTTTTTTATATCAAATTTTACAAATATTTCTTCACTTTATCGGAGATATATTGCAAATATCTAATATATCGGGGATATTTGACGATGTCGGAGAAATTTCGGTCCGTCGAAAAAAGGAGATATCGGAAATATCGCAGATATTTAAAATCTTGGGAATGACTAGTAGTAAGGTAAAGGCAAGAGAGTTGGTGTTCATGTATGTCGGTGTTTATGTATGCCCCTACTTGATATCTCTTAACCATTTTGCCCTTCTATTTTTTGTATTTCCATTTTCACTATTTTATTTGTTTTTGGTACTAAGAGTCTCGCTTTATTCAAATGTGGAATCTCTTCCAACAAAAAGAAGATTAAAAGTAAACTGTAAAACAAACACTCTCCCGGAGCCGAGGGTTTTTTATTGGAGCTAATTGACCATGTAGGTATTTTGTTTCCTTCTTGAGAGGGGAAGCAACATTTCATTTTCTATTTCTTTGAGATGGGAAGTAGTTGACTATCTAACATAAACTATTATTAAATTACGCTTTTAAATATTTTAAAGATTTCTAAATAGGCTGAAAATTTGCAGAATTGATATATGTTTATAGATGTAAAACTTGAGTGGTTTAGATCAATAAAATGTAATTGAAAAGTGGTTCCCGTAGATGTCTTAAACTATTTAAAAAGAATATAAATCCTTTAGTCAAAAGTCATTGCATTCTTCACCAGCTTATAGAGATATTGTGAATACCACTCCAAAATAAAGAGAGAGAAGCTATTCAAGTATTCAAAGTAGGAGAGTTTTAAATCCTGATTTTGACGTCTTAGTCTATCCCATAACATGAAATCATTTTAGACGTACGTGCATAAATACAAGATCGAAGAGCATATACTGCCCAAATGTTGTCATTTCTATTCCAGAACTTACGCTTCTAACTAGATGAATATATATAAATTAACCTTTGATTGAGGAGCAGAAGTTAATAATTCATCTTTGATAACGTACACCAATCAATGCATTTCTGGCAAAGAAACTAATTAGTTAGTTATTGCATCGGCATAGGGATATGAACAATAATAAATAAAGTCAGTATGGGCATGTGCAACAGTGTATTTGTAGGCGATTTTTAGATATGCGTATGATATAATGCTAGTACCCAATCCAGAAGCGAAGTAAATATCACACGCATACTGTGATAGTCGCCTACAATGTGAATTGAGATTGAATCTAATCTATATCTCTTTACCGAAGAAAAAAATTAATGCGAGCTGACTAAATCCATGAGAGCAATAAACTTGATCAATATTAATTTGCAGGCTGGTATTCACTTAGTATATAGTAGTCATCAAAAGGAGATATATTGATAAAATCGTATTAAAAATCATATCGATCACAGAGAAACAAAAGCAATCTTGTAATACAATATATATATATATATATATATATATATATATATATATATAGAGAGAGAGAGAGAGAGAGAGAGAGAGAGAGAGAGCAATGCATGTACTCATATGCTTATATCATACTAAATCTGAGCAACTAGGTTTCCTTTGAATTAATCATTTCACTTTTGTATCTGACCTTCCCTCCTGTTCCATGCTACTGACTTTGTTTGATAAAGCTTTTCGATTCTTCTGAAGCTCAGTCGGGAGCTTAACGTCAGTTGCCAAACCAACAATTTCAAGAAACCTTATCAGATACCAAGTAATATCAATTTGCCACCATTCAAAACCTTGTCGAGCTGAGTACTCAAAAGCATGGTGGTTATTGTGCCAACCTTCTCCATGAGCTAGCAATCCAAATAACCTAAACAACACAATTTATTATATAATTAAATCACCGAGAAACATAAACATGAACGATGTACATAGTAAAACTACAATATGTAATACTATTAATTACCAATTGTTTTTGGACAAATCACCAGTATCCCATACTTGGTTTCCCCATATGTGGCAAATCGAATTTATCGAAAAAGTTACATGGAGAAAAAATACCGTTCTCACAGCCTATAAAATTATAATAAAAACAAAAAGAAAATAAGCAATAGTTAACTATTGGTTAAATAGAAAGGACGATGCATTTAGAAATTAGAAAAGGTAAGAGAAATTCTATTACCAGTGCCCAAACTAAATAGGGCATTCCTCCTATGCGATAGAGTACAACTCCACAAGCAATACAGTGATAAGGGTAGGTGTAGTGAAGAAACTTATAGTAGCTTTGTTTTTTCAAATCTCCAACATTGTATAGCCGTCCATCATACTGCACAATTTAAGTTAATGAATATTAAGTACGTGTTAGTTCAACCAAAAAAAAAAAAAAACTCAACTCTTATTTGTATTGGAAACAGTGAGTGAGGAGATCAAACATGCAGGAGACTTATACATACACTTCCAAAACGTTTACGAAAATCAAAGATCCAACCAATGTGACTAAACCAGAAACCCTTAAGAGGGGTATGAGGGTCGCTCGGGGTGTCCGTAAACTGGTGGTGACTCCTGTGCGAGCTAACCCATTCAAGAGGACTTCCCTATAAAACCGAAAACCAACTCCATAACTTTATAAATTACGTACAGAAAAAGCTTCAGCTTTTCCGATGTGAAATACATAACAATTAAAACAAAAAATGAAATTTAGGGTATGGCTGAACCTGAAGTGAATGAACGGCGCAATAGGCGAAGAAGTATTCGAGCCATTTGGGAAGCTTGAAGCTTTTGTGGGCGAGATTTCTATGGAAAGATAGAGTTATTCCCACACCGGTGACATAGTAGAGTACTACCGCCAACCAAAATGCTGACCAAGTGAAGTAAAATGGAGCCAGAAGAGCAAGGAGATGTATAGCAGTAAGGGTGAAAACACTAGCTATGTCGACACCGTTCCATTGCCTCCCCAGAAAATATACCGGCTTCTGCACCACCCAAAGTAGCCTTGCCATCGTCTTCAAGCTAAGCTTATATTAAGCTATGTTGCTTCTTTCTTCTGTAGTTGTGTATGAGTGTGTGCCCATATATATACACACGCACACGTACATGCATATTATAGCGAATGTAGGTGGAAGCTAATTATGGGAGCTGCTCGTTAGATTGTGATATTAATTGTTCATATTCATTAGAGTATTGGACTGCATGTATGCATTTACTTTTCGATGGTTTGAAGGGACTTCATTTTTGCCTTAATTAGTCGAACCATGCATGCATCATTTTTGGCATCGACTCATTAACTTCTCTCTTTATTTGGTAATTGATACGTACAAAAATATTAAAACGAGTTGAATTTCTGGCAGTGGCCTTCTTTTTCTAATCGGTTGTGCTTGTGTAGGTGAGGCTAGTATTGGTGTACCGTATACGTCACTAATTCTTCCAATCTGTACAAGTCCATATCCTTTTCTCTTGGGTTGAATATGTAAACCGTAACGAAGAAAAAGGAAAACTTATTAATTATGTACTTGGAGATTCAATAATTTTGCTGTTAGGCTATAAGTATCTAACCTGCAGATGCCGGGACAAAAACTAAGCATTAATTAACGGCAGCATCTATTGGCCGGTGGCCAAAACCATTGTCAGACTTGGTTATGGTTGGCGGTTGGTCGAGGTACAGATCGATCATTCATAGAGTATCAAGAGTTGCAGCCTATATAGAGAGTCGACTTACATAGTCTAATTATTCTATAGTCGCAGATGTCATGTGGTGGTCTGAGTCAATAATATTACTGAATTTAGTGAGGATCGTGCAGCGGGGTGAAAAAAAATTTAACTTAATAGACCAATAAGAAATAAGTACAAATTATTTGGACTAATGACATCAATCCGGATCATCACGTGTACAATGGTCCGAAATCATATTACAATCACTACTAGTAAAACAGCTAGTAGACACTGATTTCAATCCGTATGTGTAACTCTCATTACCCACTGAAATCTGTGTGGGATGGTCATTAGCCACCCTACACTCACGGATTAAATTTCTGTCCCATTTGAGGGGGGTGACCATTGACTTTTGCGTACACAAAAAAGAGTCCGTGTGAGTTATTTAAAAGGGACCCACCAATCTCTCATTTGCTGTATATCCATTAGGAACATCAGTGTGAATGAAATATTGCACAAATCAGTGTGAACCCCATATACAATTTATAATTTAGTAAATTTTAGAAATTATAATTTTTTTAGTAAATTTTAGGAATTATAATTTTCAATTCTAATTAAAATATCTTTATATCTAGCAAAAATTTCTCAATTTATTGAAAAATAAAAGTCATATACGAAGGAGGCTTCTCGATCCCAACAAAAACATAGATCTCGATCCAATACAGAGAGATCAAACAAAAGGATAAAATCTAGTATTCTAGAATGAAGATTAAACCTCTGCAATAAGTAGAACTTATTGACAACATAAGAAAACTAAACAACAAAACACAAAAAAAAAATACATAAACAGAAAGAAAGATTGCAGCCCAGATCCAACTTCAAAACGTCGCGAAAAATGCCAATCCAAGCATCACTATTCCAGCCACCCAACAGATCGGACCAGATCCAACCTAACACATGCAAGATCTCCAACAAAACAGCGATCACAGAGGTGAATCAACCAAAAAGAAGCGCATACACCGACGATATCATCAACCACCCTGATGGGAGCACCGACGTCATCTCCTTTCCGATCCACCAAAACTGATCCAGCAACACGATCCGCCTTCAATGTTTGGGGCTGCTTCTTCTTGATCTATCTGCGCAGGGGCGGAAGCTCGGATTTTCTCTATATGCGTTCCACACAGACTAATATGAGTGGTTGTTTGATTAGAAGGAGATGAGACAGAGATTGGGATATTTGAGTATTTGAAATAGGCTTGGGAAAAGAGAGGAGATATCGACGCTCGACTGTAATTAAAGACCATAGCAGACGGGTAGACAGAGAGAGAGAGTAGATAAATGGAGTTTTTTAGTTTTGAAAGGCAAGAAAGAGAAGAATGCAGTTTTCACGTCCATGTACGTGTACCTAGTTAATTTTTTCAGTTAAATCCATTCATTTCAATCCACACTGATTTTTGTAAGTATTTATTTACTCACACTGATTTATGTGAGTGATTATTTACTCACACTTATATCTGTGAGTATTTATTTACTCACACTGATTTCTGTGAGTATTTATTTACTCACACTGAATTCTGTGAGTGATTATTTATTCACACTGACATCTGTGAGTATTTATTTACTCACACTGAATTCTGTTAGCAATTGTTATTCACATATTATGTTTTGAAATTCTTTCTAATAAATCTTTTAATTTTGAGGAAAGAAATAAAAATTTATTGAGTATAAAATTGTTTAATAAATTATATATTTATTATTCACACGGATATCTGTGTGTAAAAACTTTGTTACAGATATCTATGAGTATAAAGTTATTTAATAAATTATACTTTTGTTATTATTATACACGAATATCTGTGTGTAAAAACTTTCTTACAGATGTCTATAAGTACAAAGTTATTTAATAAATTATATATTTTTATTACACACAGATATCAGTGTGTAGAATATTTCTCACAGATGTCTATATCTATTAAATATTTAAGACACACGGACATCTGTGGCAAACATTATCTCACACAGATTTCAGTGACAATATTGTCAACATGTGCTCATGTAGGGTCCAGTAGATCATTTCACACTGATATCTGTTGCTAGAAACTAAATCCCACAGATTTTTTATCAGTGTGAAAGTCAGTAGGTTTAAAATCAGTGTGCAATAGCATTTTTGCTGGTAGTGAATGTTCCCTACAGAGAGTACTGCAGAAGAAGTAGTTATAATTTTGGCTCCACAAGCAATGGGGATACCAATTGCTAGCGTATCAGTCAAACTTATTACATAATTAAGTTCACATTCATATAGTCATTTAATTATTATCGGAATTATTTCAATGGTTTATCAAATACTTATCCATCTTTTTGTTTCATCCCAGCAGATAAAGCAAAATGTTTTGGAATTCCGACTTATTGGTTGGTTTGATATCTTTAAGTATTTATGATCTTTGTAGGAACTCAAAATATAAGCGGTTCAAGTTGAGCTTGTATTAATGTATAGTATCCCGAAATAGTATAAGTTTGTACTATGAAGCTTGAGGAGTTAAGGGCTTATGCACTCTATTACGTGTTCGGTAAAATATGTTGGATCAGAAGTACATTACTCCAAATTAAATGAAAAGGCCAAATAAAAAAACCAAAAATAAAAAACCAATGTCAAAGTTTTGGATTACGTTTAATGTTAGTGATGTGACTGTACATTTACTCAAATGAAGATAACTGCGAAAGTGCGGAAAAACCAGTTGCATAAATATGATGCATTCATGAAACCTTCTATTTAGGTTACTCCAAATTATGCTTTAGTTTGGATTATTTCACTGCAAGATGAAATAATCTAAACTAAAGCTGATAATATATACGTCCAACAATGGGAGAACCGCGTACTCTACCGTTCACAGAACGTACTATGCAATATTTTTAATTACAAAAGCTGATAATATATATGTCCAAAGTATTTTCCCGTATTTATATCATTAATACTAGACTCCAAACACACTCTATGGGTGTGGATAATTACGTGGAAAGTTATTCCACAGAATGTGGAGAAAATTGCTGCACATATTTTGCTTTTGATTTTTTTTTGTTAATTTTATTTATTTATTTATTTTTTTTTTTGAAAGGATTTGATTTAATTAGATATCAAAGCCATGAAAATAGGCCAGAGTCTAACAGAACTTACATAAGAAGAGCCGGAACAAACCGGATGTCCTATGTAAGTCACACATAAACTCATTAAAGTCTAAATGGTCGCTCGCTGAAACAGCAAGCCAACAAACTAAGTAAGAATAATCTCACTTCCTAAGGCAAAATCATTCATCTAGTCTAATCTGCCAGCACTCAATTGTGGTACACATATCAACTAGAAACATCTTAGAAAATATATAGAAATCACTCCCACTTGAGAAGGCTTGAAGTTCAGAATGTCTAGAAGCTTGTGGGACTTAAGCAAGCGCAGGTCCCTTCCCCGCAGGGTTGGAACCAACACCCTCTACAGCCTCCTTTGTTGCCAACAACCTCGGCATCAGGTTGCTCCTCGGGCCCTTCTGAAGATTCTGCAGTATAAAGCCCAAATTGAGTCCCCTATACACAGGCCCAATCAGCGGCCCATGCAGATCAGACCCAAATCCAGCCACAACCTCAGGCCCAATCAAAGTCAGCGGCCCAGTATCCAGCCCGGTCAAACCAGTGGTCAGCCCTAGGTCAAACCTAAGGTTCCCCGCCGGTTCTTCCAATCTCTCTTCTTGCTCGCAGCCCTTCACTGTAGTCACCTCCAGGACCGGTAAAACAATCCCAGCCAACTCCAGGTCCTGTCCAATCACCGTCGGCGTCACGGCAAACCCTCCTGCCGCCTTCGTCCGCCCAGATCTGACATCGACCAACCAACTCCGACACCACGACACAGGGCCGGATCGCCGACACCAAAGCCGCAGTTCCGATTCGATCCGCCGACCCACGGCCAAAAAAACACCCTCAGTTGAGAATCCCATCAACCGGAGCCTTCGAGAATCTTGGTCGAGATCCTGACGTCGTTGCAGAAGAGACCACAGACTCTTCAATCCCACGTCGCCGTTATCTCGCCTTTGCCTGGGCTGGAGAGCACGAGGCTCGCCGCCGCCATCACGAAAAAGAATTTTCGCTGTACCGGGTCGCTCCGCAGGTTTCGGAGACCCCTTTGCCATCCTTTTTAAGCTTGGCTCTTTTATTTATTTATTTGTGAATTGACCATTTTGTCTTTCTCAAATATTTCAGTTCAAATGTTTTTTTTTTAATATTTGAGGGATATTTTGGTAAATTTTTTTTGCTTTGGCTGACACACTATCGAGTCTACATGATGGCCGACGACATACCCCGAATCTCCACCCAAACCAAATGTCGGTTGAGTGGGACCACCTGAATATCATCGATGCCATCATAGTCACCTAACACCACCATCACCGACTTGTAGAACCATGGTTCTACTTACCAATTGGATCTTTGAATTGATAATGAAACCTTTTATTAGGCCAGATATTGAAAATGGGCAACATGAAACGATTTGAAATAGGCCAGATATTGAAAATGGGCAACATGAAACGATTTGGGTCGAGAACCGTTGGTTACTAGTAACCTTGCAACAAGGAACACATCAGTCCCCTCGTCCTTTTCCACCTTGAAGCTTAATCACCCTAGATAGCCAATGTCGCCATTATACAAGCTGCCATATCATCAATTGCCGCCATTGCAATTTGGATTAACAGGAAAGAGAGACAGATGAAAGAAAATTGCTAAGCTAAGAAAACCTGGTTGGTAAGAAATCATATTGGAAATGAAGATGAAAGGAAATCGGGGAATGAAGAAACAATAAGAGAGAAGGAGAGGGAAAGGAGGAAGGTATGATACGTTTCTCATTTATTTATTTATTTTTTAAAAGAACCATAGCTGTAAATCTGACATAGTGTTACTACAAAACCTTCCGCCTTTGACACTAGAGCCTATTTCCGTTTACCACCTCATTGTACCACATTCATCATCGTAGGATTTGGATATGCAGCGGCAACAGATGTGTAAAGACGTGCAAGGAGTTGATTAATAAATTATAAATTAAAATAAAATCAAGGGGAGGATTAGAGGAAAAAGGGTAACTACATATTATACAAGGCCATATTAAAAAAAAAAAAGCAAAAGACAAAAAAGTTAAGGAAATTCTTCACCAAAAAATTAGCCACAAAATTTAAAAAAAAAAATTGGAACATTTTTTTCCACCACGTTCTATAAAATAGCTACCCCAATAGTTTTCTCCCATACCCTATCCACACCCATACGATGTGTGTTTGGCTTCTAATTTATACTATTATTAAGAGAATAGAGTTTGTCAGTCAAAACAAAATTTTTTTACCAAAATATCCCTCAAATATTAAAAAATATTTGAGCTGAAATATTTGAGAAAGACAAATGGTCAACTCACAAATAAAAGAAAAACAAAACGAATTTAACCAAAAAAATTAAAAATCAAAACAAAATATGTGTAGCAATTTTCTCCACATTTTTTGGAATAACTTCCCAATGTTAAAGGAAAACTGAAATTGGGAGAGAATTGAGTCGTCCTTTCATTGATAATAGGGGCCTTTTTATATAAAGGATTACAAGACATAGAATCAGAGTTGTACAAGGAAAGATAATCGTACAATTAATCGGATATCTATGAATATCTTCGAGAATATCTCTAATTTTAAACCCTATTACAACTAGGTCAAGTAACCTAGAGTTTGGGCCAGACACATGTTCTGGATTTACTTGAACACTCCCCCTTGTGTCACCCAAATGTGGTGCTCTTCTCGTTGCCTCATTAAAAACCTTGCCGAGTAACAAAAACCCAGTGGGACAAAAATAACCTCGGTCGAAGGGGAAAAGGAGCACAACAAACCCTTCACGTTTCGAGACCATACATGTAGACATCTCCCCCTGATGACTACGGTCATGGGAGTTCGGATAACTTCCGCAAAAGACGCTACCAACATGTTCCTCGAAAGTGGAATTTAGGCAATGACTTAATGAGCAAGTCTGCCCCACGTCCTCATATTGAACCTAGTTCATTTTGATCTTGAGGAGAGTTCGCTGTTGCTGATTATCCTTGGTGTTGTCACTTTTGATGTAGCCTTGCTTCATTTGTTCAAAATAAGCAGCATTACCCTAAATGCTCGTAGGCTCATTTGTGGTAGACTTCAAACCACAATTGTTCGAACATGCGTAACTATGGATCCAATCCATATACATTTACGAACCACTTCGTGAAGAGCAATAATCTCTGCATTGTTCGAAGATACAACGACTAGGGTCTATTCTGTAGACCTCCAAGATATCACGGTCTTTACCTATGGTGAACACTTAACCAGTTTGGGAATGACCTATGTATGGGTCAGAGAGACACCCAATATCAGCAAAACCTTCCAAAATACATGTCGTTTTGGGATGGGGATAGTGGACACAGGCCACTGGCCACTGTTGCGGCGTTCCTGGTGTGTGATGGGTCCGAATCCATCATCTCTCTGTAGGGATAGAACAAACCCATATCAATCGTACATCTCAAGTACTGAAAGATATCTTTTACACCAATCCAATGGCGTCGTGTTGACGCAGAGCTATACCTTAGCTAACAAATTTACTGCAAATGAGATGTCCGGTCTTGTGCATTGAGTTAAGTACAATAATACGCCTATTGTACTTAAGTAAGGCACTCTTGCCTCTAGCACATCTTCGTCATCATCCTTTGGACGAAGAGGATCCTTTTCAGGATCAAGACTACGGACGATCATGGGGGTGCTTGAAGGTTTGACCTTGTCAAAATGCCTACCATCTATTAACACGATGCTCAAGTTTTAAACCGAGACATAATAGTACGTGTTCTCCCAAAATCCTTCATCTCAAACTCAGATTTCAAGTGTTCAGCGGTTTCCCTTAACTCTTTAAGGGCTTCCTACAAAGATCATGTCCAACATGAACCGCGATAGAATCTGAAACTTGTTATAGAAAGGCGCGGGCATATCCCTTCCCAATCAAGTAGTCACTTTAGTGAGCGTTTCAACCTTATTGCAAACGCGCTCCGTGGTCTAGAGCCACTTGACTTGGGTAAATGAAGTCCACCATGAACCTTCATGCATATTTAGTATCTAGATCCCCACAGAGATACGTAGTGACCACATTCGTAAGCTGCATGATCAGTTATTCGGAAACTACCAAACTGACAGGGTAGTGGAGTGCAATGACATCCATTACGATAGAATATGTCTCATCGTAGTCGATTCCAGGGCGTTTTATGAGAAGCCTTGCGCCATAAGGCGAGATTGCCATATCTTTTTCTCATCACGCTTTCTAACGAAGACCCATTAGTCAATAGGTTTTATGTTAGGAGGTGTTAGCATCACTAGCTCAAAGACCTTCCTCTTCATTAGAGAATCCAACTTAACCTGGATCACATCTTTCCATTTAGGCCAAATTTCTCTAAGTTGGCATTCATTCATCAACGGAGCGTGGTTCGATATCATCTGACTCAACAAACTCATGCGCAACGAAATGTGCAACTACATCATCAATTATGATGGAGTTTCTTTCCCACGTCTCATGTACACTAGTGTAATTTTCATAGAGCTCTATATTCTCAGGAATAGGTTCTGACGTTGAGGCGTCCCCCAACGATAACCATACCCCGGAAGATTCTCATGAGATGGATTTTGAGTCTTGATGATCAAATGATTGGAATGTGCCAAAGTATCCTTCGAACCCACGGGCCTCTTACGCATGCTAGCTGGGGCCATGACCTGTAACGCCAGAGTGCCACTTTCTTTGGCGTTGGTGCCATGCCTACCTCTGTGTAGGGTGGCGCTACGTCCTCTCGTAGGGACGTCCTTCCTTGCAGGCATATTTGCAGTAGATATGTGTGATCTCGTCATTTTTTTGGGGATTGAGATGAGACATAGTGGGGACAGGCCACGATAATTCCTGTCGTTCCTGCTGAACATCCATGTTCTTATCTCCCCCTAACGACGGAAAGACTGTCTCATCAAAGTGACAACCTGCAAATTTAGTGGTAAGGAGATCGCCTTGCAAGGGCATTAAGTGGCAGACGATTGTTGGAGTCTCAAATCTAACGTAGTTTCGCATTCGTCTGTAAGGACCCATCATAGAGCGCTGTGGCAGCGCAATTGGTACATAAATGGCACACTTAAAGATGCATGAGTACGATACTTGTACCCACTCACTAGCTGTAACGCAAAGGTAGATTGAGTGGCAGTGGGTCGTAGACGAATTAGCATAGTTGCATGCGATATTGCATCATCCCAAGCGGATATAAGAAGATTAGTGCGCATTACCAATGTCTGGGATACCATCGTAGTCGTTTCTGCGAGACCATTGGGTGTGTTCATGGGAATATGATGTCCAATATCAGTCCCAATGCAATAACCGTCGAAAGTCTTCGATGTAAACTCTCTAACATTGTCAATTCCAATTGACTGAATAGGATGATCCGGGGAGTGAGCTCGTTGTCATATGATATGTGCTAGGAGTGTAGCATAAGCAGCATTACAAGTGGACAATGGCATAACACGTGACCAGCGTGTTTGCATGTCAACCAACATCATGAGATATTTAAACGTCTGCAAGTTGGTTGAATCAGTCCACAGAATCCCCATGGATTCTATGTAAGAACAGAATGAGTATTTTCATATCCTTTGCATAGGACGGTCTTAGTCCTAATTTCCCTACGGAACAGGCTTTGTAAAATGAGCGAGGGGCCTTAGAAGCAACCAATGAGGATTTTGGTTGGACCTGAGAGTCAGAAACACTATTTGAAGAAAATTTGGTGATTGCAGCATCACCTAGGGCGCCATCACCATGATGGGCACCATCCATGGCGTCATGGATAGGGACTGTGCCAGCCCTAGGCTAGTGGTGGACTGCGGCGGCGCCAGAGGCAGGACGACAGTGACACTTAGTCCAGAAATCAACTTTTGATTCATGCTTCGTTTCGCTCGAGAGAAAGGATGTCCATGTGAAGTCTTTAGTAGACGGATCATCATATCATGACTAGGATGGCCTATCCTATCGTGACAAAGCCAATATGTGTCTAAATCCAAGAGATATTCTCTCATGACTTTATTGGATTTAATACCTCGAATAGTGACATAGAGTCCACTAGAGAGACACATAAACTTCTCTAAGATGCGCCTTTGTTCGCAATCGTTAGAGGCATTGCAAAGGAACTCATTTCCATTCTCTACATGCTTTTTCGCATGAAATCCGTTGGCTATTCATAGATGCGATTTGCCCTAGGAGCGTAGAGAGTTTCTGTGACAGTAATTAAGGTGCCATTTGGGAACTTGGGCTATTCCATGTCCTTGAATTAATACTAATGACCCAGCCATAGTAGTCACAAAGTAATATTCTCATAATCAAAATTGAGTCATAATGAAAAGAACTCGAAATTTTATTCATAAGCCAAAGGAGTACATCATTGTCTCTTAACCATTAGGAGAATGTAATCCAAATGCTAGCTAATGCAAAACAAAGGTAGTCGCTTGACTTCTTTCGGTAACTCCAAAATAAATATGATCAGGTGAGTAGAGAGATGTCGGTGGAGCAAAGCTCGCTTATGTACCACTTATCTCAAAACCTTCCTAGACATCATACTCATTTTGGATGAGCCTATGTGAAGAAAAACTAAACCAATGGCATTTACTACAAAGTATATGGCAATTGCCTATTACATCTCTTGGAAAAATAAAGACTTAGACAGAATTGGTGATCTATTGATCCCAGCCAGATTTGTAGTCTTCAACCCTTCACTCTAGATCATCTTCATGATCTTCTTGTTCCACATAGTGAGCATCTCTTGCTTCACAATATGCTTTGTAGGCGGTGGCAATTTCTTCACGAGCTCTACAAATGTGTGCCCAATGATCGGATACTCCACATCGAGAACATACATCTCTATGCTCAGACTCCATTGATTGAGGCGCTTTGAAAGCGTCATTTAGATGGCTTTTAGTATTGGTGGCGCCACCGACATGGCCAGAGGCGTTGCCTCCCTCTCTCTTTCCACGTTGACCTCTTCGGTTCCGTGTTTGCCTATTTTGGCGGTTACCTTCCCAAGTAGAGCGATTATATGGACCAGAACGTCCAGAAGTATCCCTAAGATTAGGGTTTCGCTCTTGGCGCCCTCTCTTAGGGGCGCGACTATAATTGGATTCCGAAATATGCTTTGTTTCCACGGATCTCGAATTGTAGTTCTTCACAAAGATGTTGTCATGCTTTTCAGCGACATTCATAGCTCCAATGAGCTCATGAAATCTTGTGATCCGTCCTGCAGTAACATCAATTCGATAGTTCTTAGCAACCATCAATGCAAAGACGGGGAAGGTAGAGAGAGTCTTCTCAATCAACATCGCATCTGTGATCTCTTTACCACAGAATTCCATTAAGGATTTAATGCGAAGTGCTTCCGAGTTGTAGTCAAGAACTGACTTGAAATCACAGAAGCAGAGGCTATGCCATCTCACTTCTAGGTCAGGAAGCAGGGAGTCACAGATGTTGCCAAATCTTTCTTCGAGTGAGACCCACAACCTTCTGGGGTCTTCTTCATTCATACACTCATACTGGACTGAATCATCCATATGACGAGTCATTAGGATGATGGCTTTCGCCTTATTTGCCTCTAAGCCTGCTCTATTTGCTTCCAAAGCTTGAGCTTGCTCAACAGTTAGCACATCCTGGCTAGGCTCGAGAATCGTATCCAGGATTCCATCAGCCTTGAGATGCTGGCGGACATCACGAACCCACTTGTGATATCCAGAGCCAGTTGTTCCCAATGGAGCAAAGTCCGATTTGTTCAGGTTACTGATCCTGAAAGAGAACAAGAAAAATGGTTGGTTTCGGAGCGGAAAAAGCTACCACGAAAACATATAAAATTTCGGAGCGTAGTCGCTTCCAAGAAATTAGGAATTTCTGAGCGTAATCGCTTCCAAGAAATTCAATTCCAAGAGGTATTGGATTAGATCGAAACAGTGACGTAAGTGGTCGATCATAAATTCTCTACAAACTCTAAGTTTGGAGATCTCAACAAGCTCCAAGCTTGGAGTGAGCACGAACCCCCACAGTTCAGCTTTTGGTCTCCCCTATGAAGAAGAAAGGGGGGTAGAAGAAGGGATGTTGCAAGTCCTCGAGAAAAAGAAGAGAAATTGAATTAAAAAATGGAACTTTTAGTAAAAAAACACCTCGAAATAGGTCGCCGGAAAATTTGACCGGAAAAAGTCACTCGAAATATGGCAGGAAAGTTGACCGTTCTGACGTGGCATGCTGCTAATGTGGCACTGGTGCTGACGTGGGAGATGACGTGGCGCTTTGCTGACATGGCAGATGACGTGGCAGAGTTGCTGACGTGGATAGTGACAGCATGCTGATGTCAGCGGCCTGGGCTGCCTTTTTTTTTTTCTTTCTCTCTCTGCCGTTTTTTCTGCAGAAGGTTCAGTGGGCCGGTTCACTGACTTTTAGGCCGGTTTTCACTGTTTTTCTTCCGGTTCCAGAATTCTGGGATCAAATCGCTGCTGCAGGAAAATTTTGGTAGCAATCGGAGGTCCGGAAGGTGGTGAACCGGTGGAGTATTTGCTGCGGGTGGTTTGGAGCTTCCGGTGGCCGGTTCGGTAGGTTTCCAGCCGGTTCTGGTGGTTCTGCCGCCGGTTCTGGACTCCTGCTGTGTAGGGCTTCAAGGTGTGATGTGGAGGCAGAAAAGGATTCAAGGTTTTGTATTCAAATTTAGGGTTTTTGCTTCTTGAATTAGGGTTTGGCTATTTGTTTCAGGGTTAGAGCTTCGTGCTGATAACATGTTTAAGGAAAACTGAAATTGGGGGAGAATTGAGTCGTCCTTTCATTGATAATAGGGGTCTCTTTATATAAAGGAGTACAAGACATAGAATCAGAGTTGTACAAGGAAATATAATCGTACAATTAATTGGGTATCTATGAATATCTCCAAGAATATCTCTAATTCTAAACCCTATTACAACTAGGTCAAGTAACCTAGAGTTTGGGCTAGACACATATTCTGGATTTCTTGGACACCCAAGTAATTATCCACACCCATAGAAGGTGTGTTTGGAGTCTAGATTCATTTAAAGAAAGGGGGAAAAACTGTAGCTTTAAATTTGCCACGATGCTATCGCCAAACCTTCTGCCTTTGACACCACACCTAGGGTTTGGATAAGTCGTGGGAACATATGTGTAATGACGTGCAAAGAGTTGATTACTAAATTTTAAAAAATAAAATAAAAGCAAGTGGAAGAGTAGAGGAAAATGGGTAACTATATATTATACAAGGCAATGTTCAAAAGAAAGAAAATAAAAAGAGAATACAAGGTATATGTCATGGACCAGTAGCAGGAAGCCAGGAAGGGGACGCCACATATAAAATACAATGGAAATATTCGTTGATGCCCATACCAAATAGAAGTGCTTTTTCTTCCTATCTCTTGTAGCTTTTCGTTTGTTTTGTATTGGTATATACTTGAGCTACTGAAAATTCGAAAAGTAATATATCCCCTGCCACAAGCAACCTTAGATTTACTTGGTCAATGATTTAGGCCAAAATTACAGGGTATGTAACTTGGGACCGAAATAATCACATTTGAGGGAGAAAAATGTCCTAAAATAATTGAGCCGGTTGAAATTGTAATTACGAAAAAACTACCACTGATTAAAAAAAAAAAAAATTGTTATTACAAAGACTGTTATGAACCTTCCCTTGTAAAGCTTAGGTTAGATTTTTACAGCTTCTTAAGCTTTTGGATTAGATTGTTGTAAACAAATTGGATTAAACCAATTGATGAGTGTAGATAGAAATTACAGAATATCCTTTAACCCAGCCCTTAACCTCTAAGATAAAATATCAAGTCGACTATGAAAGCAACATGATACCAAAGAGCCAGAGATAGACACTCCAATCGAAATGAAATGAAAACGAAATGAAATGAAATCTAAATTCCTGTAGAAGGCTTTTTGCAGAAGTTGAAATATAGGGAGAGAAGCACACCCTAAACTTAGAAGACTTTTTCCCCACTAAATGAAGAAACACAAAAATATCAGCATCGAAGAAGAAACACCTTGCTGCATTATAAAGGTCATCATTCTTAGCGGATTACAGGCAATGATCTCATATTCTACATTTCTGTTAAGTTTGGCATAAATCTTTCCAATGCATATTGCAGTGATCCGCTTCAATCTTCAAACTACTTGGTAATCAGTCTCCGGCTACATGAACTTGCAATTATTCAACAGGTGAGGTTTGGAAATTAAGGCCTTAAAAACTACTGCGTTGGAGATGTAACATTTTACTTGAGACAGACTTTCAAGATCCTTAGGAATTGCATCATGAGTTAAATTGCAGCCAGGAAACAGTAATGCTCTTAAGGAAGCCAGAGGAGAATATTTGCAACAATTTTCAAGGCTAAGTAGAGAAAAGTTTCAGGTTCTTCAATCTTCCTATGGAGGCTGGCAATGCTGTTATGGCTGTATTATTTAAAAGAAGAGTTGTCAACCATCTTCCCAATGCCGGCATCCAATCTCTCAAATTTCAAACAGCCAGAAAGGACAAGCGTTTCATTTGCTTTCAACTCATAGAAACTCCTTGGAAGATCCTTCAGCCTTATGCAGTATTTGAGATTTACCAAGGCAAGGTTTTAAGATCTCCAATGAACTGGTGAATTTCACACAAACAGTCTTTCAGGATCAGATACGTACTGAAGATTTGGGAGTTTTGAAAAGTCTGGTTATTATTTTAGGTCATGCGAATGACTGATATTAACAAACTTCAACTGGATGGAGGATGAAGAAGTCCATCCATAATATAAACCCTTTAAAGAAAAAACACATCGGCCATATTTGATGATTTATCTGTTCAATAAACACGTTTACAAACCAGCCATTAAATTGAAGAAAATATTATTCTAATCAATATTATGAGATAGCAAAAAGGTGTTGCTACTGATTCAGTAATTCTTGTACAATCAATAGACATGAGTCAGTGAACTGTTAGAACTACAAGAGCTGTAATGATGACAGATCAGCAGCTGCGGAGAAACAAATTAAGTAGCTAAAAATGTGTACCACCATATCCTCCTACTGCCTTGACATATCTTCTCTTCTTGTCAGACAAATCGGGTTGTGTGTATCTATATACAAATTCAGAGTAAAAGCAGCTGCTCTCTGGTGCTCTAGTTTTGAATCAGCATCAAAACTCACATTTGTGAGAAAAGATCTACCGCCCAAGTTTCTACTTCAACTTATCCACAACAAGGACAGGGTTAGTCATATCCAAAAAATAGCAAATCACTGGCTTTGGGTTTTCGATTTCATTTCAGTGACAGGAAACTTGTGTTCAGGTTGCTTTCGCCACTTATAATTTGCTGCTTCAAGCCACAGAGGATGGACCAAAAACTTGTTTTGAATTTTGATTTACTGCCCAGTGAGACTTTTCTGTTCCTGCATCTAATGCAACTACATGGGTCACTGATGAATCCACTTCGGTTGAACATATGGCTCCCAGCTGCTCCGCCATCTTCCACAGGAGATGATTATCAGCCTGGACTTTTGAAGGAATTATACGGCTGAAAACAACTTTGCACCCCTTCAAGACTTCCTTCCTAACAGTTTTCAGAACCTACAAGAATACCGATATCCTATAGGCAAAGCTCTCCAATAATATATATCAAACATAAGAAAGAAAGGAAAGAGGTGAAGTTTTAGTTAACGCAATATTCACCTGCCTTACGTCTCTATCTATAAGATTGCCTCCCAATTCCTACAAGATAGTTCACCAACAATGGATTATTACACAACAACACCACATACTTTAATCAATAGAGACAGCAAGATGTACTTACATAGAAGAAAATCTTGTGGATTCGCTTAAGAAGGTCAAGAACATTTGCAAGAGCGCCTTCAGGCTCACTCTCATCACTCTTCAACTCTGAAAGAGACTCACAAGTGAACCCAAATTGGGCACGACTAGATCTAAAGAAATGATATCTTTCCATCATAATTAGATTGTCCTTGTGCTTTATCCATGCCTACAATAACAGATAGCAACATCGAGAACCTATCAGAAGATTAACAAATTCACACATCATTAAAATGATAGCTAGTGCATCCAAAACATAATTTACTTGTATAAAATTTGTTTTAACATATTCTATCATACTGCTCGAAAAAGAATTGTTTAATATAAAACATGCAGAGATCATTAATTTGTGACTCTATCCAAACATAAAATCTATAATAAAAAGTTCATTTTCTAAACATTTCTTTTTTGAAAATATATATTGTTATAACATTAAGCAGTTAAGCTAGTAGTTCAATGAGAGGTAAAATAACTTGCTGGGCAACCCATGGGTGGAAGATGCTATATGACAATTTCAAACAAAGTTCTTCAAGGGAAATTCTGTTTAAACCACAAAAATTGGCTCCCCTTTAACAAGGTTAACTGGATATGAATGCACTTTAAAATTTCCAGTATTAACAAGGAAAAACTTACATTTTCTGTATCATCCAGTATCAGAACAGCACTTTCTTGCCCAACCACAATATCTAGACCCTTTTGATGTTTTTGGGTACCATCATCACGTGATATCACCCTATCACCAAAGTACTCTTTTTTTTGGGATCAAGCAACTTGGCCATTTCCAATGCATAGGCTCAATCACCCATATACATGTACATTTCAAACATTTCACTGGCTTTCTTCAAAAATGTCCTAATGAAGGGCCTTAACTTGGTCATCATACGCATACAGTCCAGTCTGAAAAGGCTGCCTTTCAACTCATCTGAAAGTATCATATTGCAAGCAAAATCAAAAGATTCAAGTCAATAATCCTTAGGGTAAATATACAAGCATACACCTAAGCAACCAAGAAATGTGTAAAAATGAAGCACTAAAGATGCTACACAAGAAGAAAGACTTCAAAAGACTACATAAAATACCTGGCAGCGAATCTGGTGGGCTCATCAAATATTCTTCTTCTGCCGTCATATGATTCAGCTGGGTGGAATTTAGCCATGTGTGATCAAGATCCAGTACCAAATAAAGTTTCTTATTATTTAGCGATTTCTTAACGTCCGTGTTGTGTAACCGGTCGATTGAAGTCTCAATCCCTGCACAAGAAAATGTTTCACACTACTGTATCACATCCAATATCTAATAATGCAAAATAAAGCTACAATATATGGAAATGGATACATGCTGGATAGGAAAGAGTAACTATATTCTTTGAGGTGGAGAAAAAATCATATTTGAAATAACATCCTGTGTTCAAAGCAATTTAAAACTTGGATGTTTATTAATTAGTTATAATATCCTGTGTCCAAAGCAATCAAAACTTGATGGTTATTAGACATGTACTCTCTAGCTTTCTCAGCCACAAACACACACAAGCAAACACACTCATTTCTGTGGGGGTTGAATCGCACACTAATACCTGAATACATGGTACATTCACTTTTCCCTAATAATCTGCTTGTCTCTTAAAGAGAAAAAAAAATTACTAGTGGAAAAGTTTCCCGATTGAAAAAACAAACTTTTATGTTTTCTTAAACAGGAGATACGTTTCCTCCGGAACACTTTTGCCAGAAAATGAGCGTTTCCTTTGTTTTTTTTCTGGCATTGTTATGAAATACAATAAAACTTTTTCATCATCATAACTGAAGCATAGTGAAAAAAAAAAAAATGTTCTAAAGTGTAAATTTCAAAAATCTACCGAACAACGTTTTTCATCAAAACAAACAAGGCCAACAGCAAAGCAGTTCATCAACTCTTTAGACAAACAACCAATAAACTTGATTCATATTTGAACATCTGTTATATATATATATATATATATATATATATATATATATATATATATATATATATATATATATATAGCCCACAATAACTGCACTTGACTTTTCAGCTTTCACCGATTTTTAATAGACAGGGAAATAGACCAATAGGTAGATAAACATAACCAAAATGAGAGAATAGGAGCACTGTAGTAAGTCTTTGAACAAAAGCTCACTTACTAAGTAAGTTGGTCTTATGTCTGCGTCATCTGAGACAGTTCAGAACACTTTGTACAGTATCAAGAAGTCTTCTTCCACTGTTTGGGGTTATAAAACAAAACACAACAGAATTTGTTCTGGAAGTCCTTGTGAAGTCGATCCATTAGTTTCCTCTACGCTTTCCAAATTATCTCCCTTACGCCTTTTTATCCTGCAATCAAGTCACAAATCATATCTAAATCGCTTCAAATAGAACTCTGACTTATAGTTTTACACAAATTGTAGTATCTAATAGAAACTCCTTCTGCATTAAACACGAAACAAAGAAAATCTTCACACCTGCTCTCACTTTCAACATCACTGCCATCACCATCACCATCACCATAAGCTTCTTTATCTTCTTCCTCTGGTAATGACTCCAAAGAACCGGACTCTAGTTCTCTATCAAGCAACCCGGCAAAGTTATCACTGCTAGAAGAGTGTACTGGCACTACTAGAATTTTGCTCTTAGACATCACGACAATTACATCGGTGAGGAATTCACGCGTTGTAAAAAATTATTTTTAACATCGATTTCTGAAAATTCGATTTCTATTTATATAATTAACATTGTTTATTACTGTTGACTGATGTCCATATTTTGATTTCAAAATTTTTAAAAACGCGGGCGGCTACAAAATTTTCCCACTTTAGTTCACTCACTTTATCTCCAACCTTTGCACATAAAACTTGCGACCCATTTTCTCTCTCGCGCTCTTCCCCGAAACCTGTCCCTCTTCTCCTTTCCCTCCCGCTCACGCTCTCTCTCTCCCTCTCTCTATCTCTCTCCCCTAGTCCCCCTCCCCTCCAATATAACCAAAACCACACAACCCTAGAAAATGAATTCGCAGAGATTTCTTTGTGGCCGGCTCATCTCGGAGGTGTAGCCTGGCGTTGACTCGTCGGAGGAAGGCGAAGAAGATGGTGGCTACGATGAGTCCACCCCGGTGGTCAGAGATCGGTGACAGAGGAGAGAGATTCCTCCAGATCCATTTTCTCTCTCCTTTCCCTCTCTCTCGTCTGTGCTTCTCTCTTCTCTCTCGTCTGTACTCTGGTCTCAAGTAAACTTAGAGGTAAAAAATTCAGCTAATCCATCCTCTTAAATCTTTGGGCCTTTATCAATTTTCACTCTTGAGTACTTGGACTTGGTCGGAACCAATGATAGGGTTCATTCTGTTTTTCAGGCAAAGAAATCCAAGGAGGATCTGAAGGAAGCCTGCTGGTATGGGTTTGCTTAATCTCAATTTCAATGCTATTTAGGAATTGTGCTAGTGTAATCTCAATTTCACTATGACAGATCATGCTCAGATGCTCTTGAACATCTTACGAATTTGGGCCATCTTCTTTTGCAGGTCTCTAGTGTTTCATGATTTTGTGGCGAAGTGCCTGACAAAAGAACATCGGGTTCGAGCGTGAAGAAGAGTGACGGGTCAGAGTATTTGGAAAACGGGTGGGATCCGGATATCAGCTTTCCCATCACATTTCGGTTAATTGTGAGTAGTAGTGGAGCCCTTTGATTATGTTTTTGATGATAAAGATTTAATCTTTAAGCCTAATTTAGTCATTGCTTAGTTTTGAATTGGGAATTTACTATGGATCACAGAGTGTCTCTATTTTGCTTCTGTTTTTCAACTTCCGAACTTTAGTTTTAGCTGATTTCATGCTTTTCGGGTAATGAATATTGCAATGATTGAGAGGAAGAATGGATTGAGAGTTATTTAGTATTGTCCGCAGAGAGAATGAGAGTCAATGGCGTTAATGGAGATGAAGAAGAGATTGAATTCGATCCGGGTTCACCTCCACCGTTCAAATTGGGTGATGTTAGAGCGGCAATCCCAAAGCATTGTTGGGTTAAGGACCCATGGAGGTCCATGAGCTATGTGGTTAGGGATGTGTTGGTGGTTTTTGGGTTGGTTGCGGCTGCGTTTATGTGAACAAGTGGTATGTTTGGCCTCTGTATTGGGTTGCTCAGGGAACCATGTTTTGGGCTCTCTTTGTTCTTGGTCATGATTGGTAAGCTCTAATCACTCCCCTAATTTGAATTTGTTGTTTTGGTGTTTGAAAGATTTTTTTTTTTTTGTAAATTTTTGTGTGGTGGTGGTGTTCATTGTTTGTGTGGTTTTGGATTGTGTAGTGGACATGGAAGCTTTTCGAACAATCCAAAGCTAAATAGTGTGGTTGGACATCTATTGCATTCTTCCATACTTGTACCCTATCATGGATGGTATGTTAGTGATGATTGATAAACTGTTTTGTCATTATGAGTTTTGTTTTCATGTGTTTGATCAGCATTAGCATAAGATGCATTAAAGTGTGAAATGATGATGAAATTGTGTAGGAGAATTAGCCACAGGACTCACCATCAAAACCATGAACATGTTGAGACTGATGAATCATGGCATCCGGTTCGTCTTTTTTCTTGTTTTTTTTTAATTTTTTTTTTTATGAATTCAATGTTCTTGTTCTGCTTTTCTTGAGGCATCCTGGGTTTCTTTATTTGTTTGAAGATGATAAAGTTGCATTCTTGCAGTTGTCTGAGAGAATTTACAGAACTTTGGATAAAACAACAAAAATGTTGCGGTTCACTTTGCCTTTTCCCTTGCTTGCATACCCTTTCTACCTTGTAAGTTTTGAGTGCTTGAATGTTAATCCGGCCCAGAAAATTCATGAAATTAGTAGCTGATTATTATTGGTTTTCTGCAGTGGAATAGAAGTCCAGGAAAGACTGGTTCTCATTTTGAGCCAAGCAGCGACCTCTTTGTCCCCAATGAGAAGAAAGATGTGATCACTTCCACTATATGTTGGATAGCCATGTCTGCTTTGCTTGTGAGATTATCATTTGTGATTGGTCCTATTCAAATGCTTAAGCTCTATGGAATTCCCTACTGGGTAAATTCTACATCTTTAATTTCATATTGGTTTACACTCTACTCTACAAGTAGGATTGCTTTTACCAATCCAATCAAAGTAGGACTCTGTTTCAATGTTAGGTGTTTGTCATGTACTAAACTACTAATCCAATAAAAGAAAATTTATATTTGATTTCTGCTTTAATGTTAGGTATTTGTCATGTGGTTGGATTTAGTGACCTACTTGCACCATCATGGTCACGAAGACAAGTTACCGTGGTATCGTGGAAAGGTACAAAACTGTTGCATTCATGATAGGGATTGTCTTCCATATCATACCACAACAAGGAACTAATTTCTCTGGATACTTTTCATCTAGTCTTGTTTAAGCTAGTCATATAGCTCGTTCAAAGTTTCAAGGTTTTGAAATTTCTTCCAAATGTTTTGGTAGGAATGGAGTTATCTGAGGGGAGGGCTCACAACACTTGATCATGATTACGGATTGATCAATAACATCCATCACGATATTGGAACCCATGTGGTCCATCATCTTTTTCCTCAAATCCCGCCCTCACTACCATTTAGTTGAAGCAGTAAGTACCAACGTGAATTTAATTAGAATTAATACACATACCTGCAGGTTGTTGATGCTTTGCTTCTTGAACTTGTAGACAGAGGCGGCCAAGCCGGTGTTTGGGAAATATTTGAAGAAATCAGGACCTCTACCGTTCCACCTACTCGGAAGTTTTATAACAAGCTTGAAAAAAGACCATTACTTCAGTGACTCTGGGGATGTTGTGTACTACCAAACCGACCGCGAGCTTAGTTCAAAGTAAAGCTTCAATCTTTAGTTAAGTAGACCAAAAAAAAAAGTTTCAAGTAGCAACATTTCTTGTGTTGGTCGTATTGCCATTCAATCATTCTGTGTTCCACAGTGTGGTTATTCCAGCCTGGTGAGTGGCAATTGTTAGTTGGTCTTCAACTGTTATTCTGAGGCTTTGCTTTGCAGTTGCTTCTTATTTCTTTTCTCTGCTGTTTTGGTGATTCATATGGGTTGCGTATGTCTTTTCCTTACTCAAATCAATATATTTTTTTCTCCTTTTCTTTTTATTGTATCTACAAACAGAGCAACTTGTCTTCATATATTTTATTTAGGAGACTTTAATCTTGTTCTTTTCTTTTGCTATTGTATATGGAGAAGTTTAGGCCATATGTCCCCTTCTCCCTACTCTTTGTACTGTTTTTATCAATAATATTAATGAGAATTTTCTTTTGCTTACCACTAGTATTCTCATTGTGATACTTTTCTAGTGTAGAAACTGATTTAGTAGTCACTTCTAAACTAGAAATTGAAGCAAAAAGAATGAAGACACAACAATTTGAAATAACAAACTGATGTTATAAATGACTCATGACATCAGTTCTATCTATAGAACATATGTCTAATACTGATATATAAATCACTTTCTTATGTAAAACGATGTCATAGTAGGATACGAAATCAGTTTTTTATAAATCAAACGATGTCTATAGTCATTTTATACATCAGGATCTTATAAGAAACTGATGTCCAAAGTCATTTTTAACATCGGCTAAAAACTGATGTCTGGGATTTCCTGATCTTTAACATCACCCACTAAGACATCGGATGATTTTTTTTTTAACATCGGTTTCTGGCTGATGTCTAAGACCAAAATTCTAGTAGTGCGGAGACTCGGCCAGACTCATATAAATTGTATAGGGAATCGAATACTTTAACAAATGTTCACCTCAAAGTCGATGTAAATAGAAGATACACATAAAGTACCTCAAAAAAACACCCCACAGAAAAGGATCAAGATTTCTACTATATTAAACCCCCAAAACAAAAGGACATAACTTCTCAACACTTAAGGCCGCAACAATACCAATATTTCTACTCGTAGAAAATAAGAACAATAAAGAATGTAGAAAGGTAGCAACTTATACTTTCACAGCTGATCAAAGCATTATTGCACAATGCTCAAAGAGCAACTAGGTCATGAACAACCAAATTGGTACCAAACGAAGACCTAACAAGTGATAAGAAGCTAGCAATTCGACTAATACTACGAGAATGAAAGAAGCGTAGAAATCGATTTGGGTGAAAGAAAGTAGTAAAGCGCGAAGGAAATCAAGAAGCCTAGCATTTATTTTATGATTTATGTTGCATTTATTTTACGACACAATCAAATTTAAACAGAGTACAGATCTCAAATCAAAGCTTAATGTCTCAACATACAGCCTGTTATTATCTAATTATTACAAAACTAAAGCTTTATAAGACACTTATTCCAGAACTAATACTCCCCAGATCTATGCCTCAATTTCTAGTTATCTATAAGTATACAATACAGGTTGTTCTTATATAGGTACAGCAATAGTTTTGATAGGGAGGTGATATAAGCAGAGGCTAATTCTCAACTAATAACTAGTTCAAATTATAGGAAGGCTATTTTAAAGTTCAGGGCTTCAAAAGAAATACTCTTTCAAAAACTTGAAAAACGTGATGCTCCTACTAGGCTAAACAACACATAAGATCAACAAATAAGAGTTTAATTGAAAACGATCATGGAAGAAGGCACTCACCTATTTCTAAGATGAAAAATCAAACCCACAAATGAAACAATCTATTGTTGATATTCCCAAATCAAAAGCACAAGATGAAAACCTAATTAATCGGCAAAAAAAGAAACTAAAAATTGAAATCTCAAAAACAAAATGTACCAGAAGAACCATGATTGATGAACTTACTGAGATTTGAATGGCGTGGTGATTTGTCACCGTTGGAGCGTTCTCATCCATGAGACATGGCAGAACAGACTGAAATTTGAGAGTGAGATGAGGCGCAGGATATCACAAAGAGAAATGGATGGGAGTGTAATTTTTCAAAGAGACGCTGAGCTGGTATTTTTAGAGTTTCATTTACTTTGTTCCGCTACAGTAGGATAACTTGATAAGCCGCTTCCCATAAGTTACACTCTTCATATTGGCTTCTGCAGCTCTGCTTATGGCTCTGAAAAAGCGACTTAATTGCCAAGCACCGGTTTGTCCATTCCTTATAATTTAAGAAGCTTACAAGCGCCCTCAATCCTGGCTGCTGATGTCTCATCCTGGGAAAATCGTTTTAGTCCACTCAGGCCTTGTCGAGATGAAAAGTCCAGGTATTGCAATTCATCTATCGAGGATGGTACTTCACTTATGGCTGTGCCACTTATAACAAGAGTTTTCAACAACCTCATTTTTCCTATATGCTTGCTCAACTTCTTAAATCTCGAACAGCCAGAAAGAACAAGAGTCCTAACAGAACGCAACTTATAAAAATCCTTCGGAAGGTCCTTGAGCTTAGTGCAGCTTTTAAGATTTAGCAAGGCAAGTTGAGAAAGAAGTCCAATGGACCTGTCAATCTCTGGCAAATTCACACAGTCTTTAAGGATCAAATACTGTAGATTTGGGAGTTGTGAAAAGTCTGGTGATTTTGTTAGGTACTGTGAATGACTGAGATTAAGTATCTCCAAATTCCAAAGCCGCTGTTAGACAACACCAAAAGAAGAATAAGGAAAAAAATCAAAAATCCACAAAGAAGAAAAGCAGAGAGTGATGTAACGTATTAAACCAGAGGGAATATGTTTGAAAGTTTCTTAATATACCCTGAAATGCTCCCAAACTCGTACGGGACCGCTGTACCGCAGGTCCATAGAAACCAGGTAACTTGCATCCCGAAACTCATCTCGAGTGATCAGAGAGGATCCTCGCAAGCAGAGCCATCTTAACTTTTTGGGAAGCTTGTTGCAGTCTCCAGTGAGTAGTACATACTTGAGTTGGAGCAATTTCAGTCCCCTCATGTTTCTAAATGCTCCTATACTGATACTCAAGATGTGAGATCTTTGCAAAATTAGAGCGAGTCCTTCAGTCTCTTCAGTTCCCTGTTAACAGAAGGCACTAAATTAAAAAAAAAAAAAAAAAAAAGGATTATTCGCATGTGAGAATATGATTTATCCACAGGCGTGCGGAAGAGTCATGAGTGCATTTTAACTTCCCTACTTCCACAATGATATGACTGGATTACGGACAATAGAATATGAAATTAATGAAGCAGTACTATTAGAATTAGAGATAGGATGGCTTTGCGTAATTGAGCACTACTTCTTCACTATTAGTATTAGAGATAGGAATAGGATGCCTATGCTTGTCTTGATTGGGCTGGGAGTACTTACAGATTCATCTCTCAAAACATCTATTACATCTTCTTGACGCCACAATCTACTACGTCTTTCAGGGTGGTTCGGGGATTCTTCACGAACAATTTCTCTGCCCATGTCTCGAAGCAAATCATGCATCATTACCTTGTCTTTTTCATTAACAGTTACGAGGCAACGTTCAGAGAGGACACTAATTGCTACACCTGCAGCAACACCACAGCCTTCCAGTATTTTTATGACATGGTTTTTGTCCATTCCAATGAAGAAACAACATATGTGGAGGAATATGTGCCTCTGCCACTCCTCAAGTGCATCAAAGCTTATTCTGAGCTTTGACTGAATTGTGTCATCAGGAATTTTTTCCAATTTCTTCAGTGTGCTCTTCCAATCTCCTATGCTCCTTCCAAAGAGGAAAGACCCTAAAATTTCAAGAGCCAGTGGTAAACCCCCACAGTAAGTAACCACTCTTTTTGAGAGTTCGATATAGTCTTCATTAGGAGAATAATTTTGAAAGGCATGCCGACTGAAGAGCTCAAGAGCTTCTTCTTCATTCATTTCTTGTGTCAGATGTATTTTATCCACTTTCACTAGTTGTAACAAATGTCGATCTCTTGTTGTTATAATAATTATACTTCCCAGACCAAAGGAATCACGGCTTATTGCCAATGCAGTCAATTGGTCCACATGATCGACATTGTCGACGATGACAAGTACCTTTTTGCTTCTAAGTCGTTCTTTGATCACATTGATGCCATTGGAAACATCACCTACCTCTATCTTGGTTGGTTTTAAGACATCAGAAAGAAGTCTTTTTTGCAGTGCAATCTTACCACTTGAGTCCTTTGCTGTTTCCCTAACATCTGCTAGGAAACTTCTACTGTCAAAGTCATGATAAAATTTGTTATAGATGGCTTTGGCAACTGTTGTTTTGCCGATTCCACCCATACCCCAAATTCCAACCATGCAAACAGCATTATCTAATCTAACACGTAAATATTCACTAATATCTTTAACACGAGAATCAATTCCAACAGGATAGACAGCTAAATTCAAGTATGGGGTGGTCAGCTGTCTGCATATCTCGTCAACAATGCTATTGATAAACTCTGCTTCATGCCTGTCAATTAGATTCAGAAGCAGAACTAAGAAGTATAAAGAAATCACCACATTGACTAAAGTATAAAGGAGAAAAGAAGGACCAAACTGAAAAGATAGGAAGTAAAATATATATATATAATAAAATAAAAAGGAAAAAAGAAATATATATATAAAATAAAATAAAAAGGAAAAAAGAAGAGTATTACCTATCAGCAATATCGAAGCCAGCCAAATTCGCCGCTCCTCTAAGAGCAGCTCTCCACCTTGCTATCTTATCTCTACCTTGATGTACTGTGGCTTCATGTCTCTCAAACGCATGAGCAAAGATACCGGTCTGGTTTCTGACATGTGAAGGATCGACATGATAGAATATTGGGAAAACCCGTTGCCTTTGTGTTTTTCTACACTCCATGATCTGCACCAGCTCCTCGAGGCACCAACTCGAATCCGCGTAATTTTCTGAGAAGACGATGAGTGAGATCCTACACCCTTGGATTATCTCCACCAAATCCTCCGCTATGTTTTCTCCCCTTCTTAGTCCCTCGGCATCCCTAAACGTCCTGACTCCGGCACGAACTAGTGCCGCGTAGAGGTGGTCCGTGAAGGTCCTCCGTGTGTCTTCACCTCTGAAGCTCAAGAACACATCGTACGTGTAGTTAGGGAACTCCGGTGGCCTTGAGTATGGTGGCCCCGATGGAAGCGATGAGGATGATGACGATGCCTTCATTGGAGTAAAAAGGGCTATGGATGCAGTGGTTTAGATTTGAGAAATGACGATGGACAATCGGTAAGAAGAGCAAGTGTTAGAATTTGTGGCTTTGATACCACTGTTGTAATTTGGTGCGGAAGCTTTAGAAGTAGTGGGCTAGGACAATGGGTTTAGGACTTCAGTTTTAGGAGCAAGAGTCTGGTAGAAAGAGTAGTTAAAGCAGAGGAGGTGTTTTGTATTAGAATTTGTGGCTCTGATACCACTGTCAGAATTTGTGGCTCTGAAACCACAAATTCTAACAGCAAGCTCAGGTCAGGTCAAGTAAACGGTTTGATTTCTTATTCAGAGGCATCATCAACGCGTTTCTTTCACCCAGTGACAGCGACCTTTTTTCTCCAGTTCTTGTTCATGGCCCCATGTTGGTTTCCACGAACACACCTTTTCTTTTCTCGTAATGCGTAGACATGGACACCGTATATTCTTGGCAATTTCAGACTCCGTTTTCCTTGGTCATTTCCAAGAAATGACTCGTAGGAAAGGAGGGATTAAATTGAACAGCTACCCCAGCCTTTTATGCAGTTAAATTCCAAGTATCCTATTATCAAAAGGAAAGGAGATGCCTTTAGCTCTAGAAAAAGTAGAAAAATGATTAATTACATTTTAGTTTCCTAATTATGGGGTGTTTTCAATTTCATACCAAAATATCAAAATTTTATCATTTACGTAGCTTAACTTGACTTTGTTTGTTATTTTCAATGATCAATATATAGTTTTAATGATAGTTTTGATTTTTTTTTTTTTTTGAAGAGCCCGAGGGCTAAAATATATTCATCATAACCCAGAAGTTACATATCATTCCGCTGCCATCTAGACAGATAAGAAGATAGTGGTAATACCCACAGTGGTACATAGAAAATAGACCTACTCATTGTACAATCAAATACCTAGACATAGCGGGATCCTCCTTTGGTACTACGCCGGAGGCGCTAGAAGGATCCAGCCCTCCCAACCTAACTCTTAACTAGCAAATCTAGTCGCCTAGAGACCTCAATCGATGTACAACTAGAGACACTGAGAATTAAGTCAACAAGACCAAGACCAATTGCTAAAACTAGATGCACAAAGGTGCCTAGACTGTTCCTGAATGTAGGGAATTATTGAAGACTAACCAAAGTAAATAGGGTCTAGGTCAAAACCAACCCAGCCCAAAATAGCAGCCTAATAGCCCCAAGAAAGAAACCCAACTCAGGCCCAACAATGAACATCTTGACCTAAGCCCACATTCCATCTTCACCCTCACTGGTCGACCGCCACCACCCGATACCAAACCCTGCCGCCGCAACTGACGCCAGCCCTCGCCACTGCCACTGACGCCAGCCTCGCCGCCGCAAGGCAATGCCCGACTTCGCTGCCTCAGCCCACGTTGAAGCCCGACTAAGCCACGCCGAAACTAGTCTGATCCAACATGCCGCCGCCACCGTCCAGCCCCTCCATCACGTCGTGATCATGGAGATGCCTTGACGATGCTCGACCCGCGTTGTACCGCCGCCCATTGGGCCCAAGATTTCTTCCGGTGCTCGTCGCCAAAAACCATCCAGAGCATGACTCGAGCCAAACCCTTCTCCAAGAAGCTTCCGGGCATCTAGTTTTCAAATTCCCGTCCGGCAGCAGCCTCTAGCAGGTGAGGCAAGCCAACGCCGTCCATGAGCGCCGCCGGACAAGAAGAAAAATTGCTAACCCTAGACCAAGAAACAGTCCGAGTTTTGTGGGGCAGGACTTTTTTTGTCGTTAGCTTCTTAATGATAGTTTTGATGATTTAATGATAGTTTTGATGATTTAAGTTATGAGGGACATATTATTGATGAAGTTAAGTCTTTAGTTCAGTCTTTTAATTCCTGTAGTGGGCAATTTGTGTAACGGGAAGGCGATGGAATTCCTCACCGGTTAGCAAAGGAAGCCTTGAAAATTAGTCAACCTTTTCTTTGTTTGGAGTCCCAGCCTGATGGCTCCATCAGTGTGTCAATATGGACTTTCAGTGTGAAGTCTAGTTTGGGAAGCTTTTACGCAATCTCTACCTATTGATGATTGCTATCACCGTTTCCACAACTCGTTGTAATTGATTCATATTCAATGAAGTTCTTCTTTGATAAAAAAAAAAACATTAACTTTATTTGTTATTTTCAAATTCAGAGTTAGAATTTCTATTACAAACTGTTAGATGTTGATGTGGTTGTTTTTTTTTTTTAGGGCAACGGAAGACTGATCCATTGATGGTAAATCATATGACCTCACTCGGTCAAGCATGAAGGGTACAAACACCCCTCATATTACAATGAATGCTCTCGAAGAGTACTAAATCCGAAGAAATCCAAAAAAAACTAAAGATCAAACTGACTGCACAAGCAGTCAGACTAAAACCTAAAGGGAATGCAAAAACTAAAACCTGAAAGAAACTAACAACAAAATTTATTCTGACATAACCCTAAATCTCCGCATCTGCCTTGATTAGCTTGGGGCCTAAGACCATCTTGGTGTACCCCTCCACCCGTCAAAATAGTTAGGCCTCATCAAAAAGCCCGCGGATCAAGTGGGCCGATGGAGGCCCGCCGGCCCGCAGGGCTTTTGGCCCGGCCCGGCCCGTCAAAAAACCCGCAAAAGCCCGCCTTGGTGGGCCGATGGAGGCCCGCAAAAAAGCCCGCAAAAACCCGGCCCGGCCCGCCAAAAGCCCGCTAGGCCCGGCCCGTAAAAGCCCGCAAAATATTATATATATATGTGTGTGTGTGTGTGTGTGTGTGTGTGTGTTATATATGTAGATATATCTATATGTGTGTGTGTGTGTTTATAAATATATATATATATATATAGACACATATAGATATATATTTGTGTGTGTGTTTATATATATATATATATATATATATATATAGTCATATAGATATATATATATATATATATATATATATATATCAATATATCATATATGTGTGTGTGTTTATATATATATATATAGAGATATATATATATATGTGTGTGTGTGTGTGTTTATATATATATATATGTGTGTGTGTGTGTTTATATATATATATATATATATATAGAGAGAGAGAGAGAGATATATATATATATATATATATATATATATATATATATATATATATATAGATATATCATATATGTGTGTGTGTTTATATATATATATATATATATATTAATATATATGTGTGTGTGTATAGAGATATATATATATATATATATATATATATATATATGTGTGTGTGTGTGTGTGTGTGTGTGTGTGTGTGTGGGGAAGTTCTTATATAAAATATGTGCATATATATATTCTACATATCGGTTGACCAATCTGATCGGATTCGAAAATATGGTGAAATTGGCTAAATTTTTTACCACACTCATAATTTATTGTAATAAACTCATCCAACGGTCGGTTTTTCCATTTTCTTTGAATTGATAGGGGTTGCTCTTTGGAGTGTATGATATATAAATATAGGTTTATAAGAGTAACTACGTTTGACCTAGTTGATCGAATTCGAAACGAGAACCAAATTGGCTGAATTTTCTACAACCACCATAAAACATTACAATCTCTCCATCGAGCGGTTGGTTTCTCCGAATTCATTTTCTACTTCATGGTTGCTTTAGAATGAACCTAAACAATTTAAATGCAATGTATAAGTCATACAACTATAGGAATAAAATTGGTATAGACCAATGTGTTTGTAATTAAAATTAATTTTTTTTATCTTATATCCACGCACATCCATTGATGGAATATATACAAACGTGATGTGAAAAAATAAGCACGTTTCGCAGTTGTCACGGCATCGGTCAACCAATAAAACATATAAGTGACTACGGTTGACCAATCCGATCGGATTCGAAAATATGGTGAAATTGGCTAAATTTTTTACCACACTCATAATTTGTTGTAATAAACTCATCCAACGGTCAGTTTTTCCATTTTCTTTGAATTGATAGGGGTTGCTCTTTGGAGTGTATGATATATAAATATAGATTTATATGAGTAACTACGTTTGATCTAGTTGATCGAATTCGAAACGATAACCAAATTGGCTGGATTTTCTACAATCACCATAAAACATTACAATCTCTCCATCGAGCGGTTGGTTTCTCCGAATTCATTTTCTACTTCATGGTTGCTTTAGAATGAACCTAAACAATTTAAATGCAATGTATAAGTCATACAACTTTAGGAATAAAATTGGTATAGACCAATGTGTTTGTAATTAAAATTAATTTTTTTTATCTTATGTCCACGCACATCCATTGATGGAATATATACAAACGTGATGTGAAAAAATAAGCACGTTTCGCGGTTGTCACGGCATCGGTCAACCAATAAAACATATAAGTGACTACGGTTGACCAATCCGATCGGATTCGAAAATATGGTGAAATTGGCTAAATTTTTTACCACACTCATAATTTATTGTAATAAACTCATCCAACGGTCGGTTTTTCCATTTTCTTTGAATTGATAGGGGTTGCTCTTTGGAGTGTATGATATATAAATATAGGTTTATAAGAGTAACTACGTTTGACCTAGTTGATCGAATTCGAAACGTGAACCAAATTGGCTAGATTTTCTACAACCACCATAAAACATTACAATCTCTCCATCAAGCGGTTGGTTTCTCCGAATTCATTTTCCACTTCATGGTTGCTTTAGAATGAACTTAAACAATTTAAATGCAATGTATAAGTCATATAACTTTAGGAATAAAATTGGTATAGTCCAATGTGTTTGTAATTAAAATTAATTTTTTTTTATCTTATGTCCACGCACATCCATCGATGGAATAATACAAACGTGATGTGAAAAAATAAGCACGTTTCGCGGTTGCCACGCCATCGGTCAACCAATAAAACATATAAGTGACTACGGTTGACCAATCCGATCGGATTCAAAAATATGGTTAAATTGGCTAAATTTTTTACCACACTCATAATTTATTGTAATAAACTCATCCAACGGTCGGTTTCTCATTTTCTTTGAATTGCTATATGTAGCTCTTTGGAGTGTATGATGTATAAATATAGATTTATAAAAAATTAGTGTCTTTAAAAATTTATTTATCAACAAATTAGTATCTATATATAAATATAGATTTTTTTTGGTACAATATAGTTATATAGATTATTATCTTTGGTTGTATTTGATCATTATCCATTGAATTTCCAAAGCTTGATTAAAAAAAAAATATACTTGTGTCTTTAAATATTTATTTATAAATAAAGCCCGCAAGGCCCGGCCCAAAAAAGCCCGCAAGGCTAAGCCCGGCCCGGCCCGAAAAAGCCCGCAAGGCCCGCTTTATATGGACAGGCTTGGATCCTTTGATTTTTAATAAAGCCCGGCCCGGCCCGGCCCGCAATTATTTAAAAATATAGCAAGGCCCGGCCCGGCCCGGCCCGTTGACGACCCCTAAAAATAGTGAACAACCCGGATCTAGGATCATGTTGAGTCCAGCCCACAGCAAGCTTACCAAAAGGCCCGGCCCAACTTCAGCCCAAAACAGAAAGAGGAGGGAAAGTGGGCTTAAGCCCAAAAGCCCAGCCCAACTCCCACTGACCTCACTCTGAGATTGGATCGGAGAGCACCGGAAACCTAGAAGGCTCGCCGGAGCCGCTGCTACCCTACACACTCGACCTCTGCCCTACCAACATCTCCGGCGGTCGACCTCGCTCTTCAGCCATTGGAAGAATTCGACGGAGCCTGGTGTGGGTGCTCACCAAACCTCGCTGGCAATCAAGTCCGCCGCCAAGCCTCGACCCGACTTCACTCCCAAATCCGCTGCACAGATTCAATCACTACCACCAGTCGACGTTTGCTGCGACTGTACGCGCACTAATCTAGAAACCGACGTCGATACCAATCCGACCTCTGTGCGACAAAGCTCTACCTCTGAGCCGTGACCTTGGCCTCTCCACCGCAAATCGAAGGAAGAAGTCTTCCCCGCCTGCTCTACCGAACCGAGAAGGCGACGCCGAGCGTCAAAAGAAAGCGGACGAAGCCGCCGCCCTGCTTCACGAAACTAGGGTTTCGGAATGCAGCTCCGCGAAAAGTGGAGCACTAGATGTTGATGTGGTTGTTAAGTGGTGATATGCCTATTAAATCTTGACATAGCATTGCCACGTAGATTCAAAATAAGGAGAAAAAAAAATTATTCAAAACCTCAAATCTTCCTAGATTACCTATCACTATTAGTGAATTAGTGAGTAACTATTCTATGGTCCCGGACACGTGGCAGTGTCATAAGGTGGTCTGGACCAATAATATTACACGAATTTAGTGGAAACCATTGCAAGAGGTGATAGGAAAAAAAAAAAAACCGAACCAATTAAGATTAAGTGCATGTCATATGAACCAATGATATCGACCTGGACCACCACGTTTATCATAAGGATCCGGATCCTCTCCTAACCCAACAATCTACCTAAGCTACCTAAGCTTTGAATGAGGTGATGACACATGGCTTTTATGAGATCCAATGGTCTACAACAAACTCACATGATTTTTCTCTCTTATTTTTAACTTTTATTTTGTCTTTGCCCATATTTCTTCTGTCTGTACTTTATCTTCTCACTTCTGTTCTTTCTCTCTTGCTTTCTGTTCTTCTATCCCAATTACCAGACCCAAAATCTCATACTTCTATCACCACCCCTGTGCGCTCTTCTTAAGTAGAGGACCTGGGTCTATGTATGAATCTGAGTATTTCATACCATATCTACGAAATCAATTACCACAACATCAAAATAGAATCTCAAAATGAGCACAATCACAATTGCTTCTTCCCTAAAACTCTATGAAAATTTCAGAAAATCAAGAGCTCCCATCAAACCCATCGAAACCCACTTAAGAGTATTGTTAAGGGTGCTGATTGCTGAGTGAATTGTATTTCTTCTGGGTTTGATAGCTTGGTATCAGAGTCTCCATGGCTCACGCTGATACATGATCATCTATCCGTCGGCGCTGCTTCTTCGATTGGTTTTGGGCGATTTCCAGTTCAAGATTCGAGCTCCTTCATTTGTTTGATTAATTTTACTTGATTATATCATCTTTATCTGGGCTTGTTCTTCATCGGTTCATCCCTTGAATTTTGGGATATGCATTTTGGATTGAGCTTTTTCTGGGTCAATCACTGATGATTTTCAATAAAGAGGAATCAAAGAGTAATCACTACGAATGAGAGAGAAAGACAAAAGAAAGATGGGCAGTGAAAGGAAAAAACAAAGCATGAGTTAGTTGTAGGCCATTGGATTCGATACCGACACGTGTCTTAATCTTCTTCAAAGCTTAGGTATAGGGCTGGGCACGGGCCGGGACGGGCTGAAATTGTTGTAATCCTGAAGCCCGTCCCGGAAGTAAAGTTCGGTACGGGCCGGGACGGTTTAGGCAGTTTTGAGAATTGATCCAGACAGGCCCGAACCCTATCGGTATCTGGCCGGGACCGGGACCAATCCGGGACAGTCCCGAAAAAAAAGAGAGAGGGAGGTTTCCAGTTTCCTGAGCTTGCAGGATTTTTTAATTAAAAAAAAATTTGATCGTGCATCTTCCCAGACTGACCTCTTGGCTCTAGCCATGAATTACAACCAACTAAACAAAAATAAAGCAAGCAATACAACTCAAAGATCAAATTTTACAAGCCCTGTTCTCAACTTTTACAAACCTAGATCTCAAGAAAAGGAAAATAATTAAATTACCCTGCATATACCATTTCTTTCACAGAACATGCACAAATTGACAAAACCCAGATCTTAAAAAAATCATTAAAATCGATAGGGACAAATCTGGGAGGCCATCCTTGTGGGTGGTGCGATGATTGTTGTGCCACCGAGGTCGACTGGAGATGGTGGTGGGATGCCGAAGGTACAGTGGTGTGGTGGTGATGTCTAGAGTGCAGAGACTACTTGAAAAAGAGATGCTCAATAAAGGTTGAGGGAGAGAGAGCCAGAGAAGGGATCGATGAACATGGAGGAGAGAGAAAGATATATAAGCAAGAAAAGAAAGTGGAATAAAGGATGAGGGAGAGAGAGCCGGAGAAGGGATAAACATGGAGGGGAAAAAGATAAGAAAGATAAGAAAGTGGAATAAAGGGTGAGGGAGAGAGACCCTGACACAGAAAGGGAATGAACGCGGAGGGGGAGGAGAGAGAGGTAAGAAAGAGAAGAAGTGGGAGCCTGGGAGGGATAAATATATAAATATATAAATATATACACTTCGGGACGGGTCGGGCCTTTACAAGATTCCAAAGAGCCGAACTGAAGCCCGTCCCGTTTAAACGGAACGGGTCGGGACGGGCCCAAACAGTGAAATTTGAAATTTCTATACCGTTCCGTCTCGCCAACTTTCGGTACGGGCTCGGGTCGGGTTCGGTATTCCGGTTTCAGGTGCCCAGCCCTACTTAGGTAGGTTAGGCAAAATATAAGATTAGGAGAGGATCCTCTCCCTTATCATAATCTTGGAGTGCTTTCATTCATAACACGGCTTTTGGAAAGTTGTTTATATTTTTTGAAGTCCACTTTTGTCCTTTTGCAAAATGAAAAATGGTCCGTACGGTACCCGACATTTAACTCCTTATAACTTTTGGTACCTGAATTTCAAAAAATATTAATACGGTACCTCAGGTTCTTAGCCCGACCAAAGATTGGTACATATAGCCGTTACCTCCGTTATGGAGCTTGCCACCTGGCAATTTTAGAAGGACATTTTCGTTCATTCTTATATTAATTAAATTTTTTTCTCTAAAATCATTTTTTTCATCTCTCTCTCTCTCTCTCTCTCTTCATTCTTATCTTCTTTTTGTTTTTTTTTTTTTTGCCTGGGACCAATTCCTCTCTTAATTGGTTTGCTTTGAATGTGCGAAAGGTATGTCTAGCTTTCACTAGATGGGATTCAGATTTGAAATATAGGAATTGATGATTTTTCCTCTGGGCATGAGATTGGGTATAAGCCATACTCTTCATGGATGGATTGAGAGATAAAGACCCATTGATTTAGGATGAGTTTTGTCTTTTTCATTTCTCTGAATTAATTCCTCCATCTCAGATACAAATCCGTTCAATTTCATATTTGGGAGGCCGGGGAATGGAAGAAAGGTTACTAATGGTGGTAATGGCTTCAGCCAAAGATACTATGGTAATGGAAGGGTTACTAATAGGATTAGTCAAGAGAATCAGAAAAAAGAAGCAAAACCAAAGCCTGTTATTGATGCCGAGGGTTGGCAATTAATTGGCAACTGGTAGAGTATCGAAGTGGAAGGAGAGGCGAGAGGGTCTGATCTTTATCATGATAATTTGAATGAATTCGTTGTTGTGGCAAAGATAAAGCCTCTTGATGTTGTTTTACTAATGGTGCCTTGTCTTTGTCCACCCACCAAGATCAATCTCTATCTCTATCTCCATTCCACCTTTACTAGGCACTTTTTTTTATATATTTTTTTTCCTTTTTCTCTCTATAATATGGGTTTTATGCAATTATTGCTTTTTCTACGATGTTTTTGATTCTTCTGATTGCGTCATATTTTGATATCTGCAAAGGGGTTTTGTTTTGTTTTGGTGTTTCGCTGATAATGGGTGCTCTAATTGCTGCCAAATTTGTTTTTGCAAATTGGGTTTTGGTTTCACTACTACACAAAGTGAATCACACGACATGTAACAGACGACATACGATATTTTGGTGTCGTCTGAGTTAGTCAGACGACATATTAGTTATATTTGTCGTTTCTTCTCAAACTCAGCCAACACATTGTAATCAATTGGAGTTTGGTGAAATTGATAACTTTAAGACAATAGTTATTAGGACATGTGTTGTCTGAGAAATCAGAAAAAACAAAAAAGTTTAATTTATATTTATTTTTGTAGCCAAAACACAAATCCCTATCTAGCTCAATTCCCTCCCTTGGTCGTATCGAAACCAAAAACTTCCCTCCCTTTCTTGAAAAAAATTAGGTCATTCTCCCTCCCTTTCGCTCTCACCATCTCACCATCTCAGTAGCCTATCGAAACCAGAAATCGATACACTCTCGCTCTCACTCTCAGTCTTACTCTCTCTCGCTCTCGCCTCACTCTCTCTCCGCCTCTCACTCTCACTCTCTCTCCGCTCGAAGTCGCTACCTGGTCAGGTGGTTTACTTTCTCCGCTGCCTCAGCTCGAAGTCGCCGAAACTTAAGGCCGCATCAACTCTGGTCGAGCTAGAGAATTGATTAGTCTACAGGTACTATATCCCTCTTTGTTTGATTAGGGTTTGGAAATTTTCAATCTGGGTTTGTTGGGTATGATTGGGTTTGGGTTTTATTTGAGTTTGAGATTTTGAGATGTTGATGTCATTGCTTGTTCTAGTTATAACGTGAATTGGGTGGTGTTTGGGAGGTCCAAGGGTAAAGAAGGATAGCCGACTTGTCTCTCTTCTTCTCCTCTGGTCTGTCTTCATCTTCTTCTTCTGATTTTGGTTTTGCACTTGGTTGAACTTTTATAGAGAAAATGGAACTGGGTCTTGCTTCACATGTTGTTTTTTATTTAAGGAAGATGAAATTAGAGAACTTTCTGAGTGGTCTGGCTTATTTTCTTGTAAATTGGATGTTAGTGGAAATATTATATAAGTATCATGAGACTTGTATGCAACTTGTGGACTCAGAACCTGCATTTGAATTTGTTTAAAGAGTTATATTTTTAAACACACTTAATATAATGGTATAGTACAAATCTGTAATGGATCCAAGGCTCATTTGGAATCCATCTCCTCAAAACCTTTCAATTGAGTTATGCCATCTACTAAGATCCAAAGGGTTGTGGGCACATTTATTTGTTTGAGCAAGTTTTGTTTTGTCTGACACATTTATTTGTCGTCTATTGAATGAGTGGGGCTGCTGCAAGATTGTAGTTAATGCTTATAGTTAAGTCTTGTCAAGATTGGTAGTGCGTAATAGATCAAAAATTTCTATCACTTGGCTACACTTTTAGCTTATGAGCAGTTCTTTTAAGGATTTTGGTGTTGTCAACTAGGTGGTGATCAGTTGTGAAAACTTAGGAGTGTACTTAGAGAAATGTTTAAGAGTCATTGAATGCGATTTTAGACTATGGTGTATATGATTAGTCTCTTCTTTGGGATAACAGTAAACATAAAAAATGAAAGGTCAACTAAGGTCAAGTGGGATGCAATTAAGTCAAGAGTCCATCTTTGCATGACTTCATATAAGTGGAACCAAGCTTGATTACTAAAACTGTGTTCAGCTACCTTGTTTTCTAATATGCGATTCCATTTCAATTTCTGTTGTTTTAACTAGGATCAAAAGCTTCTGCTTGTTGGTCTTAAGTTGTCATCGACTTTGCTTCTTTTCAACTCATATTTGTAATTATGTATTGCCAACTCGATTTAGTTCAGGATGAAGCTGGTTAGTTATGTTTCATTATTCAGATTGTGTATGTGCATTGACTTAGGGAGAGGAGGTTAGAAACTTAGAATTGGATCTGGGTTGTGTTGGGTATTAACCTGCTGTATAGGTTTGAAATGGGAAACTGCCACTTGTAGACCTTGTAGTGTGAAGAGAGTATCATGCTTGGTTTGTCTTATCTTCTAATAGCTCGGGCTTCCCGTTGTATTTTTTGCTATGCTTGTCCTTCATCTTGTCAAGACTATTTGCCACACGTTTTGTTGAGTTGTGAGCATGCTCTGAAATAAAATAACTTGTATACCAAAGGACCTCTCCTTGTTATCTAACTTAAAAGAATGCAACTAATATAAACATGATACTTTATCAAAATAGAGATATACAGTGAATTCAATGGTTGCTTAATACTTTGCAGTAAGTGAATTGTGTGATTACTGGCATTAATTTGTTGCGCTGGAGCAAAGATGTGGTTATGATATTGATCTTGAAATTTGTTACCATGTTAGGTAGATTTGCCTAAAGTTCAAAGGGTTGAAGAAGGTCAGCTGGTGTTGGTTGGACTAAATTAAGCTTGCTATCCTTAAGGTATATCGATCACTTATTTTCTTCTTTGGACATGAATGTATAAAAGGCCTCATGACTGTGGTTTGCTGCTTGTGGTTGTCAGTTATGTAATGTATATATATGCTTTATAATATGGCTTAATTATCCTTAGTCTATAAATATGGTAATGGCCGGTTTGGAAATTAAAAGAGAATATGTAGCAGTCTTCTAATATGTGACGTTTTATGTTTTGGTGGAATACGGAAACATTTGAATTGAATTGGCTTCTTCTGTTTTTTGGTTTTCTTCTTCTTTTAAAGTAGCTGCATTATGTTGATACATATATAAGATAATGCTTTTCGAAGTTGGCAGATGTGAAGTTTTTTTTTTCTTTTTAATATGGATAAGTACTCGTGTATATATTGCGTTGATACATTAGAGAATGCTTTTTTTAAGTTGTCTGAACTTAAGTTTGTTTTCTTTTTAAGATGGATAAGTCTTGGATGCATGCTGATAGGAGATCACATACATATAAGCTAGGTGTTCAGGAATTCCTTAAGTTTGCTGTAGAGAATGCAAGCGATATAGATCATATCTCTGTCCCTGCGCTAAATGTGGGGGTACAGATGGGTTCTTATCAGCTAGGATGATAAAAGATCATCTATATTGGAATGGTATAGATGAGAGTTACAAAGATTGGGTATGGCACGGAGAACCTTCTAGGGCAACGATGAATGCCATTGAAGGGATATCTGAAGCTACTGTTGATATGGTAGAAGATGGAGATGGGGCAGATAATATAGGGCTGGAAGATCAGGGAGAAAATAGGGCTGGTGAGGATGAGCAGTTTATCGATAATGGTGAGGAAGAGCAGTTTGTTGATAATGGTGAGGATGAGCAGTTTTCAGCAGAATCGAATGACTTCATGAAGCTAGTTGAGGATGAAGATAAAGCTTTGTACCCTGGTTGTACGAAGCACACAAAATTAAATGCACTTATACAGACCTATAACCTTAAAGCAAAACATGGCATGTCTAATGTGTGCTATTCTGACATGTTGATCATGATCGCCATGTTTCTTCCTGAAGGTAATGAGATACCAAGTTCACATTATGAGGCCAAAAAGACTTTGGTTTCATTAGGAATGGACTACAAAAAGATACATCCATGTCCTAATGACTGCATTTTGTATAGAGGACAGCATGCTGATGCAACTAGTTGTCCTACATGTGGGGAGTCAAGGTGGAAATTAGGGAAAGATAGTATTGTGAAGCAAGGGGTACCCGGGAAGGTATTGTGGTACTTTCCCCCAATCCCAAGGTTCAAGCGCATGTTTCAGTCCACAAAAACTTCCAAAAGCCTAACTTGGCATAAGTATGAGAGGAGGAAGGATGAGTTTATGCGTCATCCGGCAGATTCCCCCACTTGGAAGTTAGTGGACCAAAAATGGCCAGACTTTGGCAATGACCCTAGGAACCTCATACTCGCACTTTCATCCGATGGTTTCAATCCCCACATCTCTTTGAGCAGTAGATATTCTCTCTGGCCAGTTATACTAGTTACGTATAACCTCCCACCATGGCTGTGCATGAAAAGGAAGTTCATGATGCTAACTATGCTGATTTCCGGACCTAAACAACCCGGAAATGACATTGATGTGTACTTGCAGCCCTTAGTTGATGATTTAAAAGCTTTGTGGGATGGGATAGATGGAGTGTATGATACATTTAGAGGAGAATACTTCAAACTGAAAGCTGTTCTCTTTTGGACAATTAATGACTTTCCCGCTTATGGGAACTTGTCGGGCAGTGTCACTAAGGGATACAATGGCTGTCCTATATGTTGTGAGAACACAAAACCTCATCGGTTGTCTCATGGACAAAAGATGAGCCATATTGTTCATCGGTGATGGTTACCGCGCCATCATCCTTATAGAAGGCAGACTAAGGAGTTCAATAACCTACCGGAATATGAAACTGCCCCTGAACCTTTAAGTGGAGAAGAGGTCTTGCAAAGGGTTGAGGGGATGAACCGGCCATTCGGTAAAAAGAACCCTTCTCCAACATATAAGGGTCTAGAAGATGAAAGCAGACCTTGTTGGAAGAAGAAGTCCATATTCTTTGATCTTGAGTATTGGAAATTTCTTTCGGTTCGACATAATCTCAATGTCATGCACATTGAGAAGAATGTATGCGATAGCATTATTGGTTCATTATTCAACATTCCTGGAAAAACAAAGGATGGAGTCGCTGCTAGGTTGGATATGGTAGATATGGGCATAAGGACTGGTTTGGCACCAGAACCTGGGAAAAAAAAAAGACAAGCTGCCTTTGGCAACTTGGAATCTGCTGGTAGAAGAGAAAAGAGCAATGTGCATGTCTTTTTTCAGCATGAAGGATCCTTACGGAATTTCCTCAAATATAAGGAATCTTGTTTCCTTGGATGACCTAAGGCTGGTGGGGCTCAAATCACATGATTGTCATATGGTCATGCAACAGCTACTTCCTATTGCTATACGTTCAAGTTTAGAGAAGCCAGTCCGGTATGCTATCATTCGGTTTTGTTTGTTCTTTAAGGCTATATGCAGTAAAGTGATAGATGTTAGAGAGCTAAAAAAAATGCAAGAAGACCTAGTTCTGACAGTTTGTGAGCTTGAAAAGTATTTTCCACCTTCGTTTTTCGACATCATGATTCATCTCACAGTTCATCTTGTCAGAGAAGTTGAGCTTTGTGGACCAGTATTCTTTAGGTGGATGTACCCTTTTGAAAGGTACATGAAAACCCTCAAAGGCTATGTTAGAAATCGAAACCACACTACACCAAAAATCGCATCAGACAACGGCAGAAAACCGATGTGGGATTTGGAGTCCCACCGTTGTAGAGTGAGCCGTTGTCTGATGAAAAATCAGACAACGGTGGAACACAGTTGTGTGAGAAACATTCAGACAACAGGTATGTGTTATAACTGTTGTGTGATAGCTCGGCAGATGGCTCGGCAACTGCGCAGCAGTTGAGGCGCTGTCTTCAGACAACAGTGCCAGTTTTATGCTGTTGTATGTTAAGCGTGTCAGACAACATATTTTTATTCTGTCTGTTGTCTGATTGATCTTCAAACTTCAGTTCTTGGACTATATCTGTTGTGTGATTAACTTTAGGACAACACAGTTCAATTGATTCTATTGTGTGATTAACTTTTAAGACAACAGAGTTCAATTAATTCTGTTGTCTGAGTATAAATTAGAAGACACTGATTTGTTAAAAACCGATGTGTGATATGATTGATTACAATGTGTTTTTGTCCTATTTTTGTTACCTGATCATTGTGTGATCAGAATTAGGCAAAATTAATGCTCCATTATTACCTAAATAATGGTACGTCTAGATCGTTGATCAATTGGAAAGAAAACACATTGCAAATGCTCAAATGAGTAATCAAACCTATTTCATATATCTCTTAATGTTAAAAGCATTTCCCAAAATCCGATACAACTACGTAAAACATGCCACATATAGAGTTTGTGCAGGAACTTGGTTTCAATAGCCAACATATTGATACAAACTCGTCTTCCCACTATTCCAGGAACTTAGTCTGTGCAGCCATGGTGTCAAACCTTTAAAGTTGAAGCGAGTGGTTTGCAATTTCTGTCCAAATGTCCAACCAAAGACACCTCAGCCAAAAAAGCTAGTCCAGAACCTATACAAACAAATAAGCTTCAGAAAATTGAAATTCCCTTCTATCCATCAGAACACAACCTTCTGCCTGCCATCCAAAAGTGCATATATCCAATTGTTATGCTTATGATTTAAATATTGAAAGTTGCAAGTCAAGTTGTCCAAATAGAAGTCATATACATCTCTGAGCTGTATATTAGTCATTTGCTACACTCTTAATATGATTTGATTGATACATGCTAATTGTCACGCCCCGAATTTTAAATACAATTAAAATCCGAAACATGAATTATACAACTTAATAGAATAAACGTCCTGAATTTTTTTCTCACAACAACCACACTTCACACCTCTCAATAATACATCTCACAATTTACAAAGCTGTAAACTGAAACAAAAACTCTAACCCGCACGATCTCCGCCTTGATCTTCCTGACCTGTAGGATTTCCCGCTACACCATTTGAATTTAATAGTGCACCGGGAATTGGCAACAACACAAAACCCGGTAAGCTTTAAAGAAATCTTTAAAGCTCGTATGAGTAAACAAGAAAGGAATGTTAATTTTATTAAATTTTACTTCTTTTAACTTGAGTAAAACAACCAACAATCACAACATCTGCAAGAAAACATCAAGAACTCACAGAAATCCACAAGAAACCCATTTCCACAATTCTCAAGTCACAATACACCACACTGGTCCTACAACCTTCCACCACTTATATCACCACTTTTGTCTACCCCGACAACACGTTAGAGCTCTAACTACATCGTCACTTGTCACCTTGGCCTAGGTTCAATTGATAACGATGTACTTAATAACCCTCGAACTTTAGGCCCACAGCCTTCAGAACGATTCACTGGGTAACTTAATAACCCTCGAACTTTGGGCCCACAGCCTTCAGAACGATTCACTGGGTAACTTAATAACCCTCGAACTTTGGGCCCACAGCCTTCAGAACGATTCACTGGGTAACTTAATAACCCTACATTCTCCAACTCTAGACATCCCACAATGTCAACCATGAATATCAACATGAACTCACCAATTATGATCATCACAAATAAATATGGTATGTCACATCTCAAACCATAATAATTAAATCACCACAATTCAACACTCTTCAATGTCACACCATTCCACATATAATCACGTAAATATATATATATGTAATTATCCGCTCAGGAATAATCACTAATACCAACTATAGTTCACATGCAATAAAACCAAGAAATTCATTTTGTATAATTAAAATCGTTTTACTTACCTATGGACCGTAGTTGATCAAGTCCATATGATTTTAAAACAAATATTTATTCCACAAATATTTTCACACAATTGCGACAAATAAAGTAATTAAATTTATTCGGTTCGTAATATGAACCAAATGAGCACAGTGAGGTTTACTCACCTCTAATCCCGCTGCGTCTTCTTAACAGCTCAAAATACGATTCACAATTGTGCGCCAACTCAAACCGTCAATCACCTAACCAAATACGATATTTATCTTAGCGCACAAATCATAAAACACACTTATACGAAGATCCAGCGGTCGGATCTTCACCCATGACCACACAAAATCATTGGGACAGTCCTACGATCAACATATCAAAACTATAATTCCATCGGGCGGTCCGATCTTCACAGATCACAAATCGAACGATCGAAATCGATCGAAATCGTAAAATTCTTAACTTAATCATACGATCTCTAAAAATTATGAATTATATATGCAAACGATCGTATCGACACGTAGAACACAACAATGGACAGAAACTGTCCTTAAGGTGGCCGGAGGTCGCCGGAAACCACCATCACAGTGGCGGCGCCGCCACCCATCCAAAGTCAAAATTTGACAAAACTCCCAACATCAAAGTCCTTCATCTCAACTCCAATTTCACTTTTCATAACTACACCAAAGTCAGATTATAAGCCAAAAGAGTCGAATTTTACCTCACAACATTTTCAGATCGGATGAACCCTAGTTTCCAAATCGTGCGAATTCGATCACCACAGCTTGATTTGATGCAACCCACCTTAGGATAAATGATCTACATCCTCAGGAGTGCAGAATCCCTTCAAGAAAAACGGCAAAAGGTGACCGGAGGAGGGAGAACAATAGTGGCGAAGTGAGGCGATTTCCAACTCGGCTGCACCATGTTCTTCGACTTGCAGAGACCACCACGATGGTTATTTCCCATCGATGTCTTCTTGAAAGTTTTAAAGGACTTCAGGGCGAACGAATTTGCTTTTGGAAGCAAGTCGATTAGAGGTCTGTGGAAGGAGATATGGCCGGACAAAGGAGAGCCCAGAAAACTGGAATTTTTGACGTTGTAGTCCATTTCTCGGCCTTATACTGTCGTGTACGGTGCTTCCCAGGATGAATCACCACCACATACGTGTAGAGGGGTCTGAGGCAAGCAGGATTCCCTTTGGAATTGTGCCGATCGGTCGCCGGAGGAGGAAGAACGAAGGTGACGAAGGGAGGGGGTCGCGGCTGGGCTCGGGAGAGAAATGGGGAGAAATTTCTGGAGTTCCAGAAATTCTGTCCTCATTTGCAATTTTCGGATTTTTCTCTTATTTATAGAAAAATCTCAATTTTCAATATTCATAACTTATTCATACGAACTCCGAATATTGCGTTCTATATATGCACGCGATCGTATCGACGAGCTCTACAACTTTCACGAAGGAAGTTTTCCCAAATTTTGAACGTATAAAAAGTCAACTTTTTAAGACCCCCTAAATAACGTTCGTTTTCGAAATAAAATCGTTCGAACTAATTCCACAACTCCTTCAAGCTTCGTATTCGTGCCCACGCCTACGAAATCATTTCCAAAATGTCATCGGACATTAATTTGAATTTTTCGGGTATTACACTAATATATACCAACCAATGTTACTTACAAACTTCGAATCGATATAGTGATCATTTATGTATGAAACAAAAGAAGTATATAGAGTTAACCATTCTGACCACAGACATCAATCTTCAGAAATTTCTCATAAAGAAGTATATAGAGTTATTTTAATAATTGGAACACATACTGATATTATACAGCATATCTCATTATCAATCGTCTGAACTCAAAGATAATATACATTCAAGAACTACTAAAGTACTATCAAACATAGGGGTTTGGGTAATGTCTAAAGTTCCTTCACAAGACGAATAACATATATCATTCATAATGTTATATCAGAAGTAAATATTATCTCAGAAAATAACTAAAAGGCATCTGTTCAAAACCGGGTGATCCTGTCAGAATAAAGAGATGAAATAAAAAGATAATCTTCACAAGGATATCATTATACAACTACGCAGCCAAATTTCCTGGAGAATCTGAAAAGCGAGCACTTTTTTTCTATATTCAACCTCATAGTACTCAGAATGGCAACCTTGGGTCGAACAATGACCAAAAAGTGAATATTCCAACCCAACATCCTCACACAATCTTCATATAGTTTAAAATTTGCCATTTCATCAATAACTTTTATTGGACTCATTACCAATCTCATTCCAAACAAACAAGGCATACAAGAAAATAGCACGAGTTACACAACGGAGAACTACAGGAAATGAAGAAGGCCAGAGCATTCACATCACAGATGAAAGAATACTTCATCAGGCTATGAAAGAAGAAGACACATTCACCGAGTAATTAAATGAAATTTAGGAACGATACCAAGTTTATCTTCCCTTGCACAAGCGAAAAATCCCAAGCAATATACGAATTTATCGAGTCCACAAACAGAGAAACCTAAAAGAGTGATGAAATTACAAAATGCCATAAGTTTGGAGCAGTATTGCAATAATATTTGACAGAGAAACTGAATAGGATAATTGCAGGATTGTTTCTATACCACAAACCAGCTAGTTAAGAAGGTTGTTTCTGAACCTATATTACTTACTAAGTTTCTTCACTACCTACTATGCTAAGCTTGAGTAAATCTTATAACACATTACTCAGTTTAGATGGACAAGTTTTCAGATTTTTCTTACTCTCAATGTACTAGAATTGAAAACTTGTAGTTTTTTTTTTTACAAACACCAACAAATCATAAATCAAATAACACATTACCCAGTTACTTGGGGTTTCAGTCACACATTCAAACTGATCCCTCAATCACATCTAGACTAGATAAAGGGTGATGCTGATCCGAATGAATATAAGTAGCATCCACCCAAAATTAAAGGAGTCCAATAGATATGAAACATACCCCATGTGTTTTACCGGCAGGAACATTTGTCTCTTTGTAATCATCATTATTCCTGTACAGGAAGCGAATAAATATTATATATTATATATGTATATACATATTTTGAATGTAGAGAAGTGAAGCATGATAAGGAAAAAAAGAAAAGGAAAGAAAGAAAAAGAACAGAATCTAACCCTCCATCTAATGCACCAGCAACCTCTGCTGAAATAAAAAAGGGCGAATTCGCAAAAACCTCACTGAAAAAAATGCATATTACATTAATTGATATAGAAATAAGCAGCTGAAAGTCTAGCGGCAGTGGGCAGTACATTTGAAGTCAGATTTGCGGCCCAAGAAGACAACACAACTTCATTTTGGCATTTAGCTATCTCAGTTCATGCAAACTTAAATGATGAATGATTAGAAGCAGCATACCATGAAATCTATTTGTCAATTTTCACTTTTACGCATTTTTGGGATGAAAGGGTGTAAAGAAATAATCAAACACTAGCTAAAAGGAAAGGGTAGATAAATTGAAACTTTGAAAGTAATATGCTTTTTTTAAGAAGAGATGGTGAAAAGAATCATTACCATAAATAATAACATCAACGTCTAATGTTACCAAGTCAACAGAGGAAATATCATTAATACCTGATAAACCTAATAAACTTTCAAACTCAGTGGTGTAGACGTCAACAGATTGTTCCAAGACAGCTACCTCTTGCTTGTTTCTGCTCATTATATGAAACAAAAAGTCAATGCAAACAAAAGTGCAACAGGAAAGATAAATAGGAATATGGTTTGGATAGAAAAACTAGAGATAAAAATTATGCAAAGTGTCTCACAATTTTCTAGTTTCAAACCGCCCCCGAGACAGCAAAATAGCCAGACGTATAAGAAGCACCAAAGTTGTAAGGCTGTACAAAGGTGGTCCATAACGCTGTCGTTGCTCTTCCATGGGCCTATTAATAAAGGATGCAGTAAGCTATTATGTTCCTATCGAAGATGCTATAAACTCTACTCCCCCAAAAGAACTTACCCATCATCATCATTTATTTGGGGAACAAAATCTAGTAAAACCTGCACCGAAAAGCAAGTGTGCCAGAACAGTTACAAATTATCATAGTCTCAATGTGTAATATTACTGAGGTAAAGCATGCATTTAAAAAATATCTCAGAATAATGTACACTCTGAAACTGCATCAAAAATCACCCTCTCACTAGATAAATACACGGACAACATGAGAGAACCACAAAGGGAACCCTAATAGTTGGCACACCAAATCGTGAAGTGCTAATCAGACATTAAGAACAGGTAACTGTTGCAATGGACAAAATAGGAACTAAAAATAAAGGTCCAAACAAGGATAGAGTAATGACCAAACCAGCCAAAATAAAAGTGGCAGGCAAATGCCACAAGAGCATACCTGTGGAACCCCAACCAAGTACTTGACAAGGGTTTTGTAGACACCAGTAGCAGAAACAAGCTGTGCCAACAGTCTCCTCCTGGAAGGGCCATGAACAACTAGTATGTAAGGTGGATCACAAGCAGCAACCTGACTCGGTAAACAAAAATAAAAAAGCGAGGAGTCTCACCTCTCCATTTGTTGTTTCCACAGGAGAGCATAACGATCACGTATACTTGCCCCAGAACTAATCATAGCATCAATCTCCGCTAGCTTGCTTATTCCTCTCAGATTACTCCCATTCCTCTCGGATCGCTCCCTCTGCAGTCTAATAAGCCTCCCCTGAAAATCTTGAGGAATGTAAGTCATAACAGCAAACATATTCACAATCCCATCCCAACTCCAAAACCTCAACATTAACAATAGGGATCAAACAAACCTGTATTGAACACACGCTCAGAGTTCTTAGCTTGAAACGATTCCAATGACTTCAAGGTCGTATTGAACTTATGATGCAGGCGAGTGAAAACAGTAGCAAGCTGAGCATCCTCAGGACTCGATCGAGAGGGAATGACATTTCTTTTAGCTTTAGCTGCTGAATCCCGTTGGTAGCATTTCCTTAGTTTTCCTTGATCTGGTTGATAAGTTTCCCCCTTGAAGCTCTGATGCTTCACAATAATTCTAGCTTATTTTTCTTAACAAGTCAACTGTCTTCCTAAATTTTAATAACTTCCTACAAGACCCTTAGCATATCCTAGTGAGTGCAATGTCTCAAAAGTATACTAAATCAAAAATGGGGTGTGTATTCACTAAATATAAATCTAGCACAAGTTCAAGTACTTACAGGAGCTCCTGAGCTGGATGCTCCCTGCAAGTCAAACAATTTGGTTTTGCTGATCATACACAAAGCAACAAAGCAACAAAAGGTTCAAATCTAGAACAAAGTAAGCACCAAGTCATCACTAACCTTCCAAACAAGCATGGCATCTTGATTGGTTCCCTTCTTGCCCTACTAAGTATACAAGTAAGCAACTTTGCTGCCGCCATTGCTAATCAACCTGCCAGGAATCTCAACTGATGACCTACATCTCCTCTATCACCCACCTTTTCACCTCTGGTTTTCTTCCTCGTAATCCATCTCTTTGAGCTCTTTGGAGGAGAAGAAGTACCAACATCCTTCATAATGCTCAACTCCAGAGTATCAATCCTCTTCCCTAAATCAACAATTACAAATTCTGGGTAACCTGGAAATAGCCAAGAACTTAAATCAAACCTTCAAAATCAATAATTTGCATCGATTCAATAAATTTCAAACAAAACCCCAAATTTTCTAATCTAACCCATCGACCTGGTATTGCGTTTATCCCCAAATTTCAACATTTTCCGTTTCAATCCCAAATCCATAGCTCCATATCTAACTCCGATACTCAAAACCACAAAAAATCCAAATCCCAACCCCAATAGCTGATTTCCGCAATCAAAATTACTTACCAGAATGTTATCTCGCCCTGAATTGCTATCGAAATCAGGAAGCCTTGTAAAAACTGAAGCGAATCCCAAACCCTAATTTTATCCGACTCCGATTACAGACCCCAGGCAATCGATTGAGAGCAATTTCAAAGGAGGAAAATGAATGCGAAGCGATGAGAATCGAGAGGAGAGTCGAGTTTGCCAGCCTTAACCGTAAAAACTCGGTTGGGGTTTTCCATAGAGCTCTTTTGATTTAGGGATCCTTCGCGTTAAGGCGTTCCAACGGAGAATCCCGACCCAATCACCAGACCAACGAATTGAAATGGAGTTTCTAGAGAAAAACTATAAAACTGGGAGAAGATGGTGATGGCCGAGTGTTTTGACTTTTGAGAAGAGGGTGTTTTCAGAATGATAGTGTTTTGCTAGAAGAAAAGGCCGAGTGTTTTGTTCTAGTGCTTGGAAATAAATCAAGTGGGAGACAAAAGTCACAAAACTCTTTAAGCCTAGCCTAGATAAGTTGTCAAAGGCGCGAGCAGCTGACTCCTTTTATTTTGTATTCATGAATCAGACAACACATAAATGAAGTTATGTTGTCTGATTCTGAAGACATTTAATTTGAGCTGAGGCAGTAAGGAGGGAAACAGGCGGCAATGGTGCAATCAAAAAATCAATTTTGGCGCTAGGGATAAACATTTCTCATTCAGAAAACACAAATAAGTAATTACGTTGTAGGAGTACATATATGCAACTTACATTTGAATCAAAATTTGCTCGTTTTGGAGGGAAATGAATGACAATTTAGATGCACATTCCTCACTTGGACAACAGAAAGAAAAAAACTGTTGTGTGACATTTTATAATCTACATTCATACAACATATATAACTATTATGTTGTACTATGTAGCAAAAACTCAGTGCATGTGAGGTAGAATTTGGAGCTGAATTTGAGTGAAGGTAGGAGGGAAATGTGCCGCTCATTTTTCTTTTCATTCACACAACGAACCATCCTTATAAATGTTGTACAATGTTCTTCTATCTAAAAAATTATGAATTGTAACATCTTCGCACAACGGAAGCTCCTTAAACATGTTGTGTGAAGCAATTTCCATCAACACACAACATAAAAAAAAATTTCGTTGTGTGAAAAGCGTAGTCTGTTGAGGTTTTTGGCGTAGTGCCATCCAGAGGGTTGCATTGCTGAGTCCTATATTGCTGAAGAAGCCGTGGAATTTTGCTCAGAACGTGCACTTTCTGAAGATACAGTTGGCATCCCATCAGTAGGCATATTTGATGTAACTTGCAGCAAACCCTTATCTGGTGCTACTATTGTATCTGTCTATGGAAGGGAGTTGGAGCTAGCACATCTATGTGTGTTACAGAATACAGAGGAAGCAAGACCATACTTCGAGTAAGTATACATTACACTTTCAATCTATTGTTTACATTTGTACAGCTTTCCGCAGTTAAAAATGTTAGTTTTGATCACATTTATAATTTTGCAGAGAACATATGGAGATTTTGAAGCATACCTATCCAAGGTTAAAAAAAAATGAAAATTGGCTGACCAATAAGCAAAATTTAACTTTTGTTAGCTGGATAAAGGAGAGGGTACGTGTCGTTAACAAAAGTATCAATTTCATTATAGTAGTCTTCATTACTGGTTAATTTTTGAATAAGTGGCTGTGCATTAATATGTTTATATGTTTTCATAGGTTCTTGAAGGATTGGGCAATCCTAATCATGGTATCTCTGAAACTTTGAGGTGGATTGCAGATGGACCGAATCCGGATGTACCTACATTTTGTAGTTACGTCATGGTCAATGGGGTTCATTTCAATACCAAGGAACGTGATGATGTTAGGAAAGTGCAAAATAGTGGTGTTTTCCTAAATGCCCGTGCTTTACAAGTATCTAGTGCGAAGGACAAAAACCCCAAACTGGATGATATGCAATTTTATGGGGTGATTACATCAATTTGGGAGATGGACTATCAACAGTTTAGAATCCCTGTGTTTAAGTGTGATTGGGTTGAAAATGCCAAGGGAATTATAGTAGATGAGTTTGGGTTTACGTTGGTAAACTTGAATAGGATAGGTCATGTGGCCGATCCATTTGTTTTAGGTAAGGATGTGAAACAAGTATGGTATGCATCTGACCCTCTTGATGATGATTGGTCAGTAGTTATTCAATGTCCTGATAGAGATTATGCCCACGATGGGGATGAAGAAGAAGAGCTTGACAATCTGGAACTTGAGCAGAAGCCCTTTGTAGCAAGAATGCCAGCAATTGAGTCGTATGACAATGCAGTTGGTGATGATGAGAACCGCTACTTGCAAGAAGGGAATGAAGGGATATGGGTTGATAAATGATAACTCTCGAAGTTATCTGTTTAAGTTAGGGATTTAACAAATCTCCCCTAAACCCATTTGTAGTATAGGCAGTTAATGTTGAGGCACTTTTAGCATGTGTAATGATCATTTTTTGATGATGTCTGATAATGCAAAATGGTTGAATTCTCATTTACTTATCTGACGTTATAAATATTATGAACTTGATTGTATTTGCTTTTGTGTTTATTTTTGAATCGCAACACTTAATTATTATAAATGAAAAGCTGACTGTATTTGGTTTTGTGTTTTCAGATTATGACACCTTCAACGCGAAGACCTTCATCTCAAGCACTAGCAATGGCTAAGAGAATGAGAGAAATTCAGTTGGGGACAAGGTGTACTACCAAGAGATCAAAGGGAACCAGTAAGGCTTCAGTACACGGTGCATCAAAGGCCTTGTCATTGAAGCGACGACGTCATTCGAAGGGTTCAAAAGCTGTCAGAAAAGAAGGACTGAAGTTGCTTAAACGAGGGTGTGTAACTATGTGTCGCATTGTGAGGAGAAAAATTATTGGAAAGAAGATGACAGTTAGCTTTAACGATAAAGGAGAACCCATAGGGAAAGCTGGTAAAGAAATCACTACTACAAAAATTGAATCAGACGAAGGCTAAAAACCGTCGTCTGATATGGAGGCAAAGCGTCGTCTATCGAGGCGCTGTCTGATGAAGATCGATTGTAGGGAACCGTCGTGTGAAGGGCTCGGCAGCCTGTCGACAGCATTAGCTGTTGCGTGACTATTCTTCAGACGACGGGCGACTTTAGAAACTGTCGTGTGAAGGCAATTCAGAGGTCGCTTTATTTTATGCCCGTTGTGTGACTTTCATTCAGACGACAGTTTTTCAAAGTATCCATTATCTATTTTACATTCAGACGACAGTTTTTATTTTTGGGTCATTGTGACTATTGTGCACATACGACAGTTTTTTTGTGGTTATTGTTGTCCTAATAGAATGATTGAATGCATTATATTTGCTGGATGTGGAATCAAAAAAGACCAAATTAACTGATCAATATATATATATAGAAGAAATTGTTATAATTCACATCATGCACCAAAATGGATTGTGCAAAGTTAATCTTTTATCCCCAAAAGGAGTACATCTAATAGTACTCTCCTAGCAAAATACATCCAGAAAATTACTTGTGTCTAGCTTTGCAAGCTTTGCTGCTCTCATGGCCTCATTGGAGTCTAGCTTTGGAAGTTTCCAAGCACTAACTCTGTAGGATTGCGAGTAATACCCTGATCCTCTGAGATATCCATAACCCAACGTCTTTAAGTTGCTTGTTTCTTAAAGCATCTCGCTGGTTCATGGATTACAAGCTCTCTAAAAGAAGATCATGTCCTGCTCCCTCAGCAATCACAATAACCATATGTCCATTTTCTGAGTCGTTTTTCAATGAACTCAAAAAGTCCACCTCGTCCTTTTAAGAAAGAAAGGGGGAATCTAGAATCAAACAATAGTCCACATCACGACTGGCAAGTGTAGCATACATAGCTATGAAACCTGCAACATGAATATATAGGTGCTATGTACAACTGCAAGCAGTCAACAACAAAATCACCATGACAGAACCAAATTCATTTAGCATCTAATGTTGTACAAAAATATATTGACGAAGCTGCATACGTACTCTAGTTGATAATCCACAAGTTAACGACATATGAGGTTGATATGATTGACAATTCAATGACATTAAAGCAGCACCCGTGTATTTATAACTAAAGATGTACAGGCCACAACAATTGAAAGACCAAAGAGACAGAAAATTACCATTGCATTTGAAGGAAGTACGAGACCTCCGGGTTTTAGCCAGCGATCTGTGGCTGTAATGACACTTCCAACCACACTGTGTTGAAAAGTAAGCATGTCAACAAAATAATTTCGAACCATATATGCCCATGTATATATTCAGAGGCACAATTATAAACTAGCAGTAATTATACAATCCAATAACCAACATTTTAAGAATATAATATACAAAATTTTTGATAGCTACCTCATACATAAGCATGTATCCCATCCACTCTGAAATTATAACATCAACCTCCTCATCAATATCAAATCCTGCAGAACTAAAAAAGTTAGCAGTACCATTGGTTAGCTTATACATGTGTATGTCAGATTAATAAGTTGGTGCAAGGGAAAGCAAAGTACTTACAAGAATACAATAAGTCGTTGTACATGACCTATCTTCAATTACTCCCAGACCCTCGTTCAAGGCATAGGCAGCTTTCTTTCCTATAAACTGTAGTAAACAAAATTTCAGTCAGTTTTGAACGCTGGTGATAGATCAGGAAGTTCACCAATTGTTTTCTCTAAGAAGCCTATATAGAAAGAATATTTAGATAAAATAGAACCAATCATAATCATCAAGTATCCGATAAAAGAAAGAGGAAACTATGGTGGCGAAATGTTATCTCTTAGTATAGGATAGAGAACATGACAAGACATAAACTTGTTGAATATCTTGAATGCAAAAGATAATGATCAAGTAAAGTGCTTACACATTTTGCACCAACTTGAGCACAAAAGATAGAAAGAATTCCTGTGCCACAGCCAACATTGACTACCACCTGCCAACCAAACAAAAGAGGTTCTAGTAATGATGATAACTGCTATTTTATGTTCTTCCTTCTAAGGTAAGATTTGTGCCTTCATATGTTCAAAACATAATATGCTATTTCAAGCCAAACAAACAGAACATGATCATACCTAAGAGCACAAATATACCAAGTGAGAAAGGAGTAAAATGCAATCTAGTAACATATATTATTGAATGCCCAAGAGTCCTGAAACTTTAATCTATTAGGAAGTCACCAACAACCTATAAACAGAAGGAAATACCACCATGCTATAGAACCAACTAGGAAGATTTGCCCGCGCCTTGCTGCGGGATTTGCTATTGTGATTGTTTTCGTACATGATGACAATATTATTGGTGTTGTAATGTACGGTACAGATGGTTTGGTTTGGTTGCACAAAAATTGAAGGCAGTGCAGCTCCAATTGAGGACAGTAAACATGTAATGAAGACCTGTAAATATTTAATAGAAGCGGTCAGTTGTAAAGATCAGATGCATATGATGAAAATTTGAAGTATATATTTGTATAATTCGTGGAAGCTGAATTGAGAAAATGTAATGAGGCAAATATTGTAGACTTTTTGTGTGAACTGTAGTGTGAAAGTCATTTATCCCTGCATTCAAATATATAATCTAGTTTAAATTTTAGATATTTATCCCTGATAATAATAATCACAATCTGCAAGTATCATCAATAAACACCAAAAGGACTGAGTTCACAACAATGATAATTATATATATACTTATGCTAGTGCCACGCCTAAAATCATGTACATACCAATAAGGAGACAAAGAATTTAGTAACTATATTACATCAGAGATGAGGATGTAAAAATTTATAATTAGATGCAAGTTCAAAACATACAAACTAAACTCAAACTATAACCAAAATTACAGAAATATCTTCTTTTTTTAAGTAACCTAAACTGAAAAAAAAAACAAACGAAAGTCCAAAACAATAAAACCAAATTCTATCTTTTTGAACACTAAATATTTAGAGTTGAGAAAATTTTGACCTTCAAAGTCACACGGAAATTCAACATGGACTAATCACGAACAATCATTTGAATTATCATATCAAATGAAAATAATAAGTAAAATCATTTTAATTATGTAAACTAAACATGTTATCATTTGCAGTACCTATATACCTATGTATCTATCCATTGGCCTACATTCCAATTCATTTGATAAATTAAGTATTTTAAAAGATAAGATCTTTGCCTTTATTCTCCCCAAAGATCACTAATCTTTTTTATTAGGGGTTAGTGCACATATAATCTACAATCTCAAATCTAAATCTCTCTCAATGGGATAGAAACTGTAAACAACTAATTGCATAATCTGAAAGTGAAATTTCCATGCAACAAAAAGCTAAATTAGATACTCCTCTCACTATGTAAAAGAATTAGTCTGGTCAATTTAGAGGTAAGTTAGATTATAATAAAATTTAATAGAGATTATTGTTAATCTTATGCAACACTGTGATGTTAGCAAGTTGGATTGCAAGAAAATCAACAATCAATATGCTTTGATACATTTGGATTAAAGAATCAACTGCCAGCAGATTCTGCAATTATTCATTAAGAATGGCAAAAGTAGCTACTATTATGTATTTGCTGTTAAAATACATGAAGTGATGAACAAAGAATGGATTTTTAATGGCATACTGGTACTATTATGTATTCACTGTTAGGATACATTAAGCGATGAACAAAGAAGATAGACAACTAAAATGGAAGAATACAAAATATAGACAATGAATTGAAAAGCCAAAGTAGGGATTAATGAATCAATAGTGGGTAATTTGACCTTGTAGGGATAGTACCTCTTTGAAAACCCAGCAACCTGTTCAACCAAAATTTTCAATCTCTCGTCTTCTTTCTCTACCTCAACAATCTACCATCAAAATTAAAAACCTTACATCAAATCCAAAGGAAAGGAAACTACCATATTACAAAACTTCAATTCAATTCCCATTTCAGTTAATCATATTAGCCAAACAATAAACTAGAGTTCAGATGAGCAATACATATGATGAAAAGGCTTCCATACCATTTCGCCCATTTGCCACAATTTCATACAGAAAAGGCTTCTCCCTGGAGCTCTACACAAACAATAAACAAAAAGAAACAAATTAACAGACATGATGACAAAGAGTTGCTAATGCTCTTATACACAGTCCTTCCAACACCAAAATGTATGTAACAACAACAATCCGAAAATCATTGACAAACCGAAACCAAGCTCAAAACCCTGAAATCAAACCACCCACAAACACCCAAATCGAAAAGCATACAAACCAATAAAGAAACATACTCAAATTGATTCTGAAAATCTCACTCACCACTTGTATCTTAGGAAGTGGCCATCAAGAGGGGCTGACTCCGGAACATCGTCAAATTCATAAACAACTCTGAGGCGGATACCGCCATTTACTTGGCCCCAATACCGCCAGCCTTGACGGACCTCCAAAAACCCTAACAATTAGTCTTTGAATTCGTCCGCCGTAGATCGAGCCCTTTCGATTGAGATGACACGGGATTTCGAAGAAGGGGGATGGAGGGAGGAGAGGGGTTGCTCAGGCGCTTTTGGGGAGTGCTTGTAGTGCTGAAATCTCTCTTAGTCCCCTTACTACAACAAAGAAAACAATCGCATCAGAAATCAAAATCCCCAAAATTCAGAAAATCAAAAAGTTAGGTCAAAATCGAAAGGAAGAGAAATTGGATAAACTGTTTACCCATCGGTGTTGGAAAGTGAAGGCTCAATTTGAGCCAAGAGAGTCATCTTTGGGGCCGGAGAAGCTCCTTGCAGATGTGGAAACTGGTTTGGTTGTTAGAGAGAGGTCTAGGGTTTCAATATGATGGATTTGGGGAATAGGTGTAGAAGATAGAGGGAGAGGAGAGAGGTCCAGGTTTGGGATCTGATGGAGAACAGAGAGATGTGGTTAAAGCGGGGCGGTCCTGGTTGTAGGTTCTGGTTTTGGAGGACGCACAGAGAGAGAGAGAGAGAGAGAGAGAGTGTGTGTGTGTGTGTGAGAGAGTTTGGGTTTTTGGTTTTGGTTTTGGAACTGTGTCGAGAGAGAGTGAGGCGCTGTCGAGAGAGTGAGGAACTTTGGGTTTTTGGTTATGTTTTTTCCTCAAGCGTTAATGTTTCAAGCCCAGCCTATATTAATTTGGATACACCCTATCAATTCGGACAAGGACTCACACAACAGAATTTCATAAAAATGTGGTCTGAATGCAGCCATTTTTGTCTCCTATCAATTTGACTTCTCTATTTGGGGAGTTGGAGAAAACTGGTGGTGGGAATTCTCCCTCCTTTTTGTCAAACATATTGATCAGACCACAGTTTTGTTATTTTTCGTCGTATGATCAAGTGCTACGTGGGGGGAAATTTGGGGTATGAGATGCGGTTTGGCACCACTTACATGGTGGGAAACTTTCCGTTCAAATTTTTTAGGATCATACAACGGTTCTGTCATTACACGTCTTCTGAACTAATTCATAATTCCATATCAGACGACAGATTTTATAAAAACGACATCTAAAAAAATAAAAATCAATCAGACGACGGAAAATTGTAATGCGTCGTCTGAGAGGCGTCGTCTGATTCAATTTTTGTAGTAGTGAATGCAGTCATAGATTGGGGTGTTAGCTCGCAAGAAGGTTGCAATCTCGAATCCTACATGGAACGATGTTTTAATGGAACATAAAAACAAAATCTGGGAAGGCGTAAAGGTATGATCCATATTTCCTAATTTTTGATCTTTTGGTATTTCTGATGTGTTGCATATAATTGATGCTTACTTGTTCAGTTACTTATGCGTTGTTGGTTGCTATTTTCATGTATGTAGTTGGCGTTTGTGTTGCGTCCAGAACACAAAAGAATGGTTTTAATCTCAGCAGGACGGAAATGGAGAGAATTCAAGAGTCATTTGACTACCCGCTACATTCTCCCTTATAAGGATAACCCTGAAATGATCGAGTCTCGTCCAGAGGACTATCTTTTCATTAATCAACGGGATTGGGAGATTTTTGTAAAGGATAGGTTGTCTGACACATTCCTGGTAAGTAAGAACTATTTGGCAGTTATTGTTTTGTACATATTGATTGAGTGTTTACAAGTTAAGCATGTAATGAGTGGACCTTGTTATGAAGGAACTGCATGAGAAACAGAAAAAAAAAAAAAAAAAAAAAAAAAAAAAAAAAAAAAAAAAGGGCCTTAAATAAGTATCCTCATCGGATGTCACGTAAAGGATACGCTGGATTGGAGGAAGAACTGGTTAGTAATCAGTTGCATGTTTCATGGTTTGTACATACTGATTTATTATACAATGGTATAAATATTGACTTGATCAATTTATATAGTCTGGATGTATGAGTGACTCTGAACTTGATCATGCAACGATGTGGATTAAGGCACGTCAGGACAAGAATGGTGGGTTTAAAGATCCATTGGTAGAGGAGAAGGCCAAAAAAATTGTAAGTCGTTTCAATTTGGTTTGAGATAAGCCATTTGAATGTAATGTTACACCATCAATACTTTCGTATATATATCTCACCCTCAAACACTTGTATTTTCAGGCTGCTTTGAAGAAAAATGAGGTTGAGGGAGAGTTAAGCACTTCGGGTGCAGATGATGTGTTAACCTTAGCATTAGGAAATCCTAAAAATACTGGAGTAGTAAGAGGAGTGGGAAGTAGTGTGAGGAAATCTACATATTTTAAACTCCCAAAACGTCGAAAGCAAAGTGTTGAACAGACTGTTAGGTTAAGTGTTCAGAAGATAATGGAACAAGAGAGGGAGAAGATATTAGCAGAAGAACGAGCAATTTGGGAGGAGAGATTTAGGAGGTTAGTAGAGAAGCTTGGTGCGAGTGCTTTGCAAACTGAGTCCCCCAAAGTTTCCACCCTTGACAAGCAAGTGGGTTCTGGACAAGGAAGTTGTTCAAATTTGCAAGAGAAGTCTGCTGTGGGAACTGAAAAACTGACTTCTGCCACTGTTAAGAAGTCTTTGGATTTAGAACATCTTCAGGAGCCATCAAAAGAATCTTTGGAATTAAAACTTCCTCTTCAGGAGCCAGTAAAAGATGTGAATCCCATTAGTGGAGTGAAGTTGAATGCTACTGCGAAAGATGTCAAAAATAGTCAGGTGGTTGTTGATCTGGAAATCCAGAAGGGTTCAACTCAGGTAATTGTAAATGTGTTCTACATTAAACCATTACATCGTTAAGTTAGATGATGTGTTATGCTGTCATGTTACATTATTTGATCAACTATCTTATATAGTGTCTCATTATAACACTTTATCATTTTTAGGCACAAACAATTGGGAAAGAGTGCCGATTGGCTACAGGTTCAATCGATAATGTTGTAGCAATTGCAACAATTACAGAAGTCAATGGTGAAAACAATAGCCAGCTTATCCATGGTGTTCCATTGGGCAAGGGAAACAGGCGTGTGTCAATTATCACTTCTCTAGTGGATGAAGCTAAGCTTCCATTTCAGATCAAAGGTGAAATAGTGACTGTTCGAGATGCTATCGGGACTTATGTGGCCTGGCCTGAAAACCTTATAATTTTTCAATGCGAGTCTAAGGTAACAAATACTACTTATAACTTCATTTAAATGTACCTTAAAGTTAATTCTTGCTTTGATGACTTGTCCCTACTGATTTGTACCATTTTCTGTTACACAAGCAGACAGCAGCAAAGAGTAAAGGATTGAAGAAGAGAAAAAGCACAGATGAAGATGATGATGAAGAGGAAGATATAGACACTGCATCACTGCCACCAACTACTCCTGCATCTCTTATTGCGGTATGCAATTGGGCCAAAGAAAGAATGAGAAATGCGCAAACAATTATCTGCGAGTTCGATGAAAAGATTTTCGGACATCCATCCAAAACTTTTATCTGCAAACATGATATTAATAACTTTGTTACCATGAAGGAAGTATCGGGCAGCTGCATAGGCATCTATATTCGGTAACCTACTCGCATTAGTTGGAATTTACATATACGTGTCCTAAAACTTATGGTTTAATGTTGCATTCTTTCATTTGTAGCTACCTATATTGTGTGTTGAAAAAAACAAAAATGGTAGATATGGTTGGATTTATGGACAATACAGATGTTGGTGGCATTGGGTGTGGCAGTCCAATTGAGCGTTCCCGTGCTATCGCCGATAGGCTAAAACGAGCAAAGCGTGGTCAGATTATTTTGGTGCCATATAACTCTGGGTATGTAATCTTCATACATTGGATACATGCATTCTGAAATTGATACGGTCCTGAATATATTGTGATTTGATGTCCATTGTCTTGAAATGTGAATTTTTTTTTTTTCTGCTTTGAAGATGTCATTGGATGCTGACTGTACTCAGTCCTGAAGAAGACATTGTCTACTTCATGGATCCATTAAAGAGGAGACTCTGCACAGGATAGTGGAAGAATATTGTTGATAAGTAAGTGGATGTTTTTAGTAGTAATGGACTTAATTTAAACTGATGTTTCAGCTGCATATTAACACAAATTTTCTGCTAATTTTAAAGTGGCATCAAAATACATAATGCTCAACTCAAGAGGCAAGGCAGAAAGGCAACTACTTGGAAAAACTGTGCGGTACGATTATGAAACCTTTTATGAAACAGTTTTTATAATTTTTGTTCCGAGAAGTTGGTTATTCCCGAATGAGTTTTGCCCATTGTTGGTATTTAATATACTTTTTTTAGGGTATTCCGGAGCAAAAGACGGACAAAGACTGTGGATATTATGTAATGAGATATATGAAGGAAATAGTGGAAGATAAGAGCTTAGATTTTTTCACCAAGGTAACTAAAACTAGTTGAGGTTGCTTGGAATATAGTTACTGAAATTTTGGTTGCTGTTGTGTTTCATGTGTTTGGGTGAATATGACTTTTGGTTGGTGTTGGTTGCTTGGATTATGTCAAGGTTGTCCAGAATGCTTGAAATTTTGGTTGCTATTGTTTTACATGTCTTTTGTTGAACAATGACATGTATATATAATTTTTTGGTTAATGTCGATTGCTTGGATATGTCAGGAAAGTCCAAAATCCCTTCAATTTTGGTTGCTGTTGTTTTGAATGTGTTTTGGTGAATATGTCATATATATAATAACTGCATTTGCTGTTGGTTGCTTGGATTATGGTTATTGAAATTTTGATGTCAATTACTAAGTGGCATATATGCTCAGATTACAAAACTTTGTCAAGGTTGTCCAGAATACATAATGCTCAATGACGTACAACTATAGATTCTTTTTGCAATTTTGTCCATTACTAACTACAAACCAATTTATTTCAGTGGGAGAGAAGAGGCAAAACAACATATACCCAGGAAGATATTGATGTGGTCAGAAATGAGTGGGCAAAGTTTATGGTGAAGACATATATGTAAGCACTGTGCTTGGTACTTATGGAGCTATATCTTCTTTTTTAGTTCAGTTGAAACTTTGTTCTATGGATTTGGTTGGACATGAGTTGATGCTTGTACTTTGAATTGATAATGTAAGATTTGCGAGAATGATGTATGAGAATGATGAAGTAAATGACAACTTTGAATTTCATATCTGCCTATTTCCAGATCAATTGTGCAAACTCAATTCCAACAACATATATATGAATGTAACTGTTGTAGTGCAAACTATCACACAACACAAAAGAAAGGTCCAAATAAAGCTTATTGTCTGAGGAGAATTCAGACAACACCTTTATATACCAACTTGTCATCTTAAGCCATTCAGACAACATAGGCATCTACTAACTTGTCATCTCAAAGATATTCAGACAACATTGGCATCTACCAACTTGTCATCTTAAGCTAGTGTAGACAACAATGCCATCCAGCAATTTGTCATCTTAAAGAAACACCGACAACAAGAAGGAAAAAATATTGTGGTCTGAGGTTCATTCAAGACAACAAATTCATCAACATTAATGTTATCTTAAATTACATTTAGACAACATCAGTATCATCAAACTTGTTATATTCTTGAAGAAAACAAGAAAAAAAAATGTGTGGTCTGAAATTCATCCGGTACAACACATGCTTAATTAATATTGTCATTTTAATTGAATTTCAGACAACATTGGAATCTTGATAATTGTTATCGTAGAGATATTCAGACAACATACGGTAATTGAAGATGTAGTCTGAGGTTCACCCGAGACAACACCATATCGAGCAAATTGATATTTGTAATGCATTTCACACAACATTTGGTAATCAAAAATGCTTGTGTGATGTTTACTTCACACATCAGGTCTCATACAATATTGCCGTTGAAGATATTTAGCAGACAACAAAGGCTTGGAAAGATTGTTGTGCTTGGTGAATTTCACTCAACACCCCGACAATAAGCTGTTGTCTGAGTTCATACCCGACAACAGACTACCGTCATGAATCGAAATTTGGTAAATTTAGACAACACATATTTAGGTACACATGTTGTGTGAATGACCAGAGAGACAATTAAAAAAGAATGTTGTCTGATAGGGGGGATCAGACGGCAGGCCAGTTTACAACATCTCCATTTTCATTCAGACAACAGGCTTTTGACTGTTGTCTGATTCACTTGGTGTAGTAGTGTTTTGAACCTTCATACTCACATTGAGATCCGAATTCGCAATTTCCAGCAGAAGCTAGGAGCCTGGGAGATATCAGTTGTGTATATATCATATGCTTGCCCGTGGTCGGCGTTTGTGCCGTCACCATCAGCACCCATTTCTGCGACTCATTGACGACGGTGTGCCTTTGTTCCTTTGTCGTCTCCAATTACTGAAATCTGGAAAGAGGAGAAGGAAAATTGAGGAGTATTATATCAAATCTGGAAAAAGGGAAGAACAAGATAAGAAAGAAGAGAGAGAGAGAGAGAGAGAGAGAGAGAGAGAGAGAGAGAGAGAGAGAGAGAGAGAGAGAGAGAGAGAGAGAGAGAGAGAGAGAGAGAGAGAGAGAGAGAGAGATGAAAAAAATGCTTTTAGAGAAAAAAAAAATTAATCTACGAATGGACGAAAATGCCCTTCTAAAATTGCCAGCTGGCAAGCTCCGAAACGAAGGTACGGCTATATGTACCAATCTTTGGTCGGGCTGAGAACCTGAGGTACTGTATTGATATTTTTTGAAATTCAGATACCAAAAGTTATAAGGAGGCAAACGGCGGGTATCGTACGAACCATTTTCCCTTTGCAAAAAAGAAAGAATGAGCAATTTCAAATCCATATGGCTTCATTCTCATTGTCCCAAAAAAAAAAAAAGGCTTCATCCTTTCTCTTACCCATCTATGTAGATTCTTAGCAAGTCGATCAAGCTTCAGTCAATTACATAATAATAGTCATTTCAAGCTTCAACCTTGCGTTCTGACCAAAAAAAAAAAAAGTTTCAACCTTCAGCCTAACAAATCATATATGAAAACAGAACATCATGAAATTTGATCCAAAGATAGAATTCATATATTACATCCCGTGGAAGCATCACCAATCCAGTTTGATTAATAAACAATCATATATGATAAACAACTTAGATCTCCAACTTTTCATAAAAGGACTACACCATCTATGGTGGAGGAGGAGCCGGAACTTTTTTCTTTTCAAAGAATAATTTATTCTCATATTTTTTAAGGGACAAAAATGAAATTGAAAATTAAAGTTCAAAAACTTTGAGAGGTCTATATACTAATTTAGGAGGTATGAATAAAACCACCATAATCCGGGATCATATAATAATTTTTCCCTGTTAGAACCCCTCTCCAACTACAATTTCTCTTATCCTCCTTCACCTTCACCTAAATGTACAACCAGATGTGTATCCAAAACATAATTTAGTTGGGTGAGAGTGATCACCAGAACCAATTGGGTTCAAATGAAAATATGCAGGATACTGCAGATGTGAATGATGATGTGCAGCATACTAGGTCCTCTCAAACGGGAGAGGACATGGTGGTGTCTTGATCATGGGTTTCAACCCTTTTCCCCTCTCTGTTTGATGGATAATATTCTATTTTGGAACGCTCGTGGGCCTGGAAGTGATAAATTTAGATCTGCTATTCAAGATCTTGTGAAAATGCATAGAGTTGATATGGAATAAAAATATTTGTGAGCCTAGAGTACAGTTTTTTTTAAAAAAAATTTCTCCTAAATTTGGGTTTCTCTGACTTTAAAGTTGTTGAATCTGTGGGTTTCTCTGGTGGCATTTGGCTCCTATGGAATAAAAATAAAGTTCGTATTAGCACTGTTGACTCTACATTTCAATCAATCACTGTGAAAGTTACTGATGCTGGGAATCAAAGTTGGCTTTTGTATGGTAGTTATGCTAGTCCTTGCAACACTGCTGGAAGTTCTTTGTGGCCTTATTTGGATGATTTAGCTCAACAAGTTCCCTTACCATGGATTCTAGTAGGTGATTTTAATGAACTTCTTTCTTATGCTGATAAGATTGGTGGGGCTGCTATAAGAAGGTTTGGTGGGGCTGCTATAAGAAGGTTTGGTGGGTTCAGAGATTGGGTATGCAGAGAAGTAGTGTTATTGATATGGGTTATCAAGGTGTTGATTATACTTGGGCAACTAGCTGGGTTAAAGAGAGGTCAGATAGAAGCTTTTGCTCTGAGGATTGGCGTCTTCTATTTCCTGATGCTTGTGTTGTTCACTTGACAAGAATGCAATCAGATCACTGTCCTATTCTCATCAGATTGAAGCCTGATAATAGAAACTCCAGAATTAACACTCCTTTTCGTTTCCAGACTATGTGGATCCAACATGATGACTACTAGCTGCATGGTTGTTTCTAACACTTGGAATGGTATTAATGGGAATGCTATGGAGAAAATGAATGCCCTTGCTTCCTCCTTATCTGACTGGAATAAGAATGTCTATGGTAACATTTTTAGAAGAAAGAGAAGACTATTGGCAAGGATACGAGGGATTCAAAGAAATATGGGTAGAAGATCAAATATTTTTCTGCAAAACCTTGAGAAGGATCTAATATCTCAATATGAGCAAATAAGGGATGCTGAGGCGATGTTCTGGAGACAAAACTCGAGGGATAAATGGCTTCAAGATGGTGATCGAAACACAAAATTTTTTCATCTGACAACCATGATTAGAAGGAGAAGGAACAAAATTGATGGATTATTCAATCCTGATGGAGTTTGGTTTAATGATCCCTCTACTATGAAAGTAAGTGCTAGATCTTAATCTTTTTGCAGCCAAAGATAGACCTGATTTGAGATTCCACATTCCCTATCTTTTCCCTACTGTTAGTCCACATGACCCGCTTTGGATGAACATATCTGTAACTATTGCTGATGTGCAGACTGCTCTATTCAAGATTGGGGATTGAAAGCTCCAGGTACTGATGGTTTTCCTGCTCTTTTCTTCCAGAAACACTGAGATCTATGTGCCAGAGATATCTTCAATTGGGTTAGCAATGCTTTCAACACTGGTGAGATCCCTAATGGCTTGAATCATACTCTTATTACTCTTGTACCAAAAACTCAAGGGCCCCAACATATGCATCTTTTTAGACCAATTAGTCTTTGCTGCACCATTTATAAAATTATTTCTAAAATCATTATGCATAGAATCAGACCTTTGATGCACAAATGGATAAGTCCTAACCAGGTGAGCTTTGTTCCAGGTAAGCAAATTGCTGGTAATAGTGTGATTGCACAAGAATTGATTCATAAATGCAGGAATACTAGGGGAAAGAAGGGTTTTCTGGCTTGGAAAATTGAGTTATCCAAAGCATATGATAAGCTAAATTGGCAATTTATTGAACAAGTTTTGTATGAAGTACATATTCCTCATAAGCTAGTTAAGTTGATCATGAGCTGTATTACTTCTGTTAGCTATCAAATCATTGTCAACGGAGAGTTAACTGAACCTTTTGTGGGTGGAAGAGGTATTAGGTAAGGAGACCCTTTATCCCCTTATATTTTTGTGTTATGCATGGAGAAACTGTCACACCTCATCAACTCTGCTATTGAAGTAAATCAATGGAAACCTATTCCTTCTTCTACAACTGGTCCTTGTGTTTCCCACCTTTTTTTTTGCTGATGATCTTATCTTATTCTCTGAGGCTAGTTTTTAGCAAGCTCTTGTTCTAAAGCAATATGTAGATCTGTTCTACAGTTTATCTGGCCAAACAATCAATTTTGAAAAGTCTATGGTCTATTGTTCTCCTAATGTTGCGAGTGAATTTGCCAAGAATATCAGCACTATTTGTGGCTCCCCTCTGACCAAGGATTTGGGTAAGTACCTTGGAATGCCTTTGATTCACTCTAGAATAACAAAGAACACCTATGCTTCAGTTCTTGATAAAGTCCAAGCTAGATTGGCTAGCTGGAAAAGTAAAACCCTCACTATGGCTAGCAGATAGATTAACTCTTATCCAAGCCGTCACTGCTGCAATACCCCTTTATGCTATGCAAACAGCAAAAATCCCTGCTCACATTCTAAATAGTTTGGATAAACTCAATAGGGATTTCCTCTGGGGAGACACTGCTCAGAATAGAAAAGTTCATCTCACTAACTAGGATGTTGTTTGCAGGTCAAAATATTGTGGTGGATTAGGAATCAAGAAGGCTGCAGATATGAATAAAGCTTTACTTGCTAAGGCAAGCTGGAGATTGACTCAAGGTGATAATGGCCTCTGGTGCAGATTATTAAGAGAAAAATATATTGGAGCTAACTCTATTATGAAGCAAGACTACCAAAAACCAAAGAATTGCTCTAGCACTTGGTCTGGAATTTGTCATGGTGTTGATCTCCTAAGACAGGGGCTATATTGGAGAATTGGGAATGGTGCTACTGCAAAATTTTGGCATGATCATTGGTCTCAGTGTGCCATTATTAGTCAATATGTTAATATCCCTACTCATATGGATGACAATGCTGTTGTCCAAGACTTCTGGAGTAATGGTGAATGGAATCTGAGTTTGCTTCAAAGTTGACTTCCTGCAGATCTTATTAATAAAATCATTTGTATTCCCATCTCTCTTTCTAATGCTCCTGACAAACTCATTTGGGGAGGAACATCAGCAGGCAATTTATCCGTCAAGTCTGCCCACCAATTATTATGTGATGATCAGGATCATATTGCTAGGAGGTGGAAAGCAATCTAGAAGTTCAATGTGCCTCCTAAAATTAAAATCTTTCTTTGGTTGGTTTTACAGGGAAGAATCTTAACTAATGAGCAACGATACAAAAGACACATTGCGGGAAGTCCCTTCTGTCATTATTGTGCTAACCAAGAAGAAACTCTTGCGCATATGTTTAGAGACTATGTGAGAGCTAAACAGGTTTGGAATTCAATCAATATCCCTATGTCAATGAGACTTACTTTTTCCCTGGATTGGAATGGATGGGCTTTATGCGAACTTATTTCAAAAGAATGCGAGATTGCAAGAATTTCAATGGAATTTTATCTTCATTTTCTGATGCTGGTATATATGGAAATGGAGATGTAAGGGTATATTCGAGCAAGATTTTTGTGTTCCTCACAATAGTTCTGAAGTAATTGTTGGTTATGCTTCTGAGTATTGTAAAGCTACTTGTAAACCGGTGCCACAAAGAACTCTGCAGGCTGAGATGTTATCATGGTGCAGGCCTATGGAAAATCTCTTCAAACTAAATGTGGATGGTTCTAAAACCAGTGCTAGTAGTACGTATTGGCTCAGGAGGTCTCATTAGGGACCCTTCTGGGAATTGGATCAGTAGTTTTATGTGCAACATTGGCTTTGGAGAAGTGCTGCAGGTAGAGGCTTGGGGATTATTTTATGGTCTGAAACTTGCACTTGATGCTTCTATCACTCATTTTGACATGGAATCTGACTCTTCTGTGCTTGTACAACTCGTCAAACAAGATGACATTGCACTTCACCCCTTGGGAACTCTATTGAGAAATTGTCAACAATTATTGCAGCTCCTCTCTTATGTCCAGGTCAATCACGTTCATAGAGAGAGGAATATGGCAGCTGATGCTATGGCCAAAGCTAGTGTCCCAAAGTCACCTGGGATTTGCATCCTTCAAAGTCCCCCAGCCTTTGTGCTTAATATTCTCCTTGATGACATTGCTGGTGTTAGCTCGCTCTAGAGTTACCACTAGCACTATTTGCTAGTTTCTTCTTTGTCTCTTTGCTTGGGCCTCTGGCCCCCATTGTACCCAAAAAAAAAAAAACATAATTTAGTTGTATTAAATTCTTTGGATCATATTCTATCATATCACTCGAGAAAGAATTGTTTAAGATAACACTTGCAGAGATTATTAAATTGTGAGTGTATCCAATCATAAAATTTATCATAAAAAGTTCATTTTCTGAACCCCTCTCTCTCTCTCTCTCTCTCTCTCTCTCTATATATATATATATATATATATATATATATATATATATATATATATATATATATATATATATATATATAACTAGCTGGACAACCCATGGGTGGAACATGCTATTATGACAATTATTTTTTTCTTGTTAAGAAGTTCAAGCCCTCCAACCTTTGAATCCTGGATCTGGCACTGTTTCAAGGGCAATTCTGTTCTTCTTCTAATTGGCTAACTTCTTTTAATGCCTTGATGTAATTATTATTATTTCTAAACCACAAAAATTTTGCTCCCTTTGACAAGGTTAACTAGTTATGAATGCACTTTAAAATTTTTAGTATTAATTAATAAAGGAAAACTTACATTTCCTGTATCATCCAGTATCAAAACAGCACTTTCTTGATTCTACAGTGAAACTTCTTGAAACCTAGGGTTTTGCCGCCCGGGTTCTAGGGTTTCTGCATAGCCGTTTACGGCCAGGAGGAAGAAAACAACTCGTTTTCTTTGGTGGAAGATGAATATCTTGGTCTGGAATTGCCAAGGAATCGTGAATCGGAAGACCAGGCATGCGCTCAAGCTTCTCACCCAGAAGCACCAACCTCGTCTTGTCTTCCTTAGTGAAACCCATTGCACCAAGCAACAGCATCAATATCTTCCCCAGGTGGTGGGGCTGCCAAACATAATCCATTTCGATAGAGTTGATCGTGCTGGAGGGCTTGCCCTCCTTTATGATGATTCAATTATGGTGTATGTACGAGACGTTGACTATTTTTTCATTGATGTGGATGTGAAAGGGCCTGATGATATCCAATGGCGGTTTACTGGCTTTTATGGGCACCCGGAGACAGGGCAGAGGCATCTCTCATGGGATCTGCTCCGTTCCCTTGTGCGTAGTTCGACAGACAAATGGATCATAGCCAGGGATTTTAATGAGATATTGGAGCTGAGTGAGAAATCTGGAGGAAGGCTCGAAGTCAGCAACAGATGAATGCATTTCGCCAAGCTTTGCTAGACTACAATCTTGCAGACCTGGGGGCGGCTGGAGGACCCTTCACATGGAGTGATGCCCACACAAAGGAGAGGTTGGATCGGGTTGTTGGTTCCTTAAAGTGGCAAGGGACTTTTGGCTTTTCAAGGGTAGTTAACCTGCCCCCTAGCAGATCTAACCACGTTCCTATGCTTCTGGAGGTCCGAACGGAACAGATTGTGCATCATAGAGGCAGGAGGCGGTTTAGATTCGAAGAAATGTGGTGTTCCCATGAATCTTTTACCCAGGTTGTGGAGGAGGCTTGGGCAGTACCCCAGAATGGGAGCCCGATAGTGCAAGTGTGTCGAAAGATAAAGGATACGGGAAAGACGTTGTTGGATTGGGACATAACTACTTTCAACAGTAGGAGGGAAGAGTTGGATTCGGTCCGATGCCGATTGGATTTGCTGTTGCAGAAGCCTTTTGACTCGGGTGACCAAGCTGAAAAGCTCCAATTATCTCGGCGATTGAGTGAGTTGACGTCCATTGATGAAACTTATTGGTGTCAACGTTCACAAGCAATTTGGCTTAAAGATGGAGATAGGAATTCCAAATTTTTCCACCGAAGAGCCTCGAATCGTAAGCAGAAGAATAAGATTAAAGGTTTGTTTGATGATAATGGGGTATGGCAGACTTCCTCTAATGGCATTGAAGACGTGGTTATGAAATACTTCCAGCAGGTTTATGCTAGTCAGGCACTAGATGTTAGAGCTTAAGAAGTGGTGTTGTAGACAATTGATTCAAGGGTTACTTCGAAATGAACGAGTCGTTATTGGCTCCTTATAGTATGGAGGAAGTTCGAAATGCCCTCTTCCAAATGCATCCCTCCAAAGCACCTGGACCGGATGGCATGTCTCCTTTCTTTTTCCATAAGTACTGGGATCTTGTGGGGTCAGAGGTTAGTAGAGCAGTGATTTCTTTGTTGACAACTAAGGATATGCCTTCGGATTTGAACTTTACTCATGTGGTTTTGATTATGAAGGTGAAAGAAGTACAGAATATGTCACAACTACGACCTATTTCTTTATGCAATGTCCTTTACAAAATAGCTTCGAAGGTGTTGGCTAATAGATTGAAAGTGTTATTACCAGCCATTATCTCACCACAGCAGAGTGCGTTTGTCCCAGACAGGTTAATCTCTAACAACACTTTAATGGCATCTGAACTTGCTCATTATATGAATAAGTTGTGAAGAGGCCAGGAAGGATTTTTGGCTCTCAAGTTGGATATTACTAAAGTCTACGACCGTTTGGAGTGGGATTTCCTCAGGAAAATAATGCTCAAAATGGGATTTGCGGCTCAATGGGTGGATTTGATCATGTTCTGTCTTTCCACTGTTCGGTATTCTTTCCTCATTAATGGGATTCCAAGAGGGTTTGTTACTCCTTATCGAGGATTGAGGCAAGGTGATCCAATCTCTCCTTATTTATTTCTATTATGTGCTGAAGGATTGTCAACCCTTATTTCTCACTCTGTGGCTAATGGTCAGTGGCAAGGGTTGCGCGTTTGTGATGGGGCCCATGTTATTAGTCATTTGCTTTTTGCAGATGATAGTATGTTGTACTCTAACGCTTCTTCTCAGGACTGCATTTTGATTCGGAATATATTAAATGTCTATGAGAGAGCTTCGGGGCAAAAGATTAACCTGCAAAAGAGTAGTGTGGTATTTAGTGTGAGTGTGCCTTCCCATATGCGGCAATCATTGGCTGACATTCTCGACATTCAGGTAGTGGACAAGCATGAGAAATATCTTGGCATTCCTACTTTGGTAGGTAGATCGAAAGCTGACACTTTTGCTTATATCAAAGATACTTTGTCAAAGAAGCTTACAGGTTGGTGTACCAAATTATTAAGTGTTGCTGGCAAGGAGATTCTGATAAAAGTCATAGCACAGGCAATGCCCCTATACACTACAAATTGCTACCTTCTACCGCAGAATTTGATTCATGAACTCCACCAACTTTGTGCCCAATTTTGGTGGGGGAGTACAGACGATAAAAAAGCTATGCATTGGAGAGCGTAGGATGAGTTATGTAAACCTAAAATGATGGGTGGAATGGGATTTCGTCATCTGTTTGCTTTTAATCTGGCTATGTTAGCTCAACAAGGATGGCGTCTAATTCAAGATCCTGAGTCTTTGGTTGGTAGGCTGTTGAAGGCAATCTATTTTCCCCATTGTAATTTTTGGGACGCGGAGGTTGGTTCAGCTCCATCTTATGCTTGGCGGAGCATTCTAAATGGTAGAGATATTATGCAGGCCGGTATTCGGCGTCATATTGGGGATGGTAAGTCCACCAATGTGTGGACTGATCCTTGGTTGATAGGGGAGGATTTGACTTCTTTCTATACTCCTAGAATTAATATGGTTTCAGACCTTATTTTATCTCCAGGTGTTTGGAACCAGGTTTTACTACAGGAGCTCTTCCCATTACATATTACACAAAAGATCTTGGCTCTTCCGCTTAGTAATCATATGCATGATGATCGGTGGATTTGGTCTGGTGATAAGAAGGGAGGCTTCACCATCAAATCCGCCTACCATATAGCACGGGATAGAGTTTTGGGTGAGAATTCTGGCATGCCTAACTCTAGTGCTGAGCTTTGGAACTGGATTTGGCAAGCCCCGGTCCCGAGGAAGGTTAAAATTTGTGTGTGGAAGGCGGCGTCCAATATTCTTCCATCTCGGAGTCGGCTAAGTGAGAGGGGTATAGACATTGATACCCAATGCCCATTCTGCGACGAAGAAATTGAGTCCCCTCTACATGCAGTAAGAGATTGCTCCCATGCAAGCTCCTTTTTCAATTGGCGAATATTCCCAATGTTCCCTCTGCTGCAAGTGTGATTGATTGGTTAGTAGCTTCTTATTCTCAGTCCCCTACTACCTTTGCTACTTTGTTGATGGTGATTTGGGCAACTTCGCATAATCGAAACGCGAAAGTATGGGGAGATGCAGCTAAGTTAGCTTCGGAAGTTGTGCCACTTACTCTAGGATGGTGGGAGGAGTTTAAGGTTGCTCATTCATCTTCTCGCCTTGCATCTCCAATACAGAATGTTAGATGGAACAAGCCTCCTATAGGTATGATCAAACTAAATGTGGATGCGGCTTTTAGCAATGTGTGTGGGAGTGTAGGTGTTGGGGGTGTGTTTCGAGACTTTGAAGGCTCTTGTTTGGGAGGTTTTCGCCACACACTCCCTGCAGCTTCTTCCGCTCGGCATGCGGAACTGGTAGCGCTGCTGGTGGGCGCCCAGCTAGCTATCTCTCATCAATTAGTGGAAACTAATTGTCAAGACTTGGTACAAGTTGTGGCGCATGATTCCCTTGATCATTCGGAGCTGGGCTACCTCTTAAGTGACCTTCAAGAGGCCCTGCAGCTAGCATCCTTTGCGCAGGTTCACCATGTGCGCCGAGCAGCAAACATAGTGGCTCATACTTTAGCACAAGATGCTAAAAATAGACAGTTTTTTATGCAGCTCTTTACTGTACCTCCTCCAAATGTGGTGGAGCTTATATCCATTGATTGTAATGACTTGTAAGTCAATGAAATCTATTTCATTTCCCTCAAAAAAAAAAAAAAACAGCACTTTCTTGCCCAAGGCACAATATCTAGACCCTTTTGATGTTTTTGGGTGCCATCCTCGCGTGATATCACTATATCGCCAAAGTAATCTTTTTTAGCACCAAGCAATTTCCAATGCATAGGCTCGATCACCCATAGCATACGCATACATTTCAGACATTTCATTGGCTTCCTTCAAAGATGTCCTAACGAAGGGCCTTAACTTGGTCATCGTACACATAAAGTCTAGTCTGAAGAGGCTGCCTTTCAACACATATGAAAGTACCATACTGTGAGCAAAATCAAAAGATTCAAGTCAATATCCATTAGGGTAAATATACAAGCATGCACCTAAGCAACCAAGAAATGTGTAAAAATGAAGCACTAAAGATGCTACACAAGAAGACAGACTTCAAAAGACTACATAAATACCTGGCAGCGAATCTGGTGGGCTCATCAAATTTTTTTCTTCTGCCGTCATATGATTCAGCTGGGTGGAATTTAGCAGTGTATGATCAAGATCCAGTACCAAATAAAGTTTCTTATTATTTAGCGATTTCTTAATGTCTGTGTTGCGTAACCGGTCGATTTCATCATTATTAAGCCTCAATCCCTGCACAAGAAAATGTTTCACACACTGGATCACATCCAATATCTAATAATGCAAAATAAAGCTACAATATATGGAAATGGATACATGGACTGGATAGGTATCTTTCTATAGTAAGTTTATAATTCCATCAGGCGATTAGTAAACAAATAACAACTTAACAAGTCAGACCTGACTGGGACAAATAATGAATGCACGCAGTGGTTATGATTGTTTCCAAACAGTAAGTTTATTTTTTGCATGAGGGCTTCAGTAAATCATGAATTACAGGTGACAGCTAATGTCAAAGAATAGTGCTGTACAAACTAAATTATGGAAAACCATATGCATGTATACTTCCAGTAAACCAAAGCACTCAAACATTTCAAATTTCAACCGGTCATCCAGGGCAGTACCTTGTGTATGTACCCAAATGTCACACCAGACTGCTCAATCAACCTCTGGCCACAAAGAAAACACATATCTCCAAATGACCCAGGATGTGCACACATATCCTCCGTTGCAGATGCTTCTGCACATAATTGCAAGAAAAGTTCAAAAATAGGACAAGAGTAACTATAGTCTTTGAGGTTGAGAAAAAATCGTATTTGAATAATATCCTGTGTTCAAAGCAATTTAAAACTTGGATGTTTATTAGTTATAATATCCTGTGTTCAAAGCAATCGAAACTTGATGGTTATTAGACATGTACTCTCTAGCTTTCTCAGCCACACACACACAAGCAAACACACTCATTTTTGTGGGGGTTGAATCGCACACTAATACCTGAATACATGGTACATTCACTTTTCCCAAATAATCTGCTTGTCTCTTAGAGAGAAAAATAAAATTACTAGTGGAAAAGTTTCCCAACTGAAAAAACTTTTATGTTTTCTTAAACAGGAAAGACATTTCCTCCGGAACACTTTTGCCAGAAAATAAGCATTTCCTTAGTTTTTTTTTCTGGCATTGTTATGAAATACCATAAAACTTTTTCATCATCATAACTGAAGCATAGTGAAAAAAAAATGTTCTAAAGTGTAAATTTCAAAAATCTACCAAACAACGTTTTTCATCAAAACAAACAAGGCCAACAGCAAAGAAGTTCATCAAGTCTTCACACAAACAACCAATAAACTTAATTGGATTAAATTATGTTTAGTCCCTGTACTATGACCCTTTTTTCGTTTCAGTCCCTGACATTCTCAATTAATCTGAAAAGTCCCTAACGTCAAAATTTCCGTCTGATTGGTCCCTCCCGCGTCAAATTAGGAGTTGACCGTATGTGAAATGTCCAATATACCCCTCTGTTATTTCTTTTTCCTTTTTAATTTCTTTTTCTCCTTTTTTTTCTTTTTCCTTTTTAATTTCTTTTTTTCCTTTTTTTCTTTTTTCTTTTTAATTTCTTTTTTGCTTTTTCTTCTTTTTTTCTTGTTCATTTTTAATTTTTTTTTTCCTTTTTTTTCTTTTTAATTTATTTTTTACTTTTTCTTCTTTTTTTCTTGTTCCTTTTTAATTTCTTTTCGTTTTGCCTACTTTCTCCTTCCTCAACCCACCAATCTCATTCCGATCAAACTCCACAACCCATCTGTTTCTCTCCCCAAATTGAAACCAAACCCAGCAAAGACCTAGCTTGGCGGTGCAGAGATGGACATCGAGCAAAAGCAAGAGGCTAGGAGCTGATCGATCACTTCTTCACCTTCTCTGAAGCCATCTCCCTCTGTTGGGATCCGCCCTCGCCTCCATCGTCGCCGACGCCATCTCCCAAACACAAGCAGATCCCAATCAGCTCGGAAATTCGCCGCTAAACCACTCCCCTCTTGTTTTCACAGCCTACTTCTCTCTCTCCCACTCAAATCTCACTCTCTCTCCACATCAAGCCTCAATTTGGAAACTTTTCACTGAAAACTACCATTTTTTCAGACATTGAGGTTTTTGGGTCTTGCTCAAAATGGTGATTTGGATTTTGGGTCTGGTTGAAATGATGGTTTTTGATGGCCAAGTTGACCAAAACCAGAAGTGAAGAAGAAGAATAGTAATGGAAAAGAAAAATGGCCACCGACGTGGAGAACAATAATTGGAGTTTCGGGTCGATCTGGATTAGTTCGCTGTCGTGGCGCTACCGATGCAGCAGGATACGATGGTCATTAAAAAGGAAAAAGGAAAAAAGAAAAATAAAAAAAGAAAAAGGAAAAAAGAAATTAAAAAGGAAAAAGAAAAAAGAAAAGAAAAAGGGCCGCCGGCGTGGAGAACAAGAATTGGGGTTTCGGTCGATCTGGATTGGTTCGCCGACGTGGCGCTACCGATGCAGCAGGATACGATGGTCATTAAAAAGGAAAAAGAAAAAGAAAAAAAGGAAAAAAAAGAAATTAAAAAGGAAAAATGAAAAATAAAAAAGGAGAAAAGAAATTAAAAAGGAAAAAGAAAAAAGAAAAAAAGGAAAAAAAGAAATTAAAAAGGAAAAAGAAAAAAGAAAAAAAGGAAAAAAAGAAATTAAAAAGGAAAAAGAAAAAAAAGGAAAAAAAGAAATTAAAAAGGAAAAAAGAAAAAGAAATAACAAAGGGGTATATTGGACATTTCACCTAAGGCCAACTCTTAATTTGACGCGGAAGAGACCTATTGGAGGGAAATTGTGAGGTCAGGGAGTTTTTAAATTAAATTAGAATGTCAGGGACTAAAACGATGAGAGAGACAAAGTACAGGGACTAAACATAATTTAATCCAACTTAATTCATATTCGAACATCTGTTATACATCTACACACACACACAGCCAACAATAACTGCACTTAACTTTTCAGCTTTCACCAATTTTTAATAGACAGGAAAATAGACCAATAGGTAGATAAACATAACAAAAATGAGAGAATAGGAGCACTGTAGTAAGTCTTTGAACAAAAGCTCCCTCACCAACTAAGTTGGTCTTAGGTATGCGTCATCTAAGACAGTTCAGAACACTTTGTACATTATCATGAAGTCCTCTTCCAGTGTTTGGGGTTATAAAACAAAACACAACAGAATCCAAGAGATATCAATATGTTACCTTACTTTTGTTCTGGACGTCCTTGTGAAATCGACCCATTAGTTTCCTCTACGCTTTCCAAATTATCTCACTTGCGCCTTTTTATCCTGTAATGCAAGTCACAAATCATATCTAAACCGCTTCAAATAGAACTTTGACTTATAGTTTTACACAAATTGTAGTATCTAATTGAAACTCCTACTGCATTAAACACGAAACAAAGAAAATCTCCACACCTGCTCTCACTTTCAACATCACTGCCATCATCATCAGCATCAGCATCAGCTTCTTTATCTTCTTCATCTTCGTCCTCTGGTGATGACTCCAAAGAACCGGACTCTAGTTCTCTTTCAAGCAACCCAGCAAAGTCATCACTGCTAGAATAGTGTACTGGAGACTCGGCCAGACTCATCTAAATTGTACAGGGAATCGGATACTTTAACAAATGTTCACCTCAAAGTCAATGTAAATAGAAGATACACATAAAGTACCTCAAAACAACACCCCACAGAAAAAGGATCAAGATTTCTACTATATTTAACCCCCCAAAACAAAAGGACATAACTTCTCAACACTTACTGCCGCAACAATATCAATATTTCTACTCGTAGAAAATAAGAACAATAAAGAATGTAGAAAGGTAGCAACTTATATACTTTCACAGCTGATCAAAGCATTATTGCACAATGCTCAAAGAGCAACTAGGTCATGAACAACCAAATTGGTACCAAACAAAGACCGAACAAGTGATAAGAAGCTAGCAATTCGATTAATAATACGAGAATGAAAGAAGCGTAGAAATCAATTTGGGTGAAAGAAAGCAGTAAAGCGTGAAGGAAATCAAGAAGCCTAGCATCTATTTTATGATTTATGTTGCATTTATTTTACGACACAATCAAATCTAAACAGAGTACAGATCTCAAATCAAAGCTTAATGTGTCAACATACAGCCTGTTATTATCTAATTATTACAAAACTAATACTCTATAAGACACACTTATTCCAGAACTAATACTCCCCAGATCTATGCCTCAATTTCTATTTCATAATTGAACCTGCATTAAAAACACACTTATAGTTATATACAAGTATACAATACTGGTTGTTCTTATATCGGTATAACAATGGTTTTGATAGGGAGGTGATATAAACAGAGGCTAATTCTCAACTAATAACTGGTTCAGACTGTAGTCAAAACTGTATTACTCTTTCAAAAACTTGAAAAAGGTGATGCTCCTAATAGGCAAAACAACACATAAGAATGATAAGATCAACAAACAAGAGCTTAATTGAAAATGATCATGGATGTAATAACCCATTTCTTTTAATCAAAGCAAAACAACATTGCTTTTACTTTCATAATTTTGATGCTTTACCTTTAATGATTATGCTTAATTAGTAGGGTTACTGATTGAGTTGATTGTGATCGACCGACACTCACACTCTCCCTCTCTCTCACTCACACTCTCACTCTCTCTGTCGGCCGAACCCAGCAACAAACAGAGCACGGTTTCTCCAATCTCTCTCTAGCACCACAGACCACCAAACGACACCGGACCACGTCCTACGCCTTCACCTCTTCCTTGCGCAGCTGCCGGTGGTATCTTTTGGCCGTCTCGTGAGCCGTACACGGCGGTGGAGCACGAGGCCGGTTTAACCCGATTTGGTCCCGAGCTTGATAACTCGAGCTACAAGCCACCAATCCTTGCCAAACTCCATCCTCAGGTTCGTCTCAACCTTCTGAAACTCCCAGAAGCACCCTTGCACGGCGGCGCGGCTCGTAGCAGCTGCTGAAGTCAACCCCGAGCTAGATCGAACGGAACTTTCGATCCAGATATCTCAAGCTGTGGAGCTTCGTTTCGAGTGATTCTTGAACTGGTAAACTCACCTTGAGTTTCTGAACAAATCTCCAGAAGGAATCGAAGCGATTTGTGGAAGTTTTTACGTGGATCGGAGCACCTGCCGGATTCTGGAATTTTTCCGACCACCGAAGCTTTCGATCAATATATCTCGAGCTACAGACCATATTTTTCTGTGATTCTTGAACCAATGAGTCCGTCTTGAGTTTCTTAACAACTCTCTAGAAGGAATCGAAGCCTGAAATTGAAGTTTTGACGTCGAAATCAAGCCTTGCCGGATTCTGCAAAATTCTGGAATTTTTCCGACCACCGAAGCTTTCGATCGGTATATCTCGACCTACAGACCATATTTTTCTGTGATTCTTGAACCAGTGAGTTCTTCTTGAGTTTCTTAACAACTCTTCAGAAGGAATCGAAGCCTTAAATTGACGTTTTTACGTCGAATTGGAGCTCGCCGTTTTCTGCAGTTTCTCGCCGGTTTCTGGAAAATTCCGGCCACCTTCATACTGTTCAAGGTAATTTTCGACCCCTTCCGGTCATTTTCAGACTTCGTGCTAGTTATGAAAGTTGTTAAGCATGATGAGAGGAAGAAGAGCAGCCCGGCCCCGACACCATTGGTGGTGGTCGGCGGCGGCTCTGCCACTAACTCCGGCGGCCCTTTCCGGCCACCTCCGGGGATCAAAAATATGGTTTCTGTACATTTTCAGATTCTATATTTCAATACGATCATTTTGATATATTATACGCAATTTTTGGATATCATATGATTAAGTTATGAATTTTTACGTTTCGATCGATTTCGATCGTTTGATTCGTGATATGTGAAGTTAGGACCGTCAGATGGACTTGTAGTTTTGTTATGATGATCTTATGACTGTCCCAGTGGCTTTGTGTGGTCATGGGCGAAGATCCGACCGTTGGATCTTCGTATAAATGCAAAACAGTGATTAGGAAGGCGATCCGTGAGGATCCGACCGTTGGATCATCATTTAATTTCAATCCGACCGTTGGATTTTCGTTTGATTATGTTTTTGAGTTATTGGCTAAGTTAAGGTCATGTTTGATTAGGTGTTTGACGGTTTGAGTTGGCGGATGATTGTGAATCGTATTTTGAGCTGTTAAGAAGACGCAGCGGGATTAGAGGTGAGTAAACCTCACGTGGTTCATATTACGAACCGAATAAATTTAATTACCTTATTTTGTCGTAATTGCGTGAAAATATTTATGAAATAAATATTTGTTTTAAAATCATATGGACTTGATCAACTACGGTCCATGGGTAAGTAAAATGATTTTTACTATACAAATGAATTTCTCGGTTTTATTGCATGTGAACTATAGTTGGTATTAGTGATTATCCCTGAGCGGATAATTACGTATATATATATTTACGTGATTATATGTGAATGGTGTGACATTGAAGAGTGTGAAATTGAGATGATTAAATTATTATGAATTGACATGTGACTTACCATATTTATATGTGATGAACATGATTGATGAGTTCTTGTTAATATTCATGATTTACATTGGAGGATGTATAGAGTTAGAGAATGTAGGGTTCTGAGGATGAGGTGTCCGAAGTTCGACGGTTAAGGATAACCGGAGTGTTTGTGTACTGAGGACGGGGATGTCCAAGGTGCGACGGTTTATTATTAACCGAAGTTGTGTGCTGAGGACGGGGATGTCCAAAGCGCGACGGTTTATTATTAACCGAAGTATATGGTGCTGAGGACGGGGATGTCCAAAGCGCGACGGTTATAGTGTTAACCGAAGTATTTTGCCGTTGCTTGACCCTAGGCCAAGGTGTCAGAGGTAACGAGGCAGTTAGAGCTCTAACGTGTTATTGGGATGGACCAGAGTGGTGTTATGTGGGTTGGGTGTTTACAGGACCAGTGTGGTGTATTGTGATTTGAGGATTGTGAAAATGTATTCCTTGTGGTTTTCCATGAGTGGGTTGATGTCTCTTTGCAGACGTAATACTGTTGAATTTTACTTGAATTGTAATTTAATAAATCAACAGTTCTTTCTTGTTTACTCATACTGGCTGTAAAAAGCTTACCGGGTTTTGTGTTGTTGCAACTCCCGGTACACTATTCAAATTGTGTAGCGGGTAATCCTACAGGACAGGAGAACCAGGACGGTGATCGTGCGGTTAGAGCAATGGTTATAGTTTTACAGCAATTGTAATAGTGAGGCGAGTTAAGCTCATTTGAGCCTTACAATTTGATTTGGTGGGAGAGTGCTGTAATAAATAACTTGAGGATTTGGGTTATTGTAAATTTGAGAGTTGTGAAGTGTGGTTGTTTGTGAGAAAAAAATTCAGGATGTTAGTTGTAATTTGTTATTATTCATGTTTCGGATTTGAATTGATTATTCAAAATTCGGGGCGTGACAGTTTGGTATCAGAGCGTAAGGTACATATTTGGTGATAATCAGTACCTCCCGAGTGATGGCCCGTCTGCAGCGGATCCCCATCATATACTCTTCGGTACTGGTATAATCATTGGGTATGTCTTAGTATGGGGTCTAGACAACGTGTAAGTCCGTAGGACGGTAGAGTTGTCTACTAAGTTCGTATTAGAATAAGTTTAGTTTCCGCGAGTTGTGATCTTCGAGGAATAGGAACCTCTGGATTTAACTCTGATGAGTCGGTGAGGTAGAGGTCGAGTCTGATGTAGGGACAGGATCCTTCTATGGAGACAGTTGAGGATGAGGTGGAGGCATTAGAGGTTGAGTTGCCTAGTCTACCTGTAGTTGATGTGATGGATTTTGTGTATGGTTGACTTATGGAAAGATTGATATGACCTCGTGATAGGATTGACTGTGAAGAGACATTGTGTTGATGTATGAGCTTAGGTAATAACGTTGTTTTCAACTCTAGGAGTGCTAGGGTTGTATAACTAATTTATGAGGCCAGATACTGTTGTGAGGACAGATTATGGATTATGACGTGGTTAGTGTGAAGTGCTATAATCACAGAATTTTGACCACTAGATGTTGACTTACCACCAAATGAGCAGTGAGGTGATTCGTGGGTGAGATACTGAGTGTTGTACCAGTATCGATTACTGGATGCTAAGATGGTACATATTGCTTGTTGAAGCAATTGATAGATGGAATGATCGAGATTTTTTTTAGAGTTGTAAGTGTAACTCTAAAGATGTGGGTTTTTCCTAGCTAACTCAGGAAGTGTTTAGCTTTATTAATCCCTAATTCTAGCGACGAAATTATTGTGTTTGGTTTGACTCAGAGGATACTAGCTTGACCTCTGTGTGACTTAATTGATTGCTAGGTTTTGAATGATTGTTTGTGATAAATCATTTTGAAAGATGTGTGCAGCAGAGTTCTCGATGGTTTTGAAAAGAGTATTGGGTGACCAAGGTTCGATCCTTGGTGTTGTTGTTGGTTAAACAAAAAGAAAAGAAAACATGCACACCATCTTATTGATTTTACATTACAAAAAAAAAAGAGGAAAACGAGGACTATGCTATACTAAGCCTAGTCAGCAGCTCCGGATGGATTGAGGCTGAGCTCAAGAGAAACGTTTGAGCCACTGTGGTAACCGCCTGAGCCACCAGAATAGTAACCAAAAGCGCTACCTTCCTCGGAAGTAGCCTTCAGGTTACCAAAGACGTCCTCGCCGTGCACGGGGAACAGAGGAAGAGTTTGAACCTCCTGGTGATCTCCTCCTCGTTGTTGCAGGGATGTTTGTCCTCCTGTTGTGCCAAAAGAGTTGTACTGGTATTAGTGTTGAAGTGTGAGGAAGAATATGAAACAAAATTTAAATCAAGAAATCCTTCATTACCAGTAGAATAGGTGGAACCAAAGTTGAGATCAATGGATCTACCATCATCAGTAGAACTAGTGGACCCAAAATTGATGTCAATGGATCCACCAGCTGGCCCAAAATTGATGTCGATGGATCCACCAGCACCAGTAGAACCAGTGGACCCAAAATTGAGATCGATGGATCCACCAGTACCAAGAGAACTAGTTTCCATGGGCACTGGAGCAGCCTGATTACACCTATTCATTTGCTTCTCTCGAGCCCTGACGTTCTGGAACCAAAAGTAAATGTTCTTACCCTCAACATGTCCATACTGGTTCAGCTGGAGGCAGATCTCGTGAATGTGCTCTGTAGATGGGCACTTAAATCCCTTGACGTAGTAAAGATCCTTGAGGATTCTTATTTGTTCTGGAGTAGGAATCCATCTGGTACGGCTTCGCCAGAAATCCATGTTGGCACTACGTACTTCCAGCTGCTTGGGTGTTTCCTCCCTCCTCTGTTGGTTGCTGTTGTTGTGGTTCCATTTGTTGCGGGGTTTGGAGCTCCATTAGTTGCAGAGTTCGTGGCTCTTGGGTCATGAGGTGAGAGGATGTGAATATCGAGGAATACATGGTTTAGTGTTTGAGGGAGATTTTGTTAGAAGGATTGGAGTTGTTGAACTGGTGATTGGAGATCTGAGATTCTCAGAGGAAAGATGAAATCGAATCTTCAAATGGGAGAGAAGATCAGAAGAGAAGGATTGAAATTGATGAAGAAAGGATTTGAGTTTCGAGAGGAAGGCTGCAGAGTTTGAGAGAGAATGGCTGGGGAAAATTTCTTTTCTTTGGTGTGAACAGTTTTTCTTCAGGATGCACCTATTTATAGAACGAGGTGAGCAGATCTCCACCGTTGGATGGACGATCTCTGAGATTCAATCTACGCGTTGGATTAAAGTCATCCGAAAACCCGGAAAAGTTGTTGGCGCGTGGAGAGCGTGTAAGGGGACAGGCCGAACCTCGAGGCGCTGTGGCAGACAGCTGTAGCCGAAAGCAGATTTGACTGCCGTAAATCACGGAAGGGATAAGCCGTGACACAAGTGGGCCGTATTTGGGCCTGTCTCGGATCAAGGCATCACTGTAGCTGTGGGTGGAGGCCTGATGGGCCGAGTTTCAGAAACAGTTTTGGACATGATGGGCCGAGTTTCTGAAACAGTCTTGGATGTTTTGGGCCGAATTGTTGAAACAGTTGAAACAGTTGGTTTAAATAAAAGGATTGGTATGGATAATAACGTGAGCAGCCGTGCTCGAGTGGTTGAGTGTAAAGTTCGTGTACAAGAGGTCTGAGGTTCGAACCTCGCCTCTCGTTTATTTTTATTATGTTCGTTTATGACATAATAAGTATAAAATTTGTACACATTTTATTAAGCACAACTTGTGCTCCAGTGGTTGGGAGCGAGGCATTGGTTTAAAGGGTCGGGAGTTCGAGACTTGCCTCCTGATATATTTTATTTATGTTCGCTTAGGACATAATAAATATAACGCGTGTGCTTCTATTAATGAAAGCAGCTCTTGCTTCAGTGGTTGGGAGAGAAGCATTGGTTTAGGGGGTCTGGAGTTCGAACCTTACCTCCTACAAATATTTTTGGATCCCGTATATGCGTGATATACGGACGCATATACGGTATGTACGGTATACATACGTATATACGGTATGTACGGTATACATACGTATATACGGTATGTACGGTATGCATACATATATACGGTATGTACAATTTCATACCGTAGTCGAGCTGAAAGTTGGTGGGCCGATTGGTAGGCCCAAATAGTAAGCCCAATTGTTCGGCCGAATGGTAGGCCCAAATGTTAAACCCAAATTGTTTCGGGCCGGTTCGAAATGTGGATGGTTCGGTTCCTTCGGCCCAAATGGCCGGTTCAAATGCTTAGCCCAAGGATTGGGCAAGCCCAAGCCATCATTACTGGGAGTAACGCGGATTAGTGGACCCTCCCAGAGCCCACAAGAAGGCCCAGGTGGCCCATAATGAATAAGAAGACGTTGTGGAAGTGTTTGGATTTTATAAATTCTTGATTTAGGGAAGCAATGTTTTTGCACATTGATTTGTGTGCTTGAGATTTGGCTAATGTTGGTAGTTAAACTCTAGCCTGTGATTTCTTGTTATGGAGAACTTGTGGTGATTTGTGAAGTGATGAATTGATTTAGTTACCATTAGGATATGACCTTTGTGGTTAGAACTGTTCGTATCTTAGATAGGGGTACGAAGAAGCTTTGTAGGAAGGAGGTTAATCTTGTGAAGGTGCTGTGGAGTCATCATGACGAGGGTAATGCATCATGAGAGTTAGAGTCTGACATGAGAGTAAAGTATCCACAGCTCTTTGTGGAATTGGGTACTTGAATTTCGGGACGAAATTCCTTTAAGGAGGGTAGATTGTAATAACCCATTTCTTTTAATCAAAGCAAAACAACATTGCTTTTACTTTCATAATTTTGATGCTTTACCTTTAATGATTATGCTTAATTAGTAGGGTTACTGATTGAGTTGATTGTGATCGACCGACACTCACACTCTCCCTCTCTCTCACTCACACTCTCACTCTCTCTGTCGGCCGAACCCAGCAACAAACAGAGCACGGTTTCTCCAATCTCTCTCTAGCACCACAGACCACCAAACGACACCGGACCACGTCCTACGCCTTCACCTCTTCCTTGCGCAGCTGCCGGTGGTATCTTTTGGCCGTCTCGTGAGCCGTACACGGCGGTGGAGCACGAGGCCGGTTTAACCCGATTTGGTCCCGAGCTTGATAACTCGAGCTACAAGCCACCAATCCTTGCCAAACTCCATCCTCAGGTTCGTCTCAACCTTCTGAAACTCCCAGAAGCACCCTTGCACGGCGGCGCGGCTCGTAGCAGCTGCTGAAGTCAACCCCGAGCTAGATCGAACGGAACTTTCGATCCAGATATCTCAAGCTGTGGAGCTTCGTTTCGAGTGATTCTTGAACTGGTAAACTCACCTTGAGTTTCTGAACAAATCTCCAGAAGGAATCGAAGCGATTTGTGGAAGTTTTTACGTGGATCGGAGCACCTGCCGGATTCTGGAATTTTTCCGACCACCGAAGCTTTCGATCAATATATCTCGAGCTACAGACCATATTTTTCTGTGATTCTTGAACCAATGAGTCCGTCTTGAGTTTCTTAACAACTCTCTAGAAGGAATCGAAGCCTGAAATTGAAGTTTTGACGTCGAAATCAAGCCTTGCCGGATTCTGCAAAATTCTGGAATTTTTCCGACCACCGAAGCTTTCGATCGGTATATCTCGACCTACAGACCATATTTTTCTGTGATTCTTGAACCAGTGAGTTCTTCTTGAGTTTCTTAACAACTCTTCAGAAGGAATCGAAGCCTTAAATTGACGTTTTTACGTCGAATTGGAGCTCGCCGTTTTCTGCAGTTTCTCGCCGGTTTCTGGAAAATTCCGGCCACCTTCATACTGTTCAAGGTAATTTTCGACCCCTTCCGGTCATTTTCAGACTTCGTGCTAGTTATGAAAGTTGTTAAGCATGATGAGAGGAAGAAGAGCAGCCCGGCCCCGACACCATTGGTGGTGGTCGGCGGCGGCTCTGCCACTAACTCCGGCGGCCCTTTCCGGCCACCTCCGGGGATCAAAAATATGGTTTCTGTACATTTTCAGATTCTATATTTCAATACGATCATTTTGATATATTATACGCAATTTTTGGATATCATATGATTAAGTTATGAATTTTTACGTTTCGATCGATTTCGATCGTTTGATTCGTGATATGTGAAGTTAGGACCGTCAGATGGACTTGTAGTTTTGTTATGATGATCTTATGACTGTCCCAGTGGCTTTGTGTGGTCATGGGCGAAGATCCGACCGTTGGATCTTCGTATAAATGCAAAACAGTGATTAGGAAGGCGATCCGTGAGGATCCGACCGTTGGATCATCATTTAATTTCAATCCGACCGTTGGATTTTCGTTTGATTATGTTTTTGAGTTATTGGCTAAGTTAAGGTCATGTTTGATTAGGTGTTTGACGGTTTGAGTTGGCGGATGATTGTGAATCGTATTTTGAGCTGTTAAGAAGACGCAGCGGGATTAGAGGTGAGTAAACCTCACGTGGTTCATATTACGAACCGAATAAATTTAATTACCTTATTTTGTCGTAATTGCGTGAAAATATTTATGAAATAAATATTTGTTTTAAAATCATATGGACTTGATCAACTACGGTCCATGGGTAAGTAAAATGATTTTTACTATACAAATGAATTTCTCGGTTTTATTGCATGTGAACTATAGTTGGTATTAGTGATTATCCCTGAGCGGATAATTACGTATATATATATTTACGTGATTATATGTGAATGGTGTGACATTGAAGAGTGTGAAATTGAGATGATTAAATTATTATGAATTGACATGTGACTTACCATATTTATATGTGATGAACATGATTGATGAGTTCTTGTTAATATTCATGATTTACATTGGAGGATGTATAGAGTTAGAGAATGTAGGGTTCTGAGGATGAGGTGTCCGAAGTTCGACGGTTAAGGATAACCGGAGTGTTTGTGTACTGAGGACGGGGATGTCCAAGGTGCGACGGTTTATTATTAACCGAAGTTGTGTGCTGAGGACGGGGATGTCCAAAGCGCGACGGTTTATTATTAACCGAAGTATATGGTGCTGAGGACGGGGATGTCCAAAGCGCGACGGTTATAGTGTTAACCGAAGTATTTTGCCGTTGCTTGACCCTAGGCCAAGGTGTCAGAGGTAACGAGGCAGTTAGAGCTCTAACGTGTTATTGGGATGGACCAGAGTGGTGTTATGTGGGTTGGGTGTTTACAGGACCAGTGTGGTGTATTGTGATTTGAGGATTGTGAAAATGTATTCCTTGTGGTTTTCCATGAGTGGGTTGATGTCTCTTTGCAGACGTAATACTGTTGAATTTTACTTGAATTGTAATTTAATAAATCAACAGTTCTTTCTTGTTTACTCATACTGGCTGTAAAAAGCTTACCGGGTTTTGTGTTGTTGCAACTCCCGGTACACTATTCAAATTGTGTAGCGGGTAATCCTACAGGACAGGAGAACCAGGACGGTGATCGTGCGGTTAGAGCAATGGTTATAGTTTTACAGCAATTGTAATAGTGAGGCGAGTTAAGCTCATTTGAGCCTTACAATTTGATTTGGTGGGAGAGTGCTGTAATAAATAACTTGAGGATTTGGGTTATTGTAAATTTGAGAGTTGTGAAGTGTGGTTGTTTGTGAGAAAAAAATTCAGGATGTTAGTTGTAATTTGTTATTATTCATGTTTCGGATTTGAATTGATTATTCAAAATTCGGGGCGTGACAATGGAAGTAACTAATTAAACAGGAACAGTTAGGGAAAGAGCTGAAGAGTAGGAAAATCATTGGAAAATGGGGTTTTGGGAAAAACTTGGTATGCATTCTTCCCAATCCCTCATACCTATAACTTCCTATCACCCTTGCTCCCTTTCCCTCACTCCTCACTCGGACAAAACCGGAAGAATAACAAGAAGAAAATGATTTGTATTGGATCTGCCTGGAATCAATTTCCTCTCGGTGCAGCAAATTTTGCTGAATATATTCACAGAATTCCCAAATCTAAAAAAATTCTAATCAAATTGAAAATCTAGAAAAAGTTACAAAGCTCGCTGGAAATTGAAAATCTATTTTACATGAATGAACCCACTCATCTATTTATAAGATGAAAATCAAACCCACAAATGAAATTATCTACGGTTTATATTCCCAAATCAAAAGCACAAAATGAAAACCTTATTAATCTGCAAAAAAGAAATTAAAAATTAAAATCTGAAAAACAAAATGTACCAGGAGAACCATGATTGATGAACTTACTGAGATTTGAATGGCGTGGTGATTAGTCACCGTTTGAGCTGAAATTTGAGAGTGAGATGAGTCGGCGTATGATATCACGGCGTAATTTTTCTAGGAGACTGAGGCTAGTATCTGGCAATTTTAAAGTTTCATTTAATTTGTTCCGCTACCACCCGAAGAGTGAGACTAGTATCTTTGGGGTCTCTAAATTATCCTCACTCTTCGGTGGGGTCTCCAAATTATCCTCACGGCGGAGACTCAGCCACTCTTCATCGGGAGTCTCTAAATTATCCTCATTCTTCGGTGGGGTCTTTGAGGTCTCCAAATTATCTTCACTGGCCCTACCGCAGACGCCCCCCTCATCCTCACTCTTTGGTGGGGTCTTTGGGGTTTCCAAATTATCCTCACTGACCCCCACCGAAGAAGCCCCCCTCACCTCCCCCCTTTGTGCCGTCTCCCAAAGATACCAAACAACCAAAATAGCAAATAAAAACCAAAAACGAAATTCGTATAAAAACCCCCACAAACTCAGCCTAGGCCTTGATGTCTGGTCACATCGTTTTAGTCCACTCAGGCCTTGTCGAGATGAAAAGTCCAAGTTCCGAAGGCAATCTACGGAGGATGGTACTTCACTTATGCTAGTACCACATATAACAAGAGTTTTCAAAGAAATCATATTTCCTATATCCTGGCTCAAATTCTCAAATCTCGAACAGCCAGAAAGAACAAGAGTCCTAAAACAACGCAACTTATAGAAGTCCTCCGGAAGGTCCTTGAGCATTGTGCAGCCCTTGAGATTTAGCAAGGCAAGTTGAGAAAGAAGTCCAATGGACTTGTCAATCTTTGGCAAACTCACACAGTCTTTAAGGATCAAATACTGTAGATTTGGGAGTCGTGAAAAGTCTGGTGATTGTCTTAGGTAATATGAATGACTGAGATTAAGTATCTCCAATTTCCCAAGCCGCTGTTAGACAACACCAAAAGAAAATGAAATATCAAAATCCAAAAAGAAGAAAAGGAGATCGTGATGTAATGTATTAATTCAGAGGGAAGATGTTTGAAAGATTCTTACTATACCCTGGAATCCTCCCAAACTTGTACCAGATTGCTGTACCGCAGGTCGAGAGAAACCAGGTATGGTTCATTAAGAAACTCATTTCGTATGACCTGTGCAGAGAATCCTCGCAAGCAGAGCCAGCTTAGCTTTTTGGGAAACTTGTCGCAGTCTCCAGTGAGTTTTACATGGTTGAGTTGGAGCAATTTCAGTCTCTTCATGTTTCTAAATGCTTCTGTACTGAAACTCATGCTGTCAGATCTTTGCAAATTTAGAGTGAGTCCTTCAGTCTCTTCAGTTCCCTGTTAACAGAAGGGACTAAATTAATAATAAAAAAAAAGATTTATTCGCATGTGAGACAATGAATTATCATTTATCCACAGGTGCGCGGAAAAGTCATGAATGCCACGACGAAATGACTGGATTACGGACACTAGAATATGAAATTAATGAAGCACATAATAGATGGGATGGCTTTGCGTAATTAAGCACTGCTTCTTCACTATTATTAGTATTAGAGATGGGAGGCCTATGCTTGTCTAGATTAGGCTGGGAGTACTTACAGATTCATCTGTCAATACATCTGTTACGTCTTCCTGATGCCACAATCTGCTACGTCTTTCAGGGCGCTTTGGGGATTCTTCACGAACAACTTCTCTGCCCATGTCTCGAAGCAAATCATGCATCATGAGCTTGTTTTTCTCACTAACAGTTACAAGGCAACGTTGGAGCAGGACACTGATTTCTATTTCTGCTGGAAAACCATAGCTGTTGAGGATTTGTATGACGTAGTTCTTGTCCATTCCGATGAAGAAACAACATATATGGAGGAATATGTTCCTCTGGCTCTCATCAATTGCATCAAAGCTTATTCTGAGCCTTGACTGAATTCTGCCATCAGGAATTTTTTCCAATTTCTTCAGTGTGCTATTCCAATCTCCTATGCTCCTTCCAAAGAGGAAAGACCCTAAAACTTCAAGAGCCAGTGGTAAACCTCCACAGTAAGCAACCAATCTTCTTGAGAGTTCGATATAGTCTACATTAGGAGAAATATTTTGAAAGGCATGCCAACTGAAGAGCTCAAGAGCTTCTTCTTCATTCATTTCTTGAGCTAGATGTATTGTATCCACTTGCAGTAGCTCTAGCAAATGTCGATCTCTTGTTGTTATAATAAGTCTACTTCCCGGACCAAAGGAATCACGGCTTATAGCCAATGCATGCAATTGGTCCTCATGATCTACATCATCAAAAATGACAAGTACCTTTTTGCTTCCAAGTCGTTCTTTTATTACATTGACCCCTCTGGAAACATCACCTACCACAATCTTGATTGGTTTTAAGACATCAGAAAGAAATCTTTCTTGCAGAACAATCTTACCATTTGAGTCCTTTGCAGTCTCCCTAACATCTGCTAGGAAACATCTACTGTCAAAGTCATGATAAAATTTGTTATAGATGGCTTTGGCAACTGTTGTTTTGCCGATTCCACCCATACCCCAAATTCCAACCATGCGAACATCATCATCTAATCCAACACCTAAACACTTACTAATATCATCAACACGAGAATGTATTGCAACTGGGTAGACAGCTAAATTCAAGTATGTGTTGGTCAGCTGTTTGCATATCTCGTCAACAATGCTATTGATAAACTCTGCTTCATGTCTGTCAATTAGATTCAGAAGCAGAACTAAGCAGTAGAAAGAAATGACCAAACTGAAAAGATACCGCATGATCAACCAAAAAGGAAAAGGGGTAACAGCTTGGAGTTAAAAAAAGGAAAAACAAAAAAACAGAAAGAAAAGTATTACCTATCAGCAATATCGAAGCCAACCAAATTCGCCGCTTCTCTGAGAGCAGCTCTCCACCTGGCTATCTTATCTCTAATTTCTTCTTGTTTTTCTGAGAGCATCTTTGCTGAAAATACAGACGAATTAAAACCTTGAGCAGACAATCGATTAAGAAATTCAGCTTCTGCAAGATAAGCGCTTAATTTTTACCTTCATATTTCTGAAACGCATGAGCAAAGCTACCGGTCTGGTTTCTGACATGTGAAGGATCAACATGATAGAATATGGGGAAAGCCAGTTGCCTTCGTGTTCTTCTACACTCCATGATCTCCACCAGCTCCTCGAGACACCATCTCGAATCCGCGTACTTGTCTGAGAAGACTATGAGAGAGATCCTACACTCTTCGATTATCTGCATTAATTTCTCCGCTATGTTTTCTCCCCATCTTAGTCCCTCGGCATCCCTAAACGTCACGACTCCGGCACGATCTAGTGCCGCGTAGAGGTGGTCCGTGAAGGTCCTTCGTGTGTCTTCACCTCTGAAGCTCAAGAACACGTCGTAGGACGTCCGGTATTTTAAGGGATCCCATGGGGATGGTGGCACCGATGGCGACGGCACCGGCGGCGATGAGGATGATGACGATGGCTGCATTGACGTAATTAAAGGGCTATGGAATGCAGTGGTTCAGATTTGAGAAATGAGTCGGAACAATTGGCTTCGCTTCTCATATGCTCGCCCTAAACCGGTAAGAAAACCAAAGTCAAGGTCAAGTCGACGCCGAGTTAATTTTTATCCAGAGTTGGTGGCTACAATTTTCTATGCGTTTCTTTCACGGAAACGGAAAGTCGGTAACTTTTTCTGTTCTTTCCTCTTATATTTTACTTCTTTTCTTTTCCATACTTCTTGTTCATGGCCCCATATTAGTTTCCACTAACAGACCTTTTGTTTTCCACGAACCTTCTGTTTCTATATATCCAGGAACTATTATCCTTGGATAACTTCAGACTTCTGTTTTGCTTGGTTATTTCCACGAAATGACTTGTTGGACACTGTAGCTATCCCATGGAGTTCCTTATATGCAGTTCAAATCCAAGTATCCTATTATCAAAAGGAAGAGAGTGAATAAATTGAAAAGTTAAACTCTATAGGTAAGTAGGAATAGAAAATATAATTTAAACAAGTAATTATTAATGTAGAAGTCGCGTCCATACATGTGTGCATGAACAAGTGCCTAGGATTTAGTCATTTAGATATAAGAAGCATAGAGATTTAGACGGTTTTACCACATATGAAGCAAAAGGTCATCAAGCCGAGATATGTGCAGACAATAATCGGAATCCGGTCACCTCCCAGAAAGCAGGGTTCCCTTCCTCTTGTTGGAAGTGGTCAAACCACATAAACGTCAATGTTTTAACAAGATATCTTAAGAAAGGCAAAAGACAGTATGGCAATCTGCAATAGTAGATACTATATGTAGTTTGGTTCATGACACTACAAATATACTACGTACAATAAACAAAACTTTTTGTTATCGAAATACAGACTTTGGATCAAAATATAAATTAAACATTCCCAAAAGGCAGCACCTGATTTGGTGTATTACTGTTTATAGATAGACGGGGGGCACCGGGACTGTAAAGAAACTTCATTAGGCAAAGAGACTTGTGAAGACAATTAAGGAGATACTATTCGTAAGGTATAAACACCCCCATCCATTTACATCAAATATTAACATTCATAGCTAGTGACAGAACAAAGATCCTTCATCCAAGTTCCAATGCAGACAAGCCATGGATTTACCTTACTTGAAATTAGTTATACGTTCCCATTTTGTTTTCTACTTTTCTACAAACCGAACACATCAAAATACAAAATTCCAAACACTGCGTTTGCTTCTCTTCTCAATTCAGTTTTCCTAGCAAACAAACAGAAATTACCCAAGTCAAATAGTCAACAAACAGCACCTATATCCATCCGGAATATATATTTTCTGGATCCGACTGGAATATAAATACTTTGCATAACTTGATCATCAGTTTCCCTGCAGCTTCTGTGGTTTTGAGCATTAATTCAATTATGGCTTGAATTTCTACCTTACCTTTCAGCTCTTTCACTGCTTCTTCTCTTATATGTACTCATTTCGATACCGGAATTAAACTATTGGGGGAAGAATTAAAAACACAACAAACAAAGATGAGAACAAACTATGCGGCAAAAAGCTTGCTGCTGTATATGATATTACTCAAAGTGCTGATCAGATGACTCATGGCTTGGTCCTGCCTGATTACCTATCAGCATCACTTGGAAAATATTCGTATGGGATAGGCTCACACTCAATGGTATTTTCATTGATAAGTTTGGGATCCCATACAAGACTGACCCCAGTTTTCTTCACTCTCAAACCAGATCCAATTGCAACTTCAACCTCCACAAAGTCATCACCTTCCAACTTGAACTCATCATTTAACAAATTTACTCGCCAAATTTGGCGAGTAAATTTGTAACTTCCTTAAGGTTTACCAAAGCAAGTCTTTTAACATCTCCAATAGACTGGTGCATCTCTGACAAACTCTTACAGCCTTTCATGATCAAATACTCAAGATTTGGGAGTTTTAAAAAGTCTGGTGATTGTGTCGGGCAATGTGAATGACTAAGATCAAGAATCTTCAACTTCTCAAGCACCTGATAAACAAGACCTATAGAAAACGAAAATCAAAATCCAAAAAGATAAGAAAGAAACAGTTCAGAAGTTTGGTCTGGGATGCTCCCAAACTTGTACGAGATTGCTGTACTGCAGGTTGATAAAGTAATCTGGGGTTCACATCCAAAACCAACACGCCCCCGCACGTGTGGCGAATTTTCAACTCATACACGTGGACAACTTTTGAGTGATCTGGGGTTCACATCCAAAACCAATTGACAATGGATGGAGTGGCCCAAACCCTTATAAACTCATATGTAAGGTCTCATTTTTCCTATGTGGGATGTATATACTCTCAACACAGGTCCATAGAAACCAGGTTTCCTTGATTAAGAACATGCATGATTTCCTATGAACTTTAGAGAGAATCCATGCCAGCAGAGCCATCTCAAATGTTTGGAAAGATGGTCATAGTCTCCAATCAGCTCTACATAGTTGAGTTGGAGCAATTTCAGTTTCTTCATCTTTGTAAATGCTTTTGTTCTGAAACTCTTTTTCTGAGATCTAGATATCTTTGCAGATTTAGAGCAAGCACTTTAATCTTTTTTAGTTCCCTGTTAACAGAAGACAATAAGTAATAAAATCTTGTTTGCATGTGAAAACTGATTTATGCTCATGTCAAAGAGTCATGAATGCCGACTAGATTTTGTACACTAATAATGATATGGGGTACTGAAAATGTGATGGAGCGCTATATGCTTTTGCGTAAATGAAATTTGCAACTTATCTTTAGTATTAGATATGGGATGCATATGCTTGTCTTGAGTGGGATGTACTTGCAGATTCTTCTGTCAATATATCTAGTACATCTTCCTGACGCCACACTACTACATTTTTCAGGGTCTTCGGGGTATTCTTCATGAACAACTCCTCTGCCCATGTCGCAAAGCAAATTGTGCATTGTGAGTTTGTTTTTTTCACTACCAACTACAAGCCAACGTTGAATGAGGACACTGCTATCTATTGTTGCAGAAAGACCACAGCCCTCTAGTATTTTTATGACATAGTTCTTGTCCATTCCAATGAAGAAACAAGATACATCGAGGAATAAGTTCTTATGGTTCTCATCAATTGCATCAGAGCTTATTCTGAGCTTATTCTAAATTTTTCCATGAGGAATTTTTTGCAATTTCTTCCATGTGCTTTTTCAATATCTTATATCCTTCCTTCCAAAGAGAAAAAGACCTTAAACTTCAAGAACCAGTGGTAAACCTCCACAGCAGGTAACCACACTTCTTGAGAGTTCCAAAAATTCTGCATCAGGACAATTATTTTGAAATGCATCCCAACTAAAATGCTCAAGAGCTTCTTCTTTATTCATTTCTCAAGTCAGATGTATGGTCACCTTAAGTTGCTCTAGCAAATGTTGATCTCTTGTAGTTATAATAATTCTACTTACTAGACCAAACGAATCAGTAGTACTTTACTTCTGGATGGTGTAGGATATGTCCTCTCCTCTTACTTGTATTTAGTTAAAACTAAGAGAACAAGAAGCTTTTGAGTGATGAATTCTCACGCACATTCATTCAATATACAGAGGCATATTTATACAACCTTATACAACCCTAATTCTAGACTAACAAGGAAAGTAATCAAATCACAATTACAATCCCGATTCTATACAATTAGTATAATTCTATTCCTAATAGTAATCCTAAAATATCTGTGACTCACAACACTCCCCTCAAGTTGGAGCATACACATCTCGAATGCCCAACTTGTCAAGTGAGTCATGAAATACTTTGACTAACACACCCTTAGTCAGAACATCTGCTAACTGCTCCTTAGTTGGTACGAATGGGAAGGCAATCAGGTTTGCATCCAACTTCTCCTTGATAAAGTGTCAGTCAACTTCCACATGCTTCGTACGATCATGCTGCACTGGGTTATGTGAAATTTCAATAGCTGCTTTATTATCACAAAAAAACTCCATAGCTCTTTTTGGCTTGAACCCCAAATCACACAATAAATTACGTAACCATAACAACTCACATACTCCATGTGCCATACCTCTATACTCGGCTTTAGCACTTGACCTTGCCACCACCTTTTGTTTTTTACTCTTCCAAGTGACAAGGTTCCCTCCAACAAATGTAAAGTAACCCGAGGTCGATCTCCTATCAGTAATACTACCAGCCCAATCAGCATCAGTATAACCACTCACCTCTAGGCAGTGATGTTTTGAGAAAATAAGGCCTTTCCCGGGAGCTCTCTTTAGATATCGCAGGATTCGCACGACTGCATCCATATGGTCTTCACTTGGGTTATGCATGAACTGGCTCACCACACTTACTGCATACGCCAAATCATGTCTAGTGTGACCCAAATAAATTAATCTGCCAACTAACCTTTGATATCTCGCCCTATCAGTCGGGACTTGGTCAGGGTACTCCGCTAACCAGTGATTCTGTTCAATTGGTGTATCAGCTGGCCTGCAATCTAACATGCCCGTTTCTGACAGCAAGTCTAGAACATATTTTCTTTGGCACAAGAAGATGCTGCTTGTGAGCCCCCGAAAATTTTATTTAAATTTTAGAAGGTAATTTTTCGCCAATAAGATTTTCGCAAGGTGATTTAAGTAAAGAAATCGATTTCGGAAATTGTTTTGGTGTCGCGACCACCTATTGGACTTTATAATTTAAGTTTGGGCCTTATGATTTAAGTTTGGGCCTAAATTCTTTCATTTGGGCCTAGAAGGTTACCGAAGTTTAGTGAGGCGACCGTTTGTTGAAGTTTTGAAGACGATAAATTAAGTGGTAACAAAGTTTTGGATTTTTAGTTTTAACGAAATCGAGTTTGGACTCTAGGCGAAGTCGAGAAATTACTAAGGACGAGAGAAAGGAAAGTTACGAGCCCAAAACCCGAAGGAAATCAGCTAGGAGAGTTCCGTAATTCATCGCAAGGGCAAAATGGGTGTTTCACAAACATGGGTATAAATAGAAAAGGGGCAACTAGAAAACCCTAGAGCCCTCACTCTCCCTCTCGGCCGCGTTCCTCTTTCTCTCTCCCCGACCTCTCTTTCTCATCTTCGCTCTCTGCCATCACCAGATACTCCAGCTCCGGCCACCACCTCACCACACCGCTTTCACCAATCGACGCAGCATTAAAATCCGACCTAAGCCCAAGCCTCACCACTGGCATGCACCGCCGGTAGCCTCCACATGCAACCATCGCAATTTCCGCCACCATGCCTAGCCGGAAAAGCTACTTCCGACCACTTTCTCCACTCACCGCCACCACCACTCGATCCAGCACCCAAAACTGACCAAACTCGAGCCTCACCTTTCGACATACACGCCCACAGCCACCGTACCCAACCACCACAGTCGCAACACCACTGCCCCTTCCTCGTTCGTCAATTTTCGACCATCACCTAGCCACACCGACACCACCGTCAGACTCAGAAAGCCCTAAAGAGCAAAACCTGAACCGTAGCCTCCATCTCCGACGCCGGGAAACGTCATACGAGTTTCGCCCGAACTCGTAGCTCTGCATGCCTTCATTCTCCGGTCTCTAGCTTGAATCGAGCTAAACCACCTCCATAGTTCGAATCAGTACCTCGCAGTCCTTCAAAGCCCCTAGTTCTGACCTCCGATTCCAACTAGAGCTGCCGCACGCGCCACCGCTGGCGCGTGAGCACCCCAACGCTGTCGTGTAATACCGCCGACGACCTCTCCTTGCTTCTGTAAGACGAGCTAAAATCCCTCTTGGTTAATTGATTAAGTTTTAAATCCAGATTGGAATGGGTTATTAATCTTGAGTTCTTTGGTTGGCATTCTTGAGTCCTGAACATGGAAGCAACGATGGGATTCTGAAGAAAAAGAGGAGTTTTTGGTAGTGGCATCTGATGGGTTACGGAGGATGATAAAAAAACAAGAAGAACTGCAGGATGCAGTATGTCATAGAGACTGGTCTCGATAGGGTTGAGTTAGGGTAAGAAATCCTAGCCTTGAACTTATGATTTCAGTTTTGTTGGGATATTGAAATTGATTGATTGAGCAGGTTGTTTTGTGGTGGAGAAAAACACCTGAATTGTTGGGTCGAGGACATTAAGCCGAGGCTACCAAAGAAAGGATTTGGAAAGGTTATGACTTATGAGAAAGGTAATGACATGATGAAGGAAACGGATTTCTGTTTACTGTGCTTGTATTGTATCGCTTGAAATCGAAAGAAATAAGTGGAATTGGATAATTGCTTACTTTATAGTACTCGGCTGAGTGTGAATGAGTTGGTGTGAATGAGGCTATGTGTGTGTGAATGGCTATGTTTGGCATAGAAGGAAATTGATTAATGAGAAAGGACCATTTTTGAAAATGAGTTAATGTTGTGAACAATGTTAAAGAAAGTGAGTAATCACCGATGTCGAGTGGGGTTCGGAAATGAAAATGGTGGATTTTATTTGTTTGAGTTAAATTAGGATATTGGATTAACGTTCATGAAATAAGGTTAAAAATCAGAGTATTCTAGTGTTGCCATATCCCAAAGTTATCATAAGAAAGTGATCATTCGGGAATGGTAATTACTATTTGTTTGCTAATATTTAATGGTTAAGTTAAAAATGGTCAAACTGGTTGACTTGAAGTACATTAAGGAAATAAGTATAATCGCCATATCTCAAATGGTTCAAATGCCATTTCATTTGGATTATTTGAGAATGGTAAGGGTGGTTGTTGCTTAAGAAAGGAATACTAGGCAATGGCATCAACTATTTAACCCGAATTTTATTATCAAAAGAAATATGATCACCATATCCCGAATGAACTTACTATTCTAAGTGAATTGTTCAGGAATGGTTTTTTAATAATTATCGATCATGGGTTATTTGGTGAGTTTTAAAGTGAGTTATGAATTAATTACTTATCGGTATAATTTCTATTAAAGAACTCGAGCGTGTGCACATGAAATTGGAAGAAGTATCGAAAGTCGGAAACGAAGCTAAGTTTGGGCGAGCACTCCATATCCAGGTAGGGTGAGCTGTCCCTTCCTTGTTAGAGGCTTTTCTATATGTGGAATGCTCTAGTATAATAATATGTTGATTGCAAGTACGTTTTTGGTTGTTCATTAGTTGATGCCTCGTGATATCCGTGTTTCCATAACTGATAATTGCTTATTGTGAAAACGAGGCTAGACTTGCATGTTGAGATACTGTACCCACTGTATGTTTGTACTTGTGACCTGAAAGTGAATGGGACCTAGACGCGTAGATTCCTAGGGATCCCACGGTGTCGATAACCGTGAACCTCCGGAGGGGGTCGTGCTCCTATGTTTGTCGAGAAAGAGTGAGTATAGACAGTGAACCAGTCATAGGAGACTCAGGGCCAGGAAATGGACACTTTCGCTACTTGTAGTCGGAAGTACTACAGAGTAGTTGGCCGGTTCTCGAAGGATGACGAACCAGGTCGGTCACCGATTTGTTTTATTTTAGCCGGCAGGTAAGTATCTCGGAGCTCCAAATTGTGTGAAGCATACTGCATATGCTTATTAAAAAGAATAAATGTTTGTGGTTGCCTATTTTTAAAGTATTTTCGATAAACGTGCACAATATTATGTAGTAAATATTTTTGATTATTATTATTATTATTATTTTCAAACCTAGCATGGTTGGGGCGGCCCCTACTGGGCATGCGAGGACGAAAGCTCACCCCTACAATAGTGTGCAGGTTTGAGCACGTGGTCAGGGAGCGTACAGGGGAGGCACATGGCTCGGCTTGGCGTATTCTTCTTTGACTTTATCAAAAGAAGGTTTTGGTCCTTTATCGGATTTTGAAGTAGCTTGTTTATTTACTTTTTATTTAGGATTAAATTCAGTTTACTCCCCTAAGGTTTGGGGGTAATTTCATGTTAGTCCATGTCCTTTCAATTTAATCAGTTTACCCCCCAAGTTTTCCAATTTCAATCAGCCGTGTCCAATTTCTACTATTCCGTCCAATTTGGACCGTTAAGTCTGACTTTTGAGGGCTAAAATGGTCATTTCAAGACAAAAAAAAAAAACTAAAAAAAAAGGATTTTTTTTTTTTCTTTTCTTCGTTTTTTTTTAAATTTTTTTTTCTTCTTTTTTTTTCATTTTAAAATTTTTTTCTCCATCTTTTTATTTTTATTTTTTTTTATATAAATTTTGTCTTCAACCTATACACCACAAGTTATAATAGGTTTATAAAAACAAAAAGATACTCTAGGTGGTTGAAAGTCTCTCACTGATCTACGATATTTATGATATATCTCCGATAAAGAGAAGAATTTTAGGATATATCCCCAATAACTTGTGGTGTATAGGTTGAAGACAAAATAAAAAAAATAAAAAATGAAAAAACAGAAGAAAAAAATAAAAAAAATAAAAAAACTAAAAAACAGAAGAAAAAAAAATATAAAAAAAAGAAAAAATAAAAAATTCCTTTTTTTTTTTTGTCTTGAAATGACTATTTTAGCCCTCAAAAAGCAGACTTAACGTCCAAATTGGATGGAATGGACACGGTTGAAGAGAATTGACAAGCTTGGGGGGTAAACTGATTAAATTGAAAGGACATGGACTAACATGAAATTACCCCCAAACCTCAGGGGGGTAAACTGAATTTAATCCTTTTATTTATTTCCTACTCGTTTACCAAAACTTCAAGAGGCCCGTAACCCTGGGGCGCGTCTCTCGCACTTGTAGTTACTTAGTGATTTGCCTTCCAAATTGGGCTCCGATTGTAAGCCCAAAACGTATAGCCCATTTCAAATTCCGCTTTTGAAAATATGCTGTTCGGTTGCTAGAACGATTTGTCCAAGAAAGTGTTTTGTGAACCAACAATCTAAACCCAAAAGGCCTTGCGATTTTGGGTTGATGTGTTGTCGGGATGTCATTTGTGACATGTCGGTTTCTCATTGGCTCGGAGTCGTGGCGCTGTGGGACCTCCCTCTCGGGTCACCACACTGGTACTCCCCCTGGCCACCTCTATCCCAAGGAAGTATCTCAAGTCACCAAGGTCTTTCATCTCAAACTCTGAAGCTAACTGTTGCTACAACCTCTTAATTTCCTCTCAATCATCACCTGTGATCACCATATCATCAACTCGTTACTTTACCCTTCTGATGCTTAAGGAAGAGAGTATGATCCCAGTTGCTTTGTTTGTAACCAAACCGCTTCATTGCCTGAGTAAAGCGTCCAAACCATGCATGGGGGGATTGCTTCAACCCATAGAGTGACTTCTTCAACCTACACACAACATCCGTTTTATCAGCAGTCTCATACCCGGGAGGTAGACTCATATACACTTCTTCAGCCAAATCTCCATGTAGAAAAGCATTTTTCACATCAAGTTGCTTGAGAGGCCAATCCAGATTAGCCGCCAAAGAGAGAAGCACTCTGATAGTATTGATCTTAGCTACGGGTGCAAACGTCTCATCATAGTCTACACCATACGTCTATGTAAACCCTTTTGCTACCAATCTCGCCTTATATCTACTAACTGAGCCATCTGAATCATGTTTAATTGTGTAGACCTATTTACATCCAACTGGCCTTTTCCCTTTAGGTAACATCATCAATTCCCAAGTGTTATTCTTCTGTAGGGCTTCCATCTCTTCTTCCATCGCTTTTGACCACTTTGGATCTCATAGAGCATCCTGCACTTTGTTAGGAATAGATACAGAGGAAATCTGATGCACAAACGACTCATATGACTTGGATAACCTATGTGTAGATACATAATTGGCAACCGGGTACTTAGACTTAGCTTTAAGACTAGGTTCATATTTCTTTGTGGTTTACCACGAGTAGAACGAGAAGGTAAAATAGACAAATTGGGTTCAGGTATTACCTCACGTTGACCTTCAGGATCTTGGAGAGTTTGGCTCGAGGGAAGAGATGAAAAGGAGGGAGAAGTTTCTAGCGATATTGCATCTCCACCAATTTCTATTTCGTTTTCTTCTCTGTCTCTTTCTTCTTTTTCTTCTCTTTCTTTTTCGTCCTTTTCTTCTCTTTGTCTTTCTTCCTTTTCTTCTCTTTCTTCCGTTTCTTCTCTTTCTCTTTCTCCTCTTCCTTCAGTTGAGTTATCTTCTTTGTCTTTGTCTTCTCCTTTTTTTTTCCTTTTCCTTCAGTTGCGTCACTTTTTATTTCTTCTCTTTCTTTTCCTTCAGTTGCGTCACTTCTGTTTCTTCTCTTTCTTTTCCTTCGGTCTCTTTTCCTTCTTTGTCCTTTGTATTGCTGCCACTGCCACTTACCATCTCTTCAAAATAACCATATTGCTCCCCCTGAAGAGAAGGGTGAGTGGGAGAAAAATAGCAGGCATCCTCGAAAAATGTGACATCCATAGTCACATAGAATTTTTTTGTAGGAGGATGAAAACACTTATACCCCTTCTGATGGGTCCCAAACCCAACAAAAACACACTTTAAGGCACGAGGTTCTAACTTCGAGCGTTGGTTCTTAGGAATATGAACAAAGGCAATGCACCCAAAGACTCGAGCAAGAAGATTATGGAAAGAAGGAAGAGATACATGGGACGAGAGGACCTCAACTGGAATATGATTTTGGAGAACACTAGACGACATCCTATTGATAAGATGAGAGGCAGTGAGAACTGCTTCTCCCCATAAATACTTGGCCATATTTGCACTAAAGAGAATCGAACGAGCAACTTCAAGAAGGTGGCGATTCTTACGCTCAGAAACACCATTCTGTTCCGGGGTTTGAGGACATGTGGTTTGATGTATGATACCCTGTGTACAAAGATATTCTTGGAACTCACTGCTCATATATTCCTCCCCATTGTCAGACCGAAAGAGTTTGATCTGACCGTTGTACTGTGTATGAATCATATTTTGAAATTTTTTAAAAGCTGGAAACACAGCATCCTTGGATTTCAGTAAAGCAATCCAAGAAACACGAGTACAATCGTCAATAAAAGACACAAAATAACGCATACCAGAAGGAGTAGGATCCCGTGAGGGTCCCCATAAATTAGAATGAATCAATTCAAAAGGTACAAGACTTTTATTTGAAATACTCAAAGGGTAGCTAACTCGATGGCTTTTGGCCAGAATGCAAGTTTCACACTTAAAAGATGACTCTGAAATACCCAAAAATAAAGAGGGCATAGACTTTCATATTACTAAAGGAAGGATGACCAAGACGACGATGCCACAACCACACTTCATTCAATCGCTGCTCAGAACTCGAAATCAAAGCTACTGGGGCCTTCTTCCCTGGTGTTATCCCCGCATACATCCGATCCAGATGAAACAACCTCCCCCTCAAATCTCCTCGGCCAATTATCTCCCTGGATTGAAGATCCTGAAAAACCACATACATGGGAAAAAAGGTTACAGAGCACTGAGATTTAGTATTTAATTGAGGAACAGAGATTAAGTGATGTGACAAATCAGGAACATATAGCACATTCCTAAGCTCTAAGTTTGGTGTGACTCTAACAGTTCCTATTCCTAATACGGGAAAGGCTTCACCATTAGTATTAGTAACTTTGGACACTGGTGGGATTGAGAGAGAGGTAAAGAATGATTTATTGTAAGTCATATGATCAGATGCACCAGAATCAATAATCCAAGTATCTTCCCCAACAAAGTCAGAGATAAATAAAGCCTTACCAAACTTACCTCTTCCAACAAAAGAGACTGAAGCATTACCCGACTTTTGATCCTTTTCCTCCATATCCTGGTAGTCCGGGTTTTGAATTAAATTTGCAGCAGTGGTACGGCCCTGTTGGTTAGCTCCTGATTTATTCCAGGTATTTTGTTGATTCGGATACCCATTCAATCGATGACACTTAGTCCTCCAATGCCCATAATTCTTGCAGAAAGTACAGTACGGCCGTGTTCCTCCTTGATAACTTGGTTGTGGTCGAAGTTGTTGAGGTGGTGGTACATATTTTGACGGTGAAGGCTTGGTTTGGACAGTGAGACTTGATAACTCCGAATGGATTGCTTTGGTGCTATCCAGTTGATCGAGTCTCATCTTTGCGTATATATGCAAAGGCATCCTCAAGAGTAGGTGGAGTTCCACGTCTGAGCAACTCACCCTTTGCACTAGCATGCTTGTCGTCGAGACCATGAAGGAAGATATGCAGCCTCATTAGATCCTTCTCTTCATTGTGTAACTTGATGTCATCAGCATTCTTCATCTTGTTGGGACTCCTTTGATCAATTTCCAGCCATAAGCCTTTGAGGGCAGCATAGTATACTGCCACAGGCCGCCCACCCTGAGTCATCATGAATGCCTTGGTATGGAGCTCATGTATTTGTGCAAATCTGAGTTATTCAGATACAATTGCTTCAGAGTGCTCCAAATTTCTGCTGCAGTTTCACACCCAATGATTAATTGTACTACCTCATCCGTCATGGCCTTGTAGAGCACAGACATCACAGCACCATTGTGAGTTTCCCACTTTGCATATCCTACATCTTCTTCATTCGGTGTCTTAATCAATCCATTCACATATCCCATCTTGTCCATATCGCAAAGATGAGCAGTCATCATCTTCTTCCAAGTACTATAATTCGTGCCATTCAGCTTGGCACCCCCAAATCCCCCTCCTGAGGATTCTTGATTCACAGATACCTCCACCTTCTGCACATCAGAAGTCATAATCTGCTTGGAACTTTCTTCTCCACCCATGATACTTGAACTGCAACAATCTTCTAACCTTAAACTGCGGAAGCAACGAACAATAAACCAAGACCAAAAATCTGGGATCGGATTCTTGGCTCTGATACCAAGTTAAAACTAAGAGAACAAGAAGCTTTAGAGAACAAGAAGCTTTTGAGTGATGAACTCTCACGCATATTCATTCAATATACAAAGGCATATTTATACAACCTTATACAACCCTAATTCTAGACTAACAAGGAAAGTAATCAAATCACAATTACAATCCCGATTCTATACAATTAATATAATTCTATTCCTAATAGTAATCCTAAAATATCTGTGACTCACAACATATTTCCCTTTATTTTTAATAAATCTTTTTCCTCGCAAAAAAAAAAAAAAAAAATGCTCCACATCATCTACATCATCAACAATGAACTTGTCAATTTTCTTTCCAAGTCTTTCTTTTATCACAATGTTCCCTCTAGCTAGCAGCATCACCTACTTCTATCTTGGTTGGTCTTAAGATATCAGAAAGAAGTCTTTCTTGCAAAGTAATCTTACCATTTGACTGCTTCGCAGTTTCCCCAACATTTGCAAGAAATCTTGTACCTTCAAAACTGCAATAAAATTTGCTATAGATGGCTTTTGCAACAGATGTTTTGCCCATTCCACCCATACCCAAATTCCAACCATGTGAACATCATCATCTAATCCAACACATAATGATTTACTAATCTCTTCAACGCGAAAATTTCACACCTAGCGAAAATGAAGTCTGATCATTGCCCCTTGCTCTTGAAACTCCATTTCAATATAAGTAATTTTAGATCTAATCCTCTCTTTCGTTTTCATGCTATGTGGATGCAACATACTGATTATAGAGAATTTGTGGATATGGTTTGGAACTCTTCTGAGGGTGATCTAATTTCTAAAATGGATAAACTTGCATCTGAGTTGCAAATGTGGAACAAAGAGACCTTTGGAAATATTTTTAGACAAAAAAGAAGACTGCTGGCAAGAATAGGTGGGATTCAAAGGTGCTTATGCATTAAAGATAACCAGTTTATGAGAAAGCTAGAGCACAGTCTCACTCAGCAGTATGAAACCATCCGGGATCATGAAGCAATGCTATGGAAACAAAAATCTAGAGAAAAATGGATCAAGGAGGGTGGTAGAAACAAAAAAAAATTTCACATCACAACTATGGTGAGAAGAAGGAATAAAATCGATGGCCTTTTTTATGCTAATGGTGTGTGGAGTGAGGCTCCGGACAACATGAAAATACAGCAATGAAGTTCTTTCAAAAGCTATTTGCATATGAGGAAGGTCCTGAGTTGAGAATCCTTATCCCTTCCCTTTTTCCTACTATTGAGCATACAAGATTGGGTGACCTTGCTACACCTGTAACTGCTGTTGAGATTAAATTTGCTCTTTTTTCTATTGGCAATTTAAAAGCTCCAGGATTTGATGGGTTTCCTGCTTTATTTTACCAAAAGCACTGGAATATGTGTGGAGAAGAAATTATATATTCAGCTGGTTTCTAATGCTTTTTACACTTGTTAGATTCCTGATGGTTTAAACCATACACTCATTACCTTGGTGCCCAAGACTCAAAGTCCTAAACATATGCACTTATTCAAACCTATAAGCCTTTGCAGCACCCTTTATAAAATCATCTCCAAAATCATCGTTGCAAGGATTAGACCTATTCTCACTAGTTGGATCAGCCCCAACCAAGTAAGTTTTGTTCCTGGAAGGCACATCTTTGACAATATCCTCATTACTCAAGAGATACTCCATAAGTGCCAATCAGCAAAAGGTAAAAAGGGTTTCATGGTGTGGAAGATTGATCTTTCCAAAGCCTATGACAAGCTGCGCTGGAGTTTTATTCACCAAGTCCTTACTGAACTTATGATTCCTGACTCACTTGCAAAGCTCATTATGCACTGTATAACTTCTACAACCTTTCAGGTTATTATGAATGGGGACTTATCTAGCAAATTTAGTACTAGCAGAGGGGTGAGGCAGGGAGACCCCCTTTCTCCATACATTTTAGTTTTGTGTATGGAAAAATTATCTCACTTCATTCAATCGGCTATTGAGGTGGGTCAATGGAAGCCAATTCAATCCTCAAATTCTGGACCTTTTGTTTCTCATTTGTTTTTTGCAGATGATCTAATCTTATTTGCTGAAGCTTCTACTCCTCAAGCTAGAGTTTTGAAGAAATGCATGGATATATTTTGTGGCCTCTTTGGACAATCTGTAAATTTTGAGAAGTCCAATTTATATCGCTCTCCAAACATCAAGAGGAGGATAGTTAGATCTATTAGTCGAGTTTGTGGCTCTCCTCTCACCTCTAACTTGGGAAAATATCTAGGTATGCCTCTCATTCATTCTAGAGTTAATTTGCATACTTACTCTGATCTTGTGGATAAAGTCCAGAACAAGCTTGTAGGTTGGAAAAGCAAAGCCCTCAATATGGCTGGGAGATTGACACTTGTTCAAGCTGTTACAACTTCCACTCCTATCTATGCCATTCAAACAACTAAGCTTCCTGCCCCTACATGTGATACTTTGGATAAGATGAATAGAAATTTTCTTTGGGAAGATTGTGAGGAAAAAAGGAAAATACATATGGTGTGCTGGGATTCTATCTGCAAGCATAAAAACGATGGCGGTTTGGGAATAAAAAAAACCTATGATATGAACAAAGCCATGCTGGCAAAGATGAGCTGGAGAATGCTTCAAAAAGATGAGGGTCTATGGTGTCAGGTTTTTCAGAGTAAATACTTGAAGCATGATAATATCCTAGATCCAAATTATAAAAAGCCTACTAACTGCTCCTATACTTGGTCTAGCATTTGCACAGGTACTTCTGTTATGAGGCAAGGGATTGGTAATGGGAATTCTATTTCCTTTTGGAATGACAACTGGTCTGGTATTGGTATTCTATGTGATCATGCTATTGATCAATCAATGGTTGATAAGGACCTCATGGTTCAAGATTTTTGGATTGGAAAAGAGTGGGATGCCACCCTGCTTTTTGCATGTCTTCCTTCTGAAATAGCTGAGAAAATCTTAAGTATCCCAATTGGCCTATCAAACTCTCCTGATAAACGAATCTGGTTACACTCTTCTATTGGTAAGTTCTCAGTTAAGAGTGCTTATTCTGGAGTTATCAATCCCACTATGAGGAACAATAGTATATGGAAGAGTATCTGGCACCTCAACATACCTCCAAAACTCAAGATTTTTACATGGTTGTTTGTGCATAAAAGATTGCTCACAAATGTGAACAGAGCTAGGAGACACCTAACCATTGATTCTAGTTGTCATTGTTGTCCTGGTGAACCTGAAAGCATGCTTCACCTCTTCAGAGATTGTCCCCAAGCTATGGCCATTTGGAAGTGTTTTCATATCCCTGCCACTATCTCCAGAACTTTCATGTTAGATTGGGATGGTTGGATATCTGCAGTATTCTTCAAAAAAATTGTAAGTGCATTGGCTTCAATTGGTCCCAACTTTTCATTTTCATCTGTTTGTTTATTTGGAAGTGGAGGAATAAGGTAATTTTTGATGCAAACTTTAGCTTTCCTTATAATTCGATCTACTGCTATTATTACCCAATATGTTACTGAATGGATCAATGCTAATCAAAGGAGTGATCGACGTGCATCCTAATTTGAGAACTGAGTTAATTGGCTGGCAAAAACCTCCATCTGGCTACTTTAAACTCAATGTTGATGGATCTAGAACAAATGGGGGTCTGATTGGTGTAGGTGGAGTTATTAGAGACGATTCTGGATCTTGGATTGCTGGCTTCAAGAGAAATATTGGGAAAGGAGATCGAGGTTCTTCAGGCTGAGGCATGGGCCCTATTCTCTGGTCTGCAGATGGCTATTGCTTGTCAAATCAAGAAAATAATTGTTGAATCTGACTCTGCTGTGCTTATTAATCTCTTGCATAGTACTGATGCAGACCTTCACCCTTTGGGAACAATCATATCCAACTGCAAAATTTTGCTGCAGTCCTTTGACCATTATACGATTAATCACATACAAAGAGAAACGAACATGGTGGCTGACATTCTTGCCAAGACAAGCACCGATCAAGACTTGGGAATTTGCTTCTTCTATACACCTCCAGATTTTATTATTCAAGCTGTCTTAGATGACATAGCTGGCATTGCTAGACCCAGGAGTATTGTAACAGCCTTGGCTGACTAGTTCTGTCTACTAGTCAATAATGTCATCGAGAAGCTTTCCCTCATTCCTGTCGATTAAATTCAGAAATAGAACTAAGACTCGGTGCGCAACTACAATGCTGAATTCATTAAATATCTTACCGATAGAACAGATTGCCAGAGGAAATAAAATTTGAATAAAGGGTGAAGCTCTACAGATGCTAACAAGATGGACCAAAAAGAAAAAGAAAATTAAATTTAACAGCTAGCAGTAAAAAAAGGGCGAGTGACTACCTATTACTAGTACTAAGATGGAAGCCAGACAAATTTGCAGCTTCATGAAGAGCAGCTATCCACCTGGATACATTCTCTGCATATCGATCTATTTGCAGCTTTATAAATTACAAATGCCTTCGCAAAACTACCCGTCTGATGCCTGACATCTGAAGGATCAACATGACAGAATATTGGAAAAATAGCTTGTCTCAATGTTTCTCTACACTCCATGATCTTCACCAGCTCATCAAGACACCATGTTGAACTTGCATAGTTTGCTGAGAAGACTATGAGAGAGATCCTAGACCCTTCGATTGCCCTGATCAATGACAGTGATACATCTTCCCCTCTCCTTAGTTTGTTGTCGATGAAGGTATGGATTCCAGACGCAACTAATTTACTGTGGAAGTGGCTCGTGAAGTAGTTGCGTGTGTCTTCACCTCAGAAGCTCAAGAACACGTCGTAGGATGAAGCCATTTCTGATTTGCTTCTGCCTCTGAAGCTCAAGAACCCGTTCTACCTTAAGTAATTGCTACTCAAATAAGAAATGAATAAAATCCAATGCTCACTCCATCATCTAGACAGTGAGGTGGAATCTTTTCTTTTCCGGGTAATTTCCATGAATAAACTCATGTAGGACTCCAGTTGACTAGCCCTTTATTTTTTACCAGCTTTTTTTTGTTACTTTAGCCTAAATTGATTCTGTGACAAAAAAAATCTCTATTTTTCTTTTCATACCTATCATTTTGACAAGAATATGCACATAACAAATGCAACACAAGATGCGGTTGCTAATTAAGGCTAGATTTGTGGCCTTGACTGAACTACATATAGCAGTCCATCTTTTACCACACATTCAATGTCCTTAGAACAACCGCAAATGCCTCGTGCAATTCTTGACAAGAGTGAGACTTGGAAGGCTCCATCTATGATCATCCGACCACTCGAGTAGTCCAATACAATCTTCTCCTCTTTATCCACGACTACACTGCAAAGTTAAAATACACATTAAATGGCTCTCTTTGGGAAACAGGGCACGACAAAACAATGCTTTGCATTTATTCTTACATTTCAAAATAAATGCCTTTTCACTATGAATGCAGAAACTCAAATGGTCAAATTGAATCTTTGCACCAATGCCGTGTGACTGTAGTGCTACTGTATCGAGAGGCCAACAAAATGAATCTTCATCTACTTTGATTATGGTCAAGTTCAGAATTCCAGGAAGGTTGACTCAGAGCAACTTGACCCAACAACTGAGCAAGTTGACTCAGGAAGGTTGATTCTTGGGAACCAATAATGCAAAAGACAAATTATAAAGTAGTGAAAATTCGAAAAAGATGTTGGCTTCGTAACCAAAACTAATTGAAAATGGACGAAGTTAACCCTTATCCTTACAATCCCTTAAAATAGGTCTATTTTCCAACATGGAATTCATATTCTCAACACTAATGTTTGCCCATATGATGGTGCAACTGTAAGTGACCCAGATATATCACCAGGCAACCACAAGCTAGTTACTGAATGTTAATTGTTGAAGAAACAAGCTAGTAGATCCAGTAATATATGCCATTCAAAATGTTGGAAGAGATTTAAAATTCAAACTTCCCATTCCAAAAAAATAAGAATAAAGGAAAAAAGTTCTGAAGGAATATTCTGTAACTATATTGATTCATGCAAATTTTTATTAGCCATATGCTTAAACACAAGTAACTAAACATTCATACGCTTACCTTGAAAATCAATTAGTTTCAGCATAAATAGTAACCTGCGGTCGCTAAACGCTAGATTTGTGGCCTTGACTGAACTACATATATCAATCCATCTTTTACCACACCATCAATGTCCTGAGGACAACCATAAAGGCCTTCTAATATCTTTTGCGCGTCTGCAATTCTTGAGAAGAGTGAGGCTTGGAAGCCCCTATCAATGATCATCCGATCGCTTGAGTAATCCAATACAATCTTCTCCACTTTATCCATGATTACACTGCAACATTATGACAACCATTATATGGCTCCCCTTGGGAAAGAAGGCAAGACAAAAGAATACTTTGAATGCATGCATTCTTCCATTTCCAATAAATGCCCTTTTACTAAGAATGCTGAAACTGAAATGGTCAAATTGCCTCTTTGCACCTATACCAAGTGATTGTGGAGAGTTGACTGTCAAGGCCAAACAAAATAAATCTACTTGAACTTAATTACTTCTGATCGATGGCAAAGAAAAGTTAACCAATGACTGACTGGCGATTTCAATTACATAAGACTGGATGGTTTTAACTTTTGACCACAGCATCGTGCCAATTAATTGTGAGATATCCTAGGTTTTTCTAGCCTTACAAACCGTCCATATGTATCTAAAAGTACATAACTTTCTGAAGCTGACTCCTCCATTCCAGGAGTGAAAAGATGAAAGTTCTTTGTTCTTTACTTCATTCATATTTAAAATTTAAGTTCAGGACAAACCTGTCATAATGCCCAGCACCTGCATATCCTTCCAGATCCTCAGTATTCGAGTCTGATCTGAATATGACAGACTGCTTGCTATACAGCCCTATTGGCTTGCTGGGATAACAATTAACCTGAGAGCCATAATCATGCTTGAGATGTCGATTGGTGAATGAAGCAAATATTGTCATCTGATATATTAAAAGTTACCTTACAATAGGAGAGTTTAGATTGGCTTTCTGGGATATGAACTTCATCTCATCCAGGATATGCACCCACCAGAGTCTCTCCCAAGCCCTTAACTGTCTGTATTTTATAAAGAAAGAATGATGATCACATTTGATGGGGTGGTGGGGGAGAGATTTCAAACTTAGAGACAAGTCATGCCTCTGCAAATTTCTGCAGTATTCCCTGATAAGGGGGTTTTTTGTGTGAATAAGAAAGGATAATCGGCACAAATGATTTCTTGAATCAATACAGCCATGCATATGTTCTCATGGTCTAGTTTAGCTTTCTTACGACTAATATATAAAAGCTCTTTCATTCCACTTTGAAGCCCAAACCGTTGAATAGGGAAAACAATAGATGTCATAATAGCATCATATGATGGATCTTACGTCACCAGAGTCTTGTAGTCGTGCAGCAATTTCTGCCCGATATCTTCCCTCTCTTGAGTATGTATGCAAATGTCACACCAGACTGCTCAATCAACCTCTGGAAAACACATATCTCCAAATGACCCAGGATGTTCACGCATATCCACCATTGCAGATGCTTCTGCACATAATTGCAAGAAAAGTTCAAAAATAGGACAAGAGTAACTATATTCTTTGAGATGGAGAAAAAATCATATTAGAAATAATATCCTGTGTTCAAAGCAATTAAAATTTGGATGTTTATTACTTATAATATCCTGTATCCAAAGCAATCAAAACTTGATGGTTATTAGATATGTACTCTATAGCTATCTCAGCCACACACAAGCAAACACACTCATTTTTGTGGGGGTTGAATCCCACACTAAAAACTGAATACACAGTACATTCACTGTTGGATGGCTTCAAACCATGTTTTTCCCAAGTAATCTGCTTCTCTCTTAGAGAGAGAGAAAAAAAAATACTAGTGGAAAGGTTTCCCAATTGAAAAAACTTTTATGTTTTCTTAAACAGGAAAGACGTTTCCTCCGGAACACTTTTGCAAGACAATGAGCATTTCCTTAGTTTTTTCTGGCATTGTTATGAAATACCATAAAACTTTTTCATCACCATAACTGAAGCATAGTGAAAAAAAAATATGTCCTAAAGTGTAAATTTCAAAAATCTACCAAACAACGTTTTTCATCAAAACAAACAAGGCCAACAGCAAAGCAGTTCATCAAGTCTTTAGACAAACAACCAATAAACTTGATTCATATTTGAACTTCTGTTATACATCTACATATATACAGCCTACAATAAATGCACTTAACTTTTCAGCTTTCACCAATTTTAATAGACAGGCAAACAGACCAATAGGTAAATAGACATAACAAAAAAAAAACAGAGAGAATAGGAGCACTGTAATAAGTCTTTGAACAAAAGCTCCCTCACTAAGTAAGTTGGTCTTAGGTATGCGTCATCTGAGACAGTTCAGAACACTTTGTACAGTATCAAGAAGCCATCTTCCAGTGCTTGGGGTTATAAAACGAAACACTACAGAATCCAAAAGATATCAAAATATTACCTGAATTTTGTTCTGAAAGTCCTTGGGAAGTCGACCCATTAGTTTCCTCTACGCTTTCCAAATTATCTCCCTTACGCCTTTTTATCCTGCAATGCAAGTCACAAAGTTGTATCTAAATCGCTTCAAATAGAACTTTGACTTATAGTTCTACAAAAACTGTAGTATCTAATAGAAACTCCTACTGCATTAAACACAAAACAAAGAAAATGTCCACACCTGCTCTCACTTTCAACATCATCAGCTTCTTTATCTTCTTCATCTTCTTCCTCTGGTGATGGCTCGGAAGAACCGGACTCCAGTTCTCTCTCAAGCAACCCAGCAAAGGCATCACTGCTAGAAGAGTGTAGTGGAGACTCGGCAAGACTCATCTAAATTGTAGAGCCAATCGAACACATTAACAAATGTTCACCTCAAAGTCGAGGTAAATAGAAGATACACGTACCTCAAAGACACCCGACAGAAAAAGGATCAAAATTTCTACTATATTTAACCCCCCAAAACAAAAGGACTAGGTTATGAACAACCAAATTGGTACCAAAGAAAGACCTAACAAGTTATAAGAAGCTAGCAATTCGATAGATTAAATGAGAATGAAAAAAGCGTAGAAATCGATTTGGGTGAACGCCAGCAAAGCACGAAGGAAATCGAGACGCCTAGTAAAGGATGAAATGAAGTAGTGAACGTACCGTGGTTGCGAAAGACTTGTTAGGATTGCAGAGTGATGGGGCTCCTCAAATTTTGAAGCTTTGGAAGAGAGAGAGAGAATAGGCCCGGAAGAAACTAAGGGGGGTGTATTCAATTAAGAGTCGAAGAGATTGTTTTGTATTTTAAAACTCCATAGGTATTCAATTAAGATTTTAAAAAATCTTTTAAAATCTTGTGGTATTCAATTAGGATTTTAAAATATCCATTCAAATCCGATGGTATTCAAAAGTTTAACGATTCTCAAAGATTTTATCAGATGCTGGATTCTGTAGGATTTTAAAGTACTTGGTATAAATAGAAAACTCCATCAGAAATCCACTCATCAGAGGTAAGATTTTGACGAACTCTCTCATTCTCAAGATGAATAGAGCTCAGGAGAAGACGAACTGACGAGAACCTCAATGTTTCTCTGTTCTCCGATAACCAACGTTTCTCTGATTTTATTTGTTCTTTTTTCCGAAATTCTCCGTGCCGCGACATAACGCTGAAGTGGGACCTCGTCGGCTCCGTCGCCATCGACCTCGAGATCGTCGCCGATACCCAGTTCATAGTCCTCAACGCCGCCGAGCTCTCCATCAATGCCGCTTCCGTGTCTTTCTCTCAACGAGACTCCTCCAAGGTATCACTGATCTCCGCATCTTTGCCGTAGTATCTGACATTCAATCAGTAATTTTTAGGGGCACTAATTGATCAATTGATTGTTAAACTAATATCTGTCTTAATTTTTGAAATCAGTGACATCGATTTGAAGGCATGGTATATTCACTAATTTAGATGAATAACTGAATGCTTGGTCAGGTTTTCAAGCCATAAGAAGATGGCATTTTGGTTATGGAGTTTGAGCGTCCACTTGGGCTGGGAGTTTTGGCTTTTGGGTTCGAAGGAAATTTGAAAGACAATATGAATGGATTCTATATAAGGTATTATTATTCGAATGTAGAAAGTGTTGCAGACTCTTCCAATGAAATTTTGATTTGAATTCTGTGCAATACATATGAGCATAATGGGGAGAAGAAAAACATGGCAGTTAAACAGTTTGAACCAGTTGATGCCAGGCGGTGCTTTCCATGTTGGGGAAAACCTGCTTGCAAGGTCTCTTTCTCTCTGACTCACACACAGTTGGTTTAAGTCTTTCTAGTATCGTGTTTAAATCAAGACTGGATCATGTTCATAGTTTTCTAGTTACATATCTTCAATTAAGAATAACAAAGGGTGTTTTTGGTTAAACTGTGGCACTTGCAGATCTAATGACTGGAGATTATTAATTGTTTCTTACTAGTGCTGTGATTTACAGGCTACGTACATTCAAAATTACATGAGAAGATGTACCATCTGAATTAGTAGCTCTTTCCAACATGCCGGTTACGTTTCAGAAGAAAAAGTAACATCTGAAGACAGTTTCGTATCTAGAATCACCAATTATGTCTACATATTTGCTTTGCAAGTTGCTGTCAAGACACTTGAATTGTACAAACAGTATGTTTATATATCAAAAAGGATTATTGGTTATTCATTTTACAATCTGTCATTCACACTTCATGCATGCTGTAGACAATAAGGATGGTTAATCAAGTTTTTATTTCCTATGTGCTCATGCTACATTGTTCCTTTTGGTATTTTAATACAAAACAACGATGACATGTTCTACAGATATTTTGGTGTGCCTTACCCTATTGGATATGGTTGCAATCCCTGACTTTTCTACTAGGGCCACGGAGAATTATGGTTCAGCATTCTGCAGCTTCCAGCAAGCAAAATGTTACAATAATCGGGGCACATGAATTGGCACACGAATGGTTTGGCAATCTTGTAACCATGGAATGGTGGACACATTTATGGCTCAGTGAGGGATTTTCAACATGGATGAGCTATTTAGCTACCGAGAGTTTGTACTCAATTTCTTGATGAATCTACTGAGGGTCTAAGGCTGGATGGTCTTGAAGAATCCCACCCCATCGAGGATCTCCACATGCTGCTGAGGTTAATAAAGTATTTGATGCAATAAGTTATACAAAAGGTTCTTTTGTTATTTGGATGCTACAGAACTATCTTAATGCTGAACCCTTTCAGAGGTCACTTGCTGCATATATAAAGAAACATACTTACTCAAATGCAAAGACAGAAGACTTATGGACTGCCTTTAAAGAGGGATATGGTGAACCTGTGCACAAGTTGTTTATGTCGAAGTCAAAGATCAAAAAGTGAAGTTTGATCAGACACAATTCTTGTCAAGTGGTTTCCAAGGCAATGGAGAATGGATTGTGCCAATAACCATATGCTATGGCTGGTATGATGTACGCAAGAGCTTCCTACTCAAAACAAGTCTGAAACTCTTGACATAAAGGAATTTCTGGGTTGTTCAATAGCAGAGACATATAGAAACTCTTTTTTTTTTTTTTTCAAGTTCGTAATTTTCTCTGGCTATCACATTCCATGGACTTTTTAAAATCCAAACTAATCTAATAAAACATTGCCTGAGAATCTATCTAAATCCATATGGAATACAATCCGTCGAATTCTGTAGAATCTAGCAAAATCCACGGATTATAAAAAGTCAAACACAATCTTTTAAAATCTGAATTGAATACACTCCCCTAAAGCGGATTAATAGAATCGGAAACCCACACGACGTCGTTTTGTATAACAAAAGAAAATAATTATTTTTCTCAAGTAACCAATATATACGAAAAGCTCCCTAGTTTAACCAATATGTATTTTTTGCTATGATGGCTGTTTGTTAGGGTTTAGCCCGCCGTTGGTGCCTCACTCATTTTAGGTTTTATGATGTCGAAGTTATTAGTGTGGAATGTTAGGAGTGCCAGAGATCAAAATATCCCTGGTATAATCCATGCATGATTTGAAGAGAATTCATCATTTTGAAGTTTTAGTGTGTATTATTCTGAAACAAATGCTGTGCTGATGATCCTTTGTTGCCGGAGGGAAACAGTCTTACTTGGTCCTTTTATGCTGATAAGCAGCAGTCCACCAAATACAAAAGAAAAAAAAGAAAAAAAAACAGCCCAAGAGGACTAGGATCTCCCTTTTGACATATAGGAGAATATCGTTATTACTAAATGACCATCTGTTGAGAAAAGTATCGGCCATTGGGAACTAGAATTGAGAGTTTTCATCTTATTTCTTTTTCTTCTGTGGCGATGCTGTGGGATCTACGAACTGGCGTAGGCCACCATGGGAGCAGATATTGTAATGTGTACCCATTAGTTTTCGTAAGAGAAAAATTCAGTCACCGTCCCCAAATTATGCTGTCAAGGCCAATTTGATACCCGAACTCTCAAAAGTATCAATGTGATACCCAAAGACCTATTTTGATATCAACGTGATACTTCCGTCCAAAATCTCTAACGGCTCCGTCTGTTTGCTGATGTGGCAAGGGTAAAATTGTCTTTCTCAACTAATTAATTATAAAAAAAATTTAAAAAAAAAAAAGAAAAAAAATTAAAAAAAAAGAAAAGAAAAAAATGAGATCGAGCTCTGTCTCTCTCTCTTTCTTTGCCAATCTGATCCTCTCTCCTTTCTATCACAATTGGTTATTTTTCTGGGAATGGATTTGTGGGTTTACAAAGAGCAGCCGAAATGGAGAAAAAAAAATTTGCATCACTGCAAAGCGTTTGTGGCTTATGAAGAACAGTCGGAGCAGCAGGGATCGTCGCCGGTGTCGGCGACAAGGAGGAGGCTCTGATGTCCGGCGCAACCAACTGGGAGACCGGTTCGCAACTCCATCTCCACCTCCGTCGTCGTCCCCACCAAGCTCAGCCACCTCTTCTCCTCCTTATCCTCCTCTACCACTCCCACCAGTAAGCCCCGCCATAGCTGCAGCTTCCCAACCCCAAACGGCGCCGTGACGCCGCGCCATCGGCTGCCGCAGCTCGACCTGGAGCTTCTCTCCCTCAAGAGCTCCGAGTCCTACACCTCCCTCAAGGACCTCCTCCCTTCCTCCTCAATCCATTTTCAAAGATTTGTACTATTTTCCTCCTTCAATTTTGTTTACCTTTCTGGACTTCATTTCAATCTCGTTTCAATTTGCTTGATCCTTGAATTTGTTTTTCTAATTTTTTTTTTTACGGAACTAGAATTTTTGGTTTCCAGGACCGGTGATTATTGTGGAATTTGAAATTATAGTGCTGATTTAGTGATTTTTTTTCACCATTGGCATTATTGTTGCATGTGATGTTGGAAAGGATTTCCTATATGATAGTTATGGTCAAATTGATGATTGGGAGAATTGGGTGCAGGTCGGTCTTCGGCTGCTGCTCTGTCCTCTTGGTTCTAACATTGTTATTCGAACAGCGTGGTGAGACCTGATTAATGTTCCTTCCATCAATGTTGAACTTCAGAAGTGGTTATATTATGGATTGGCTTCTGATCGATGTTAAGGCTTTCTTTGGTACAGTTGTTCTGTGGAGATTGTTGTACCAGTATACTGTACATGCAAGGCAATTGAGAGGAAAGATGAAACTGCAAAACAGAAGTGGCTTCTTTATTGGGCGGGTTGGGATTTGTATTTTTTATTTTTGTTTTCCTTTCATCTCGAAGAGAAGCAGCCTTGATGGTGGCGATGGTCGTGCGTTCATCGACGGCTTGGGTAAAGATTAGATTTTTTTTTTTTTTTGTGGTAAATTCTGGGTGTGTGATATTGAGGATGGTTGATGTTATGGTTATTGGGTTTGTGATTGTGATTGGGTGTGTTCACATTTATTTTTGTTTATGTTGTTTGTCTGGAAATTGAATTCCAAAGGTTATAGGGTGAGGCAAGAGGCTGCGGTTTGGCTAGAGGAAAATCCCAGAAGAAGAAGAAGAAGAGAAAGAACAAAAGAAATGAAAAGGAAAAAAAATGAATTAAAAAAGGGTAAATTGGTCATTTTACATTTTTTTGGGGACCCACGTACTTGCCACGTCAGCAAATAGACGGCCCCGTTAGGAATTTTTGACGGAAGTATCACGTTGATGTCAAAATACATGTTTGGGTATCACATTGATACTTTTGAGAGTTCGGGTATTAAATTGGCCTTGGCAGCATAGTTTGGGGACGGTAATTGAATTTTTCTCTTTTCGTAATATGCTAACTCTATAGTTTTGTGTTTTATTACCAACATGAAGATTCCAGGTGCCACGGGGCAGGAACATTGGATTTATGTACGCCTTTTAGGGGTGTAAATAAGCCGAGTCGGAGCGAATACCAAGGTGATCATGTTCGGCTCATTTGCTTTTTATTGAGCTCGAGCTGGGTTAACGCTTGAATTTTTTTTTCCATGCTCAAGCTTGGCTCGGCTTGAATATTTTTCTTAAGCCCGAGCTGAGCTCGGCTTGGCTCGATTTATTGGACGAGTTCGAGCTTGAATAGGTTCGGCTTGGCTCATTTGACTTTAAATTTAAAAAAAAAAAAAAAAAAGGAAGAATGAAAATTTAAAATAGTAAACCAAATTTGATGTCTATTTGGATTTATTATTTTATTGTAATATGTTTTACTTAAATTCTCATATTCTCTTCCAATTAAAAACGAAGGTAATAAAAATAATTAAATATTTGAGATTAGAAAAATTTTATTTTTATTTATACTATAAATTTTCATGAGTCGAGCTTTAATAAATTAGAGCTACTCATGAAAAATACGAGCTACCCACGAGGTAGACGAGCCGAATATATCATTGTTCAAGCTCGGCTTGTTTTTTTGTCGAGCTTAATATTGAGCTCAAGCTCAGCTCATTTATCTTACGAACACGAGCCGAACGAGCTAAAATCGAGCCGAATACGAGTCGAACACTAGCTGTATCGAGCCTATTTACAGCCCTAACGCCTTTGACTCGGTTAACGGTTTAGACCACAACCAAAAGATGAGCAAACACAGGGACTGAAATTCTCAAAATTAAAGGTGAAAAAATACCCAAATTATGGGGAGAAGTGTAACGTAGCCAATATAAACTTTCCCAAACAATTCAAGCTACATGATTAATTGATTATATTTGAGTCTATTGACATCACGTACAGATTCAATGGCATTAAAACAACTGACGAGTGTAGATAGAATATTCAGTCCTTATTAATACTGCTCAGAAAAATCATGAGTCTGACACGAGGAAAAGAAGGGTACCGGCTAGTCCTATGACAGCAACAGCAACACAACATCAACAGTTAAGGCAAGTTCAACGGTTTGGTGGTGACAAGCCTCCCCATAGGAATTGTGAGGTGGTGACCTTGAATGGACAAAAACATTGTTCCACCGGCTCATTCTTGACCAGCCAAAGGAGTGTTTTTCGTGACCCAGCGTTGCCGGCTGCCAGCTCGGCCCAGAGGAGAACGTGGTTGACGTTAGCGAGTGTGGCTGAAAGAGGGGCGCGCTGAAGACCTTGCGTGGAGGCCAGCCTCTTGTCCCGTAGCGCTGCAAAAGTCATAGCGCGTGCTGCAGCCATAGTTTGTCGCGTAGCAACAATAAATGGAACGGAGGCGCCCACGTGGGAGGTAGCCGTTGGGTGGTTTGGATTTTTGAAACCAACGGTCAATTAATCTGGGCCGTTGCTTTCAATTAATCTGCAGATCTAACGGCTTCTAATTAAGCTATGTGTATATACCAAAAAGGGCTAAATACTAGTTAGTACCCTGTGGTTTAGGTCCAAAATCAATTCAGTCCCTGGACTTCTAATTTCATCAAAAACACCCCTGCACTTTCAATTTTGATCTAATAGGTCCAATTCGTTAATATTCTGTTATGGATTCAAGTTATAGTTAGATTATTTGTTGAAAAACTATTAATTTTTAATAGTATGACTCACTCCTAAATTGACTATGCAGACCACCTCGACACCACATCATAAAACATAGGCCATATATGAGCCACATTAACAAGTTAAATAACTCAATTGTCAGAAAACTATCAAATTGGACCTATTAGATCAAAATTGAAAGTGCAGGGGTGTTTTTGATGAAATTGGAAGTTCAGGGACTGAATTGATTTTGGACCTAAACCACAGGGTAGTAATTTGTATTTAGCCCTACCAAAAACGGTAACAAAAAAATTGTAAAAAATTCTGAAATTTTTCCTATAAATACCTACCATTTATTTTACCTCTCACACCCAAAAAATTATATTTCATACAAAGTGTTTCTTCCTCCTTCTATAGCTCTCTACTTCCAAATTTTTTTATATCCAATATGGCCGAACAAAGGGCAGATCTAAGTGGAGATGAAAATGCCGAATCCGGGACGAGATGGTTGAATGAGCGAGGAAGACATTCAATTGTGCAAGTCTTGGAAATATGTGAGCCAAAATCCGATTTTGGGTAAAGATCGAAAGAAAGTCAAGCGGTGGAGGGGCGTGAAGCAACACTATGCCGCAAATTGGAGTGGGAAAACCTGATCATCCCAATCTTTGATCGGAATGAAGGTGGAAAAATTTGACGATAGAACTCTTTGAGTGGCATTGTACATTAAGGCAAGCTCGTAATTGGTACAAGAGCGGTTCGAATGCAGTTGATGAGGTATGAATTTGTTGATAAATAATTTAATTCTTGATACATTATAGTTAAGAGTTAATTACTATTTACTCCCTATACTTATAGGGTTTCGTCGTTTCAGTCCCTGACCTTCGAATTTCACCTAAAAAGTCCCTGAACTCTCAATTTCCTCTCAATTCGTCCCTGCTGTCAAAAACCTCGGTTATCTTGCTGACGTGGCATTCATTTCACACTAAAATGACGATTATACCCTCACTTACTCTTTTTTTATTATTTATTTAGTTTTTTCTCTTTTTTTTTTCTTTTCTTTTCACCGCTTCCTTCGATTTATTTTTTCTCGCTCGCTCGCTCTCTCTCTCTCTCCTTCTGCTTCCAAAGAAGAAGCAGCCGCAACAGCAGCCCAAGAGGCGGAGCTGCAAACCCCAACCGGCCTCGTCAAGCCAGAAACCTCAGCCCAATTTAAAAACTAGCCTCCTCCATCTGACGTTCTGATAAACTTGAGTTAGATAGAGAGGAGTGGTGGTGCTTGCCGCCATGATGGGGATGATGGATGGATGGTGGGATGGCCACGGATGGACACCGGATCGGTCTGGTCGACTCGTCTCGGCGGCACGATGCGTATCCCGGTAGTCTCTACTCCGAAATACCGGTGACTGCAGCAAGAGGAAGCCGGAAAATTTCTGGGTTCGCCGGTGGGTTTTCCAGTTCCGGCCAAATCGCGGTGCCACACCTATATCAGAGTCTTCCTCTCGACCTCGCTGATCTATCCATGGTGTTTATTTGTTCAGATGATGATCCAAGTGAGAATCGAAAGGGGGAAGCTTTTGGGTTTTTACGGCAAGTTTCCTTGCTTTTCCGGCGGCTCCGGCCATAAACCACTACGCCGCCGTCATCACAGCCATAAACCACTCCAGCTTCGCCGGCCGGAAGCCCTCTTCTCTGAGCCCTCAGGTTCCAAGCCCTCACTACTTTTCCAACGCGGACGAGAGCCTTCTCCGAGTCATCGATGGATTCAGTGCGCCGAGGAGACCGATGATCAGGAGGTGAGATTTTGTTTAGGTCTGTTTGGGTTCTCAGAGATCGTTCAGAAATAAGTATAAGGATTAGATTTTGATGCTTGGGAATTGCCAGTATTGGTTAGAATTCATTTGGGTTTGTTCAGATTTTATGATTTGTGATTCTGGTTCTGTTGATTAGTGTTTGGATTATTTGGTAAGAACTAGATGATATTAGTTGGTATTATAAGAATTAATCTGTGTTTGATTTGGCTACTTTGATTGTATATGTTGGGAGTTGAGAAAAATTCAATAATGGGAGACCCTCTTTGTATTTATGCATGTAAGGATTTCAGACTGTGAAACCGACGAGAACTTATCAAGATGAAGAGATTGAGGTGGAAGTTCACATGCTTGATCTAAAATATGCACCCAGCTTCCGGTTATCGCCGCTCCCGCCGCCGAAATCCTTCTCGATGTGGACCCGAAAACCGCCGATATGTGGGCGGATCCGAGGAGGTATTGAAAAGTGTGGAGGAGGTGGTGGGGCAGAAGCGCCGGCGAGAGGAATGAGGGCTGTGATGGTGGTGGTGGCACTGGTGGGTGGTCGTTGACAATGGTTAACGGAAGAGAGAGAGACAGAGAGAGAGAGAGCTAGAAGAAGAGGTAAAAATAAAAAAAAGAAAGAAAAAAAAGAGAGGAAAAAATAAATATAAAAGAAAAAAGTGAGGGTATAATAGACATTTCACTGTGTAAGAGATGCCACGTCAGCAGTTTAACTGAGATTTTGACGGTAAGGACCAATTGGGTGAAATTAGAGAGTTTAGGGAGTTTTTAGGTGAAATTGAAATGTCAGGGACTAAAACGTCGACTCCCTATAAGTATAGGGAGTAACCAGTATTTAATTCTATAGTTAAATATTACTTGATAAATAATGTAGTAATTATAGTATCGTTATAATTGTAGTAATTGCTTTTCATTGTAATACGACCTACATTATAATTAAAATTACAACTTGATAAATAATGAAGTAATTATAACGGTGTTTATGTTTGTACTAATTGATTTTTATTGTAAACCGGTGAGATGCATTGTAATTAAAATTATTACTTTATAATAGTTAGTTAATTATATATAATGGCGTTTATATTTGTACTAATTGAATCTTTTATTCTTTTTTTAAATGACATAGTGTGATGAAGCACATAAATTGTGGCATGCTGGGATGATTAGAAAAGGGAAGAAAAAAAAATACAATTTTGGGAGTTTTGAATGTTACGAGGTTGTGGAGGGCTTTCAACAATTTAAAGACATCCCTAGCCACACAACTGGAGGAATATCAAATGAAGGAAGTCAACAGACGCACACACAACCAAGAGCTGATAATTCTCCCATCAACTTGGACATGGATGTAGATGAGGTAATTGCCGGTGAAACTGCAAATCCTGATGTGAGGCCTCAAGGAAGGAAGGCTGCGAAAGAAGCCCTTCGGAAAGGAAAGAAGGTAGCGAAGGATCAAAGTCCTTTGTTAACCGCTGTCGAGAGTATAGCGGGCGACCAAAAAGAGGTAACCGCTGGCAAGAAAAAACTCGATGAGGAATTTGCTCGAAGTCTACAAGAGGAAAATCAACGAGCATGTATCCGATTGCAAATCGATATGCGAAAAGAGGCATTCCGAATTCAAAATATGGAAGAGCGGAAAAAGGAGAGAGAAGAGCAAATTATGGAGATGGATACAAGTCAGATAACGCCAACTAAAAAGCATTATTGGTCAAGAAAGCAAAAGAAGATAGCAGAGAGAGAAGATCTTGAAACAAATGGTGGGTCAAGTTTTCAAACACCTTCTATGGGTGGATATTATCCGCAACCCAATTTTGGTGATGTATTCCCACAACCACATTTTGGTGGTGCATTCCCACAACCTCCTTTCCCCAGTTCATTCCCACAACCTCCTTATCTCGATGGATTCCCACAACCACCTTACACCGGGGGATTTCCTACACAACCTCCATTCACCGGTGGATTCCCACAAGCTCCTTACCCCAGTGGATACTATCCGCAACCACCTTACACCGATGGATATCCTACACAACCACACTTTTCACATTTCTCAACTGGTGATTCCACCAACCCTCACTCTAATGATGACCCTTCAAACACAAATTGGATTCCTAGAGAGGATGAGGATCACGATGAGAATAATTAGGTGATTATGCATTTTGTGTAATTGTATTGTACTTATTCCTAGTTTTTCAATTATGTAAGCAACAATTTTATGAAATAAAAGTTGTATTTGAAAATAGCATTTATTAAAGCACCCTTACATTAAAAATCAAAGCACACAAAAAACATAATACAAGCCAAATTAAAAGCACACATACAATAAGGAAAAAAAAAAAAAAGCAGAACTCGATCGGACCAACTTTGGCTAGACATTGGCCAATTATTCAAACATCTACCAGATCTAGATCTCTAAGTTGCCTTGAATGTTCCAGAAATGCTCTATCAGATCTTCTTGAAGGTTTGAGTGAGTGTTTGGACATCTAATGGCATCGTATCGATCCATGAATCTGTTGAAATGAACACCATCTCTACCAACAGGATCAAAGTCAGCACCGGTCGGTCCTTCCCAAACCGTAGCCAACCTAGGCCTCATATTGTTCTCCTCTTCTTCATCGGACTCCAATTCCTCATCGCTGTCCTCTGGTCTTTCATCCTCGACTATCATGTTGTGTAATATAATACAAGTCAACATGATGTATCGAAGGTCTTCTCTATCCCACCCACGAGCAGCTCCTCTAACAATACTAAAGCGCGGCTGTAAAATACCAAAACATCTTTCCACATCCTTCCTGTACCCCTCTTAAGCTTGAGAAAACTTCAGATCCTTGGGTCGTGTAGGCCTTGGAATTGTCGCCCATCTTGGATAGATACCGTCAGCGAGATAGTAGCCTAAATTGTGAATTCTGTTATTCACTTGAAATTGGATCTGAGGTGCTCTCCTAGCAGTAAACTCGTCAAACAACGAGGACTTTGCCAGGACGTTGAGGTCGCTGCATGCTCCGAGCATTCCAAAGAAGGCGTGTCATATCCATGTGTCGTACGATGCAACTACTTCGAGGATGATAGTGGGGATACGTTTTCGACCGTTGTATTCTCTAGCCCAACCAATTGGGCAATTCTTCCATTACCAGTGCATGCAGTCGATGCTTCGAATCATCCCAGGAAAACCTCTTCTCTCAGCTTTGGCGAGCAGTCTTCTGAGGTCTGTTGGAGTAGGAGCTCAAAGGTATTCTGCCGAGTACAGATCAACGATTTCTCTTGTAAATCGTGAAGAGTCTCGATGGAGGTAGATTTCGCCATCTGATAATACTTAGCGCATTGATCTGCCCCAGTACCGTAAGCAAGCATTCGTAAGGAACATGTGAGCTTCTGCTCCGGAAGTAGTCTGACTTTCTTGGCAGCATTTGATTTTTGAACAGAGTACCGATCATAGAGACAAAGGTCACCGGAGATGCAGTTGAAAACATTGTGACTCATCCTATAGCGTTTTTGGAATTCCTCATCACTGAAAACTGGACGTTCAACAAAGTAATCTTCCATCATGTTTTTGCATCTTTCTTCCCTAAATCGCTGCTCGTTTGGTGCACGACCTGGTCGGGAACCCCGTCGACTTTGAATAGCAGATTCAGCTTCAACTACTACTGCGATCACAATGACATTAGTCGCACACATCTCTTCATATTCATCTCGAGACTGTCGAAACTTAGCCCACAACCTCTTCATTGAAATGAGGGGAGGAGAGGAAATGTGTAACTCTAGAGATATGAAAAAGGAGGAGATTGATGAAGATCAGATTGTGTGTGAATGGAGTGATGTTATTTCCTCTATTTATTGATGTTTTTCACATCAAACATGACCCTCCAACTAGGACACGTGTCAACACATCAACATTCGTAATCTTATCCAAAATCTTAGATAAGATTATAGCAATTATATCCGTTAGATTGAATAGTATGCAAATAATCTGGTTCGTTCAAAGTTGTCGGTGGTTTCTTGGATCTGTTTTCAAAACAATTGTTGGTGGTTGCTTCACTCATTTCAAGAAAAATTGTCGGTAAATGTAGGTGGCTCACAATTTGTCCACCTAAAATTCTGTAAACTAGTAAATTGCAGTTTTGAGGCTCTGAATGATCCTGAAAGCCCGAAAAAGCCCACACATTGTGGCAAAGCGACTAACATCATTCCCTTTCCGAAAAGGTATAGCAGTCACAATTCTGACACCGAACACTAGATTTGCAACAAACCGAATTTTCCGATTTCACGATCAAGCTGCTCTTCGATCCTTGTTGCCATCCGTTCTACATCATTTATCCATAAATGTCCATTATTACTATCTATTTACATCAAATATATTTCAATTTTTTTTTTGAATAAAGGGCTAGTGCGGCTGCCCTCAAGCCTCGATTAATGAAACTGTCGAATACAAGGGGGGGACATGAAGCCTAAACCCCTGATTACAATAAGCATCTAAAGTATGTCCTGAAATAATATTAGAAATCTCTACATAAGACATGTATTCGAAGAAGCACCAACTAGCAAAAAGTGCACAATTAGCTACTCCATTTGCTTTAACATAGCAGTGACATAACGGAAAGATAACTCGATATGTAACCCGATTACAACATAGCATAATTACCAGCTTTAGCACAGCTTTCCTCCTATGTTGCCGCCAAAAAAGAAATCCGACGACACTTAGTCTCACCCTGCCACTAGGCGGTAGCGCCCATTTGACGAAGCAAATAACTCACCGCTGACCTAGAGTAGACAAGGCACGTAGAGTGCATACACAGGCACAAAACCCGATTAGTCCTACACAACTAATGTAGGGATTTATTACTCGCATAAAGCGACAAATAGCTAACCAACATAAATAAACTAAAACATAAAATAAACTTAGACCTATGGCAGGGCCCAGAAACTGAGCCCAAGCCCAAGCCTATATAGCTAGAGGATCAGAGCCAACATGACAAGCCCGGCCCAATACTATTTTAGCCACCGCCGATATCCTGGCACCTCCGTCGCACCTCCACCTATTTTACAATAAATAAATTAATAAAAAATTCTATGAACAGTAACTGACCGTTCAAGAAACAGAACGGGTGAAAACACATGTCCAGTGACAGTGAACAGTATCTTGACCCAGTGACCCAATAACCTTGACCTGTTGACCCAACGGGTGAACTTGCTCTGAGGTGCATTGCCACATCAGCTTCCTTCATTACAACTTTCAACTTCTTTCTCAGCTAAATTCGGATTGGCTACGGGCCAGTTTGGTACAGCTGTACTTATAAAATAAGCCGGCTTATGGTGTCATATGAGAATAATTGGTTGTCAAGTAAATCAAGTGAATGGTTGGTAAACTGGATTTTAAGTGTTTAAGGCATCTACAATGGTAGATTTAAAGTTCAAATTTTAAACTCCATGTAATCCTTATCCACTCGAGGTAGGGTTTACTACAAAAAAATGTTTTGAGGGCTGCTATTGCATGTAAGGGGATGGAAATGTAGTAATGACTGAGAGAAATCAATACCATCACAAATATTCCATTACTAAACTAGCAACCTATTACGACACAAATCAAATTTTTTTTTTTTTTGAGAAGAGACACAAATCAAATTTAAACAGAGTACAGATCTCAAATCAAAGCTTAATGTCTCAACATACAGCCTGTTATTAACTAAATATTACAAAATCAAAAGGATGAATTCCTATAACTCTATAAGACATTCCAGAACTAATACTCCCCGGATCTATGCCTCAATTTCTATTTCATAATTGAACCTGCATCAAAGACACATACACTTACATATAAGCATACAATACTGGTTGTTCTTATATAGGTACAACAATGGGTTTGACAGGGAGGTGATATAAGCAGACGCTAATTCTCAACTAATGACTGGTTCAGATTGTAGCAAGGCTATTGTAAAGTTCAGGGCTTCAAAGAAATTTCTCAACAGATCAAAACTTTATTACTGTTTCAAAACTTGAAAAAAGTGATGCTCCTACTAGGCTAGACAACACATAAGAGTTCAATTGAAAATGATCATGGAAGTAACTAATTAAACAGGAAACAGTTAGGAAAGAGCTGAAGAGTAGGAAATCGTTGGAAAATGGGGTTTTGGGAAAAACTTGGTATGCGTTCTTCCCAATCCCTCATATACCTATAACTTCCTATCACCCTTTGCTCCCTTTCCCTCACTCCTCACTCAAACAAAACCGTAAGAATAACAAGAAGAAAATGATTTGTATTGGATCTGCCTGGAATCAATTTCCTCTCGGTGCAACAAATTTTGCTGAATAAATTCACAGAATTCCCAAATCTAAAATTCTAATCAAATGTACACTTCAACACTAGAAAAAGTTACAAAATTTGCTGGAAATTGAAAAACTCTGTTACATGAAAGAAGCCACTCACCTATTTATAAGATGAAAAATCAAACCCACAAATCTATTGTTGATATTCCCAAATCAAAAGCACACAATGAAAACCTAATTAATCTGCAAAAAGAAATTAAAAATTGAAATCTCAAAAAAAAAAAAAGTACCAGGAGAACCATGATTGATGAACTTACTGAGATTTGAATGGCGTGGTGATTCACTACCACAAATCTGGCCTTTAGACACCATCACAAATGGTGTCTATTGGGTCAATGGGCACCAATCATTGGTGTATAACACCAATAGCCACGGTCCAGCCACCATTATCAGCAATGATTTCCTTTGCTGGCGTGACAAAGACCCAAGTACCCACTATCATTTTTTTGGTGTCTGCCATAATGGGTCCCACAACAACTTCATACCCACTAATACAACCTTTGGTGACTACATATATTCCATTTTAAAAAATATATATATATATATTTAAATATGTAAATACAAATTATTGTAAACAACTCTACAGGAGACTCCTTTCACTCTTCTTTCATCTGAAATAAGAACAATATATCATCTCTCTTGGTCCATCACTGAACTGCAAAAATATCTCTCTCCTGCAAGCAGCAAAGGGGCAAGTCAGCTTACTTGGCTAGAAATAATCACTATGATTTCACAGAGTATGCATGCTTAGGGAGTAATGCACAAACAATATATGAGGGTATAAAAACTATTCCATAGTATGCATGCTTCTTGCACTAAAATGAAAATGGCGCAAGTATCGTGTGCTAATATCTAGAGAAACATAAATAAGAAGGCATGGTTACTGTTTACAAATGGGATGTCAATGTAACTAGCTATATTCTCTTAAAAGAGATACTCAGAGTTAAATAGTAAGACTCAATTAAATCCTTCCTTTTACCTGCTTTAGCCAGACCCCATCCTTATCTCCGCTTTGCAGTCCCTTGAATATTGTTTCACCCAATGTAGAGATGTACTATGGATCATCAACAAGTGGAGTATTCTCATCGAAAGTATAACTGCAACAGATCCATTAACCAGTTTAACAATCATTACATAGCATATGTGAAGGGAAAAATACAAAAAAAAAAAATACGGAAGAAGCTATAATAGAAGAAAATGGAGGAAGCTGTATACCAATTGTATATGTGACTGGTCCTTCCATATTCTGATCAAACAGGCAACGTGCTTTCCCTAGCTGAATCCTATGTTTTTCACAACAGAGTTGATAAAAGCATCAACACTCTCCTGTGGAAAAAGTACAAGTCATTGCGTTAAATGGAGGGCTCCTACTAAGAAAGAACAAGAGTAAAGGGAAAGGCACAGAATATGCCTCCAAAAGGAAACAAGAAAAGCTCGCATTATACAAGGAATTTGGACATTCTATTCAACCTGCAGAGCAGCCTTTGAGAGAAAGCGAATGTAATAACAGCTGTTGCACGGCTAAATAGTCCTTTCGTCTTGGCCTCCAATTCAAAAGAGTGGGATATAATGCCACCTCTGGAAACCAGTATACAGAATTAGTAAATAATAAACAGAAGAAGTGGAAAGTAGAAACCATACAAAGCAGCAAGAGTCATATTAAACAGTTGGCACTTACACATCAAGCCTTTCCCATGACTTGAAAGCATTTGCCGCTGACGAAATCAAAGAGATCTTGAGGTCAGCTCTCATCACTCAAACTCACATCATACGCTGTTCTGCAAAAGAAACATGGCAGATCATGACCAAATTAGTTACACATAAGCATATATGTATGAAGAATCAAAGTAAAATAGCACATAAAATAAATTAATGTAATGAGAAGTTAAAACTTGCAAAATCAAAGAACATCCACAAGAAGCATTATCAATTACTATTTCTAAGTCCTCATCCATAATTCCAACCAACAATAATTCCAGTAAACCAACATAATAGAGAAAACAAAACATACCAAGCATATCTGGAAGAGGAAAACATCGGCATACATCACAATTCAACAAAACGTACCAAGCATATATGCTATTACAACTAATCACTGGCATGCAAAACTAAAGTTAAAAACATTATCTCACCAATATGCCTCTTTCATGCCCAGAAGAATAAAATTAAAAGATAAAATCTTAGCCATATAGCAAACCAGAAACAAAAATAAGCTACATGGATTCAGATCTATACCAAATCTAAATTCAAATCACAGTGACTGAACTCGTCATGGAGTCTGTATGCGTGTCAAGATAAACTCCAATTTTGTAACGAGGGAAACAAATTTGATAGGTTGCTGCACAAGCCCCAAATTCGAAACCCTAAGGTTGAAAAAATTGAAACCTGCGAATAAATTTGACAAAAGAAAATAGGTAAAGAGAAAGTGCATATGTGAGTGAAACTGCAGGAAATAAAAAAGAGACAATGGTTGATATGGATAGTTTGTAACAATTTCTTCAAGGTTCATATGATTAAAATACTCCTTCCCAATTGATGGTCTTTTCAATTCTCTCTGAACAGAAACCAATCACCATAAGAACTAAGCCAAAAAACATACAACACAAAGTATTTAAATACTAAACCCAATGAAAATATACAACTGAAGCTTACAATGATTCCACTATTAAAAAATCCTAGAACTTTTATGAGATTAATTAGAGAAATAGATGAACCAAACAAATTCAAATGTAACAATTCCATCACTTTTCTTCTTTCGTTCCAGCTATCTTTCATAGCAACTTTTTTTTTTTTCCCAGATATCACATTTGTTTCCCTAATGAATATGATATTGGCACTTACAGCTTCATATATTCTTCCGCTGTTAAAGCCGTGTGCAGGGATAAAATAAAAACAACTAAGACTAATTAAGGATCAAATGGTGGAGGAACAAAGATAAAATGGTGGAGGAACAAAAAAAACCATAGATGAGAATGAAAGAAGCCGACTGCAACAACAATAGAATAGAGAGCCACCACAACAAACTGTATCCAAGGCAAGTTGAGAGAGAACGTACGAACATGCAAAGGCGAAAATAACTAGATCCAATTGCAAATTGACTCACCAATCGACGACGACATCCAGAACTGTCGATCCTAGCTGGTCGAGTAGAGGGAGATCCAACGCGCTCGTATAGTTTGTAGATCGTTGGTTCCTGCGGCAGATGGGCTGACCGGTGACAATAACCGATGGTCGGAGACCATAGTTGCTGGTAAAAGAGAAGGGAGATGGGAGAAGGGGGGAGAGAGAGTTCATGTCGGCTTTCATTTTTGTTTCTGAGAACAGGGCTTTGCCCTTGCTTTGGTTGTAAACCCCTACTTATCTAAATAAAATTGCGTTTGGTGACTTTACCAAACACCAGCTTGTCCATTCCTTAAAATTTAAGAAGCTTACAAGTTCCCTCAATCCTGGCTAGGTCCTGATGTCTCATCCTGGGAAAATCGTTTTAGTCCACTCAGGCCTTGTCGAGATGAAAAGTCCAGGTATTGCAATCCATCTATCGAGGATGGTACTTCACTTATGGCTGTGCCACTTATAACAAGAGTTTTCAAATAATCCATTTTTCCTATATGCTTGCTCAATTTCTCAAATCTCGAACAGCCAGAAAGAACAAGAGTCCTAACAGAACGCAACTTATAAAAATCCTCCGGAAGGTCCTTGAGGTTAATGCAGCCTTTAAGATTTAGCAAGACAAGTCGAGAAAGATGTCCAATGGAACTGTCAATCTCTGGCAAAATCACACAGTATTTAAGGATCAAATACTGTAGATTTGGGAGTTGTGAAAAGTCTGGTGATTTTTCTAGGCACCGTGAATGACTGAGATTAAGTATCTCCAAATTCCAAAGCCGCTGTTAGACAACACCAAAAGAAGAACAAGGAAAAAAATCAAAAATCCACAAAGAAGAAAAGCAGAGCGTGATGTAACGTATTAAACCAGAGGGAAGATGTTTGAAAGTTTCTTAATATACCCTGGAATCCTTCCAAACTCGTGTGCGATTGCTGTACCGCAGGTCCATAGAAACCAGGTAACTTGTATCCAGAAACGCATTTTGAAGGAACAGTCCTCGCAAGCAGAGCCATCTTAACTTATTGGGAAGCTTGTTGGCGCGTCCGGTGAGTACTACATGCTTGAGTTGGAGCAATTTCAGTCCCCTCATGTTTCTAAATGCTTCTGTACTGAAACGCATTTTGTCAGATATTTGCAAATTTAGAGCGAGTCCTTCAGTCTCTTCAGTTCCCTGTTAACAGAAGGCACTAAATTAATAAAAAAGGATTATTCGCATGTGAGAATATGATGTATCCACAGGCGTGCGGCAGAGTCATGAATATACTACCACAATGAAATGACTGGATTACGGACACTAGAATATGAAATTAATGAAGCAGTACTATTAGAATTAGAAATAGGATGGCTTTGCGTAATTGAGAACCACCTCTTCACTATTAGTATTAGAGATAGGAATAGGATGCCTATGCTTGTCTTGATTGGGCTGGGAGTACTTACAGATTCATCTCTCAAAACATCTATTACATCTTCCTGACGCCACAATCTACTACGTCTTCCAGGGTGGTTCGGGGATTCTTCACGAACAATTTCTCTGCCCATGTCTCGAAGCAAATCATGCATCATTAGCTTGTCTTTTTCATTAATAGTTACGAGGCAACGTTCAGAGAGGACACTGATTTCTATTTCTGGAGAAAAACCACAGCCCTCAAGTATTTTTATGACATGGTTTTTGTCCATTCCAATGAAGAAAAAACATATGTGGAGGAATATGTGTCTCTGGCTCGCCTCAAGTGCATCAAAGCTTATTCTGAGCTTTGACTGAATTTTGCCATCAGGAAATTTTTCCAATTTCTTCAGTGTGCTATTCCAATCTCCTATGCTCCTTCCAAAGAGGAAAGACCCTAAAATTTCAAGAGCCAGTGGTAAACCTCCACAGTAAATAACCACTCTTCTTGAGAGTTCGATATAGTCTTCATTAGGAGAATAATTTTGAAAAGCATGCCAACTGAAGAGCTCAAGAGCTTCTTCTTCATTCATTTTTTGTGTCAGATGTATTTTATCCACTTTCACTAGTTGTAACAAATGTCGATCTCTTGTTGTTATAATAATTATACTTCCCAGACCAAAGGAATCACGCCTTATTGCCAATGCAGTCAATTGGTCCACATGATCGACATTGTCAATGATGACAAGTACCTTTTTGCTTCCAAGTCGTTCTCTGATCACATTGATTCCTCTGGAAACATCACCTACCTCTATCTTGGTTGGTTTTAAGACATCAGAAAGAAGTCTTTCTTGCAGTGCAATCTTACCACTTGAGTCCGTTGCTGTTTCCCTAACATCTGCTAGGAAACATCTACTGTCAAATTCATGATAAAATTTGTTATAGATGTCTTTGGCAACTGTTGTTTTGCCGATTCCACCCATACCCCAAATTCCAACCATGCAAACAGCATTATCTAATCTAACACGTATATATTCACTAATATCTTTAACACGATAATCTATTCCAACTGGATAGACAGCTAAATTCAAGTATGGGGTGGTCAGCTGTCTGCATATCTCGTCAACAATGCTATTGATAAACTCTGCTTCATGCCTGTCAATTAGATTCAGAAGCAGAACTAAGAAGTAGAAAGAAATCACCCCGTTGACTAAAGTTTAAAGGAGAAAAGAAGGACCAAACTGAAAAGATAGGAAGTAAAATTACTAAAATATATATATAAAAAAAAAAAGGAAAAAAGAAGAGTAATATTACCTATCAGCAATATCGAAGCCAGCCAAATCCGCCGCTCCTCTAAGAGCAGCTCTCCACCTAGCTATCTTATCTCTACCTTGATGTACTGTGGCTTCATGTCTCTCAAACGCATGAGCAAAGCTACCGGTCTGGTTTCTAACATGTGAAGGATCGACATGATAGAATATTGGGAAAACCCGTTGCCTTTGTGTTTTTCTACACTCCATGATCCGCACCAGCTCCTCGAGACACCAACTTGAATCCGCGTACTTTTCTGAGAAGACGATGAGTGAGATCCTACACCCTTGGATTATCTCCACCAAATCCTCCGCTATGTTTTCTCCCCTTCTTAGTCCCTCGGCATCCCTAAAGGTCCTGACTCCGGCACGAACTAGTGCCACGTAGAGGTGGTCCGTGAAGGTCCTCCGTGTGTCTTCACCTCTGAAGCTCAAGAACACGTCGTATGTGTAGTCAGGGAACTCCGGTGGCCATGAGGATGGTGGCCCCGATGGAAGCGATGGGGATGATGACGATGCCTTCATTGGAGTAAAGGGCTATGGATGCAGTGGTTTAGATTTGAGAAATGACGATGGACAATCGGTAAGAAGAGCAAGCTCAGGTCAGGTCAAGTAAACGGTTTGATTCCTTATTCAGAGGCATCATCAAGTTGATGGCTACGCGTTTCTTTCACCGGAAGTCAAGAAAAACAGACGACAGTGACAACGACCTTTTTTCTCCAGTTCTTGTCCATGGCTCCATATTGTTGGGGTTGAGCTATTACTCACCTCCTTTGATCCAAGCTTGCTGCCTTGTTATGCAACTGCTCTTCACAACTCCAATCAGGTACGTTGCCTTGATTAGCTTCTTAGATCAGTTGATCTTTATCTCCTGCACTCAATCACACACATACACCAATATATATTTGATATAGAAGTGATGGTATAAACACAGATGCAAGAAGATGATTTTGTTAAAAAGAAGAGGCTGCAGCACTCTCTGTTGCTCAGTCCTCTGTTCTGATATTTCTTGATCAGATTCTCTGTTTCTCTTAGAGTGTTGCAGCTGCTATGTTAGACACACCACACCTCTAAGTACAAAAGTCAAGGAGCATTAAATGTCTTACAACAACTTATTTAACTAGAGTTAAAAACTAACTAGCATAAGGTTAAAGTAAACTAAGCATTAACTTTAACACTCCCCCTTAGTGCTTTGTTTCTTGACTCCCAGTAACCCTCTGAAATACTGGAACTTGTCTTTTGGCAATGCCTTGGTGAAAATGTCAACTACTTGATCTTCTGTCCTGCAATATACCACATCAATTTCATTGTCTTCAACAGCATCTCTGATGAAGTGATGTTTGCGAGTTATGTAAATATATAATATATATATATATATATATATATATATATATATTTACAGCCCACAATAACTGCACTTAACTTTTCAGCTTTCACCGATTTTTAATAGACAGGAAAATAGACCAATAGATAAACATAACAAAAATGAGAGAATAGGAGCACTGTAGTCAAGCTCACTTAAGTAAGTTGGTCAATAACTACACTTAACTTTTGAATATCTGTTATACATCTGTATATAAACAGCCCACAATAACTGCACTTAACTTTTCAGCTTTCACCAATTTTTAATAGACAGGAAAATAGATCAATAGGTAGATGAACATAACAAAAATGAGAGAATAGGAGCACTGTAGTAAGCCTTTGAACAAAAGCTCCCTCATTAACTAAGTTGGTCTTAGGTTGTATGTAGCAAACAGGTATGCGTCATCTAGAGACAGTTCAGAACACTTTGTACAGTATCAAGAAGTCCTCTTCCAGTGTTTGGGGTTATAAAACAAAACCAACAGAATCCAAAAGATATCAAAATGTTACCTGGGTTTTGTTCTGAAAGTACTTTTAAGGTCGACCCATTAGTATCCTCTACGCTTTCCAAATTATCTCCCCTACGCCCTTTTATCCTGCAATGCAAGTCACAAATTGTATCTAAATCGCTTCAAATAGAACTTTGACTCATAGTTCTACAAAAACTGTAGTATCTAATAGAAACTCATACTGCATTAAAAACATGAAACAAAGAAAATGTCCACACCTGCTCTCACTTTCAACATCATCAGCTTCTTTATCTTCTTCATCTTCTTCCTCTGGTGATGGCTCGGAAGAACCGGAGTCTAGTTCTCTCTCAGGCAACCTGGCAAAGTCATCACTGCTAGAAGAGTGTACTGGAGACTCGGCAAGACTCATCTTAAATGTACATTGGCAATCGAATACATCAACAAATGTTCACCTCAAAGTTGACATAACAGAAGATATACACAAAGTACTTCAAAAACACCCCACAGGTAAAGGATCAAGATTTCTACAAGTAGAAATCAACAACCAAAAAAGGACATAACTTCTCAAACACTTATGCCCGCAGCAACACCAATATTTCTACTCGTAGAAATCAAGAACAAAGAATGTAGAAGGTAGCAATTCGATAGATTGAACGAGAATGAAAGAAGCGTAGAAATCGATTTGGGTGAAAGAAAGCAGTTGTACATACCTCCAACAATATGGAGTATTTGCTACATCACCATGCATAAGTAACACCCACTTTGGGACACCTACGAGACATGGAAAGGCCCAACCGAGACATGCATCGTGTAGCCCTATGTTCAGGCTACGCGGCGGTATCCGGAAGTCGCAAATCCGCCACCGGGAAGCCACCTTCCCGCCCTTGCCAACATGCCCTCACAACTAGGCTTTCTAGACTAGAATTGTGTGGTTGCTTATCCCACATCGAAAAACATGTAAAGGAAGAGCATTCCTTCATCTATAAAAGGAATGCCTCCTCCCACAACTCAACACATTCATTCATCCCATTACATACTTTGTAATCTTGTTAGGCCGCAAGGCTCGACACACTAGTATAGCTTTCAAGTGGACGTAGTCTCCCGCTCATGCGGAGGCGAACCACTATACATCTTGTGTCACTCTCTCTCTCTCTCTCTCTAAAGCTAACTAGAGTCCCCTCGGATTTCTAACGTTAACATTGGCGCCGTCTGTGGGAAGCCAACACATAGGCTTCGTCACCTACCACGAACTTTGACCCGAAAGTGTCGAGTCAACGCTCATTCAACATCAAATTAGGGCTGGTCAACGCCCGGCGGGGATGGTCAAAGCCCGACGGGGTTGGTCAACGCCCAGCGGAGTCGGTCAACGCCCATCAAGGCTTGATCAACTTTTGGTCAACGCCCAACTCAAAAAAGTCAACGCTGGCAAACAAAAAAAAAAAAACAAAAAAATTTCTGCCAATTTGCTCTGGACACCCAGAAAAATTCTCTTGGCACCCATCTCCATTTTCAAATCTGCATTCGGTCTCCGCTAGGCGAGATCGAGCCTCCGCTCCACAAAGCTCAGCCGGACTTGTTCCGCTATACTTTATCAGCGGACATACTCCGCCCAACCCTCCTTCTCAGCATCCCCAGCGCCTTGCTCCGCCCAGTGCTGCACCGCCCGGCTCTCCCCTGCTCCGCTGCTCGCACAGCATCGCTCCGGTCTCAGCTGCAGGCTGCAGCGCCGGTGTGCAGTCCCCGCTGCGAGCTCCCTGATTGCAGGTTGCATCTCCGCCGGACTCTAGCAGCGGACTCCGCTCCACTGAACGAGAGCTCTCGCCGGCCATCACCGCTTGGAAACTCCGGGCAACTTCCGCCCAACCTGCAGCTCCAAGGCTCCGCCCAGCTTCGCCGCTGTGAGCTCCTCCGCCCAACTCCGAGGCTCCGCCCAACCTGCAGCTCCGTGGTCTCCGCCAAGCTCCAGGTGAACGCCAAGCTCCGCCGAGCCCCACCGCTAGCCAAACACCACAAAAGGCCACCGCCGGCAAAACATCCGCCAGCAACTCACCTCCGCTGGACAATGCTACCGCTGACCAAAATTTCTGCCGCTAGCACACCAAAAAGCGCCAGCAGCACCAGCGGCCTCCATTCAGCCACCCTCCGCTGGAAAATCATTCTGCCACCGCTAGGCCTTATAATCCTCCGCCGCAATCCTTGAAGACACCCTCTTCACTTGCAGTCACAAGCAACTCAAGGCCCAAGCCGACGCTATCACCCCAACGCCAGCAACAATCACGGCAGCGCCAGGCGATATCCGCCAGGAAACTTTGAGTCTTTATGGCAAAGCTAAGTTTCCCTCGATATATACTTCTCTCCTTACTGATGCAAGCACCACGTGCTTCTGCTCTTTGCATAATGCCACCTGCCTGCACTGCTGCACATACAGTTCACATATATAAATATTTATGTATGGGCCGCTTATGCCATCACCTATGGACACGTACAAGTCCTGTTAGGATAGTTGTCAAATGAACAATTATATGTTTAATTCCTTTGTCAGTTACCTCTCACACAGGTGTGGACCATTCACATATGCCACTAAGTATTGTCCACTTCAATTCAAACACATGCATATAATCATATATGCGGACACTTTTCTTTCTTGGTGTATATGTGTGTATATATGCATGACCTACAACATGGTCAAACGCAAAACACATATAATTATTTATGCTCCTGGTCAATTCATTAGTTGCACCATAATCCATATATGCCCTCTGCTCATACTTCTTGCAAAGCCATATATTATCTCATAATTAATATAATGATAAGTGCACGAGCTGAGTATGATTCATAGCATGATATACTTGTCCGCTAGGCTTCTCTTGCCTCTCAAATCATATATTTCCTGAGATATATATCAACGCCACATAGTTGAGTTAGTTATTGTGTGAGAACAATGCACCCTTTGCCTATTTGCACATGGTCAGCCAGGGCACTTGTCACGGCTATTTTACTTACACATGCTATTTATGCATAATTTATCTGTGAGTTCCATTTTTGGGCTATTCAATTCAAACGTGCATCTGGTGCTCGTCAAAATTCAAGTCTTTACATCTACGCATGTTTACAACATGCATGTGTGTATATGCTAATTAACGCCATGCATATATGTGAAGCAATCATATCACTGTGATCACCACTATGACATTCTCGCATGTCACATTAAATATCTTTGGCATATATATATTTAATCAATTTAATTATATGGAAAGAGTACTAATTGCTTACTGTATCTTATGCTAAGGAAACATAATCACCGATCACCTTTCCGATTAGCGAAATCATCTTCCTTCTACTAACAAGGAACTTCACCGGAGCAATGGAGCGTCATGCTTGAACAACTCCAACATGATTTGGGTACTTACATTGATTCCAACTCCAACTCGCTCCAAATCGGCATAAGATAAGTAACTATATCTTTTACGCTCTTACAATTAGAGCTACTACTATGCCAATACCATGCTTTTACTACTTCTAAACATGCTTATAGAATATCACACTTGATATATCTTTACATGCTTCCGTAAACTTTTAAGCATGCCTACAACATTTCGTAGATTTGGCAACATTTTCTAGGTCTCACATGCTAGATATGCCATGCTTCTTATACCGATCTCAAACGATCTCTAGGCATGTTTACAATAATGCAAAAATGTTATTAGCAACTTTACTACAAGTACATGCTATACACATATGCCATGCTTCTATTTTAATTGCAACTCAATTAGATAAACATGGGACGCTCATACAAAATATTATTACTTGCTCTGTGTTTATCATTTTTCATTCAACCGCCAAGCGGTAAGGCAACGCCTCATAATGACAATGACCGCTATGCGGCATTGCAGTCAAGTTTCTCCTCCGAGAAATAGCAAATGGACTAGTTAACACAGCCCACGGCAGCCATTGATCCGGCAGTTAACCCTGACGCTTGGGTACCAAAGATTGGGCTCGCTACCCAACACCCTCTGCTCCGCGCAGCTCCCCTCATCAAACAATTTTCCGACCATCCGGAGGTCTATAGCCAGGAGTGGGGGACTCCTCGCAGGGCCTGGCAGGGGCCCACCCGAAAGGGCAAAAGCGTTCGCTCCAACCAATTCTAGATGGACGACGCACTCGCACTAATTATGCTTGATATACGGCACAAAGCTACGCTTTGGTATCAACCCGCAAGAACACCCTCCTTGACTGGGGACTTCGGGGACTTGTACATACAGCCCAGCATAATTAGCAACGGTCACGCTCATGTTTCAGGGCATCACCTCGAGTTACCCGTTAATGCGCCGCCGAGCTTTTCGCGCTCGTGCCTCAGCCGCACTGCCGCGCTTTCACGCTCTCGCCTCAGCGGCAACCGACGAGCTTTCGCACCGCCGAGCTTCCGCTCACGCCTTCGCGGCACCCTTGAGCTTCCCGCTCATGCCTTCCCGGCAACCCACGAGCTTCCCGCTCATGCCTTCCCGGCACCCCGAGCTTCCGCTCATGCCTTCCCGGCAACCCTTGAGCTTCCCGCTCATGCCTTCCCGGCAACCCACGAGCTCCCCGCTCATGCCTTCCCGGCAATCCTCGAGCTTTACGCTCACGTCTACTCGACACATCACACGTTAATGGAACATTGAAGTTTTCTACCATCTGTCGTTTACCGACCGTGACAAATCAAATTCTTTTCGCGTTCCATTAATACGAGCGAAAACCAAAGACACAACCGTACGTGCGGTCATCGTTCATGAGTCACAAGCGCTTACCTTCGCACCGCTCATGCAACTTACATTTATCATATGCAATCCATACGCTCACACGACCATACGCGTTCTCGAGTTTGTACGCCATAATCGATCGTACTCGGCACCATTCGCGTATATGCATCAACATGTATCACGCACCTCATACGTTTACATATGCCAACGCATATCCATACAACTCACATTTGTTGCCCAATGCAACGAGCATTCTACGTATGCCTGTTTTTTGTCTTTGTTGTGCAGGTTAACGAGTCCCTTCTTGCTTACGGAGTTCGGGGACTTGTAGGGGCTCCGTACCGCCCGGTTACTTATGCTTGATGACTTCATGATTTGAACTCCCCAACCAAGAAGCTCCTCTTACTTGGGGACTTCGGAGACTGGTACATACCTCCAACAATATGGAGTATTTGCTACATCACCAAGCATAAGTAACACCCACTTTGGGACACCTACGAGACATGGAAAGGCCCAACCGAGACATGCATCGTGTAGCCCTATGTTCAGGCTACGCGGCGGTATCCGGAAGTCGCAAATCCGCCACTGGGAAGCCACCTTCCCGCCCTTGCCAACATGCCCTCACAACTAGGCTTTCTAGACTAGAATTGTGTGGTTGCTTATCCCACATCGAAAAACATGTAAAGGAAGAGCATTCCTTCATCTATAAAAGGAATGCCTCCTCCCACAACTCAACACATTCATTCATCCCATTACATACTTTGTAATCTTGTTAGGCCGCAAGGCTCGACACACTAGTATAGCTTTCAAGTGGACGTAGTCTCCCGCTCATGCGGAGGCGAACCACTATACATCTTGTGTCACTCTCTCTCTCTCTCTCTCTCTCTAAAGCTAACTAGAGTCCCCTCGGATTTCTAACGTTAACAGCAGTAAAGCACGAAGGAAATCAAGAAGCACAAGCATTTGTTTTATGAAAAGGAAGGATGAAATGAAGTAGTGAGTGTACCGTGGTTGCGAAAGACAACAGTGATGGGGGGGGCTCCTCAAATTTTCAAGCTTTGGAAGAGAAACAGAGAATAGGAAGAAGAGCCTGAAAGCCCGGAAGATACTGAAAGCGGGTTAGAATGGAAAACCAAAACGATGTCGTGTTTCTGTTACAAGAGGAAAAAAAAAAAAAAAATTCAATCTTTGCTTTTATTCTTTTCATTTTCTTTTCAGTTTTTGGGTTGGGTTGCACTTGATTTGGTGATGTAATGAGAATCCTTGTTTCCTTTCAATGATTTTTTTTCCCTAGACTTACTCAATACAACTTAAATCCTTCAATTTATACAATTTGCAAATTGCAATGTTGGTGGAATAGATCAAGACTAGTTTATTCAATGTCTAGTTACCTTCAACTTAAATCCTTCAATTTATACAATTTGCAATGTTGGTGGAATAGCTCAAGCTAAGGCTAAGCCTCAGCTAGTATATATCAAACTAGTTTATTCGATCAATGTCTAGTTACGTACATTTACATGTTGTAGATGAATTCTATTGTAGTAACTTTCGTTTGGTTTATGGTATAAAGTAAACACAACTTTGTTCAATGAATGCTATCCATCAATGAATTCTATTAATTCTAGTTTATTCGATTTCCATTTTTTTGGGTTTATAACATGTTATCCATCTAGAAATTCCTCCCATCTAAATGCATGTTGTACTGGTTGTTTTGTAAACAAAATTCTAGGCTGAAGAAGAGATTGCACATAATTGTTAATGCACTTTTGCATCTTCTTGAATTGTGTTTAGCAATGTCATCTTCCCTCTTTTGGAATCTAGAACCCCAATCAATAATGAATTAAATGAGTATATCGATTTAGTTTAATATGTGGGTGTAGTTTGTTAGACGCCATGGGTGCTTAATTAATTTGAAACGAATGTTGTGCTCATCATGCATTCTTTGTTGCTATAGGGGAACAGAAAGGAGACGCGATTGTTGGGTATCCTGTCTTTTGTGCATCTCGGAAGGTGTTATTTGAAGGGTGTTTTGGATGGTGCTCGTTTTCTAGCTGTGGTAACAGCTCATTTTGTACGAGGGGAAGGTCAGCAACGACCTCGGACAACCATTTTGATAAAATTTGCTGAAGAGGTGACTGTTCACTTTTTCTGAATTAGAATTTCATACACAACATTGGAGTTTCAACTGCATGGGCAGTTGGATGCATTTCAGTTAGATTTGATGGGAGTGGACGTGCCAAATTGCCAATTTACGTCCACTGACCCTGTGCATTTGAAAGTCCATCAATTTTCACTCCCCAAATATATTTAGCACAATGCTAGAGGTCATCGGGAGCTCACTGAACTTACGATCATCAACACCCTTGTCATTGTTCTTGTTGAAAGCCAAAATCAAAATCCGGAAAACCTAGCGGAAATCAAAAAGTGCGAGAAGTGACCTGAATAATCAATGGCTTGGGGTTTGGTGATTATGTTGAAGGAGATTTGAGTTTTGGTTGGAACAGAGAGATGTCTAAATATAAAAAGTGTTTGACAGTTTTGGGATAAAGCGCTCTAAAAGCCGTTCCTTGCTTTCATTGTATTATTGTAACATCAAGGAATGACCAAAGTTTTAAATATCGGTATCTTCATATCTATCGGTACTTTGAAAAAGATCGAGTGATATCAGAAATATAGGGGATACAGGATAACAAAATGCCGTTTTTGAAAAAAAAATCAATTTATTAGAAATTTAGAATTACATATAAATACATATGAATGTCAACTTCATCTACATCCAAAAAGAGACTCTAGGCGGTTGAAAAGTCACTCACTGGTCTACGAAAATGCAATAATCAGACCAAGACATATAACTCATATAGTGCGAATTGTAGTGATGAATATGATAATTATAGATCTCTTTAGAGCTGCCGACTGTTTCCTCTATAAGGGGATAATAAGGATGAACTCAACTGGATGACTGATCATATACTTCTCCATATTGATTATATCCATAAGCATCATAACCAAATTTATTGTTGCCTTCATGAGATTCATTTGAGATCCCACTGCGCTCTGTGCCTAAACTGATAGAGTCAAAACTTAAGGCAATTGAAGAAACATCAGATGGGGTACTTTGATCATCAATTGCACCTCTAGTCCTCCTCCCATATCAGGTCTTCTCTTTAGCACCATGACCAGCTGTTCTCACTCTGTGGTCTTCATCTTGGGTGGTATGATCAAAATTACCTTCACAGGTAAATTGGTTTAATCCTCCATCCACAGAAGATTGTCCATATTCATATATTTCACCTCCACCACCTATTCCTCTTCCACCCTCTCCACCATCATCAGAACTATCTGGAGTTGCTGTACCACCCCACGCATCATCACTATCTGAATTATCTTCTGAGTTTTTAACAACTTCTTCAGATAAGACTCTCTCTACGTTGATTTCAGCATTAGTTGCAGTTTCTACAACTTGTGGAAGAGGTCTTGACTTCCTTCTGCAATGTCATTTGACCTCATTTGAATAATTGAACCTTTATCTTCTTTCTATTATTCAACTACAGAGTTACAAACTACATACAGAGTTACAGACATAGTCATAGACTACACAGTACCAAATCTCTCCTCACACAGATTTGCATTTAGAGAATTACTTCTCACCCAAAATCGCCTTGAGGGTATTTCTCCTCACCTAGATTCGCCTTGAGGGGATTTTCTACTCACCTAGATTCACCTTGAGGGGATTTCTCCTCACTCAGATTTGCCTTGAGGAGATCTCTCTTCACACAGATTTTCATTTAGAGAATTACTGAGTTTTTTTTTTATATCAAATTTTACAAATATTTCTTCACTTTATCGGGGATATATCGCAAATATCTAATATATCGGGGATATTTGACGATGTCGGAGAAATTTCGGTCCGTCGAAAAAAGGAAATATCGGAAATATCGGAAATATCGCAGATATTTAAAACCTTGGGAATGACTAGTAGTAAGGTAAAGGCAAGAGAGTTGGTGTTCATGTATGTCGGTGTTTATGTATGCCCCTACTTGATATCTCTTAACCATTTTGCCCTTCTATTTTTTGTATTTCCATTTTCACTATTTTATTTGTTTTTGGTACTAAGAGTCTCGCTTTATTCAAATGTGGAATCTCTTCCAACAAAAAGAAGATTAAAAGTAAACTGTAAAACAAACACTCTCCCGGAGCCGAGGGTTTTTTATTGGAGCTAATTGACCATGTAGGTATTTTGTTTCCTTCTTGAGAGGGGAAGCAACATTTCATTTTCTATTTCTTTGAGATGGGAAGTAGTTGACTATCTAACATAAACTATTATTAAATTACGCTTTTAAATATTTTAAAGATTTCTAAATAGGCTGAAAATTTGCAGAATTGATATATGTTTATAGATGTAAAACTTGAGTGGTTTAGATCAATAAAATGTAATTGAAAAGTGGTTCCCGTAGATGTCTTAAACTATTTAAAAAGAATATAAATCCTTTAGTGAAAAGTCATTGCATTCTTCACCAGCTTATAGAGATATTGTGAATACCACTCCAAAATAAAGAGAGAGAAGCTATTCAAGTATTCAAAGTAGGAGAGTTTTAAATCCTGATTTTGACGTCTTAGTCTATCCCATAACATGAAATCATTTTAGACGTACGTGCATAAATACAAGATCGAAGATATGCATACTGCCCAAATGTTGTCATTTCTATTCCAGAACTTACGCTTCTAACTAGATGAATATATATAAATTAACCTTTGATTGAGGAGCAGAAGTTAATAATTCATCTTTGATAACGTACACCAATCAATGCATTTCTGGCAAAGAAACTAATTAGTTAGTTATTGCATCGGCATAGGGATATGAACAATAATAAATAAAGTCAGTATGGGCATGTGCAACGGTGTATTTGTAGGCGATTTTTAGATATGCGTATGATATAATGCTAGTAACCAATCCAGAAGCGAAGTAAATATCACACGCATACTGTGATAGTCGCCTACAATGTGAATTGAGATTGAATCTAATCTATATCTCTTTACCGAAGAAAAAAATTAATGCGAGCTGACTAAATCCATGAGAGCAATAAACTTGATCAATATTAATTTGCAGGCTGGTATTCACTTAGTATATAGTAGTCATCAAAAGGAGATATATTGATAAAATCATATTAAAAATCATATCGATCACAGAGAAACAAAAGCAATCTTGTAATACAATATATATATATATATATATATATATAGAGAGAGAGAGAGAGAGAGAGAGCAATGCATGTACTCATATGCTTATATCATACTAACTCTGAGCAACTAGGTTTCCTTTGAATTAATCATTTCACTTTTGTATCTGACCTTCCCTCCTGTTCCATGCTACTGACTTTGTTTGATAAAGCTTTTCGATTCTTCTGAAGCTCAGTCGGGAGCTTAACGTCAGTTGCCAAACCAACAATTTCAAGAAACCTTATCAGATACCAAGTAATATCAATTTGCCACCATTCAAAACCTTGTCGAGCTGAGTACTCAAAAGCATGGTGGTTATTGTGCCAACCTTCTCCATGAGCTAGCAATCCAAATAACCTAAACAACACAATTTATTATATAATTAAATCACCGAGAAACATAAACATGAACGATGTACATAGTAAAACTACAATATGTAATACTATTAATTACCAATTGTTTTTGGACAAATCACCAGTATCCCATACTTGGTTTCCCCATATGTGGCAAATCGAATTTATCGAAAAAGTTACATGGAGAAAAAATACCGTTCTCACAGCCTATAAAATTATAATAAAAACAAAAAGAAAATAAGCAATAGTTAACTATTGGTTAAATAGAAAGGACGATGCATTTAGAAATTAGAAAAGGTAAGAGAAATTCTATTACCAGTGCCCAAACTAAATAGGGCATTCCTCCTATGCGATAGAGTACAACTCCACAAGCAATACAGTGATAAGGGTACGTGTAGTGAAGAAACTTATAGTAGCTTTGTTTTTTCAAATCTCCAACATTGTATAGCCGTCCATCATACTGCACAATTTAAGTTAATGAATATTAAGTACGTGTTAGTTCAACCAAAAAAAAAAAAAAACTCAACTCTTATTTGTATTGGAAACAGTGAGTGAGGAGATCAAACATGCAGGAGACTTATACATACACTTCCAAAACGTTTACGAAAATCAAAGATCCAACCAATGTGACTAAACCAGAAACCCTTAAGAGGGGTATGAGGGTCGCTCGGGGTGTCCGTAAACTGGTGGTGACTCCTGTGCGAGCTAACCCATTCAAGAGGACTTCCCTATAAAACCGAAAACCAACTCCATAACTTTATAAATTACGTACAGAAAAAGCTTCAGCTTTTCCGATGTGAAATACATAACAATTAAAACAAAAAATGAAATTTAGGGTATGGCTGAACCTGAAGTGAATGAACGGCGCAATAGGCGAAGAAGTATTCGAGCCATTTGGGAAGCTTGAAGCTTTTGTGGGCGAGATTTCTATGGAAAGATAGAGTTATTCCCACACCGGTGACATAGTAGAGTACTACCGCCAACCAAAATGCTGACCAAGTGAAGTAAAATGGAGCCAGAAGAGCAAGGAGATGTATAGCAGTAAGGGTGAAAACACTAGCTATGTCGACACCGTTCCATTGCCTCCCCAGAAAATATACCGGCTTCTGCACCACCCAAAGTAGCCTTGCCATCTTCTTCAAGCTAAGCTTATATTAAGCTATGTTGCTTCTTTCTTCTGTAGTTGTGTATGAGTGTGTGCCCATATATATACACACGCACACGTACATATTATAGCGAATGTAGGTGGAAGCTAATTATGGGAGCTGCTCGTTAGATTGTGATATTAATTGTTCATATTCATTACAGTATTGGACTGCATGTCTGCATTTACTTTTCCATGGTTTGAAGGGGGTTCATTTTTGCCTTAATTAGTCGAACCATGCATCATTTTTTTTGGGCATCGACTCATTAACTTCTTTCTTTATTTGGTAATTGATACGTACAAAACTATTAAAACGAGTTGAATTTCTGGCAGTGGCCTTCTTTTTCTTATCGGGTGCATGTGCTTGTGTAGGTGAGGCTAGTATTGGTGTACCGTATACGTCACTAATTCTTCCAATCTGTACAAGTCCATATCCTTTTCTCTTGGGTTGAATATGTAAACCGTAACGAAGAAAAAGGAAAACTTATTAATTATGTACTTGGAGATTCAATAATTTTGCTGTTAGGTTATAAGTATCCAACCTGCAGATGCCGCGATAGAAATCATTGTCAGACTTGGTTATGGTTGGTGGTTGGTCGAGGTACAGATCGATCATTCAGAGAGTATCAAGAGTTGCAGCCTATATAGAGAGATCGACTTACATAGTGTAATTATTCTATGGTCGCAGATGTCATGTGGTGGTCTGAGTCAATAATATTACTCGAATTTAGTGAGGATCGGGCAGCGGGGTGAAAAAAAATTAAATTAATAGACCAATAAGAAATAAGTACAAATCATATGGACCAATGACATCAATCCAGACCACCATGTGTACAATGATCCGGGATCGTATTACAATTTTCCCTACAGAGAGTACTGCAGAAGTAGTTATGATTTTGGCTCCATGAGCAATGGGGATACCAATTGCTAGTGTAAAAACCTCAATTTTCATATTAATTTCATGTATTATTCGTAGAATTAATGAACGTATCATTTGCTCGAATTGTAGTGTAAATGCCTTGTTCGATTTGAATTATCGAAAAAATCGAAATTGTTCGTACGTTTTAGAAGCTCGAAACGTAGATTCAAAAGTTGATTTTTTATACTGTTGGAATTTGGGAAAACTTCATGCATGAAAGTCGTAGAGCGCATTGATACGAGTTCGTGCATATGCGGAACACAAAAATCGGAGTTTGTATGAAGAAGTTATCGCATTCGGGAAAAAATTCCATTTTACTATAAGGACGAAATTTTACAAAAATTGCAAAGAAGGACAGATTTCCAAAAATGGAAACCCGTCCCTCTCTCTCTCTCTCTCTCTCTCTCTCTCTCTCTCTCTCTCTCTCTCTCTCTCCCCAAGCCCAAGTAGCCCCCTCCCCTTCGCCGGTCGATTTCTCCGCCGTCCGGCCACCGTTGGCCACGAGACAACTTGCAATAGCTTCGCTTCTGTGATGACCTGGATTTTCGTTATTTAATTTTGGTAATTAATAATGGACCAGTTGTACGAATAATTGTTATTGTGCTTTATTCGTAAGTTGTGTGTGAAGTGGAATGGTTTTCGTACGTATAATTATTCGAATTTCATAGTTTAAGGGGTCGTGCGAAGTTTGACTTTTTATATGTTGGTGGATTTTGGTTGATTTATGAAAACAATATGCATGATTATGCTCATTTATTGTTTTGTGTTATGGCTTTTCGGAAAACAATGATTATGGAAATATTGATTTCGATTGTTTTGAAAAGCGTTGAGATTTGTGAAACATTTTGAGTCATGTGCAACTTCTTTAATGTTTTATTCCAAGGGACTGAAAAGTTCGAGGAGTGAAGGTCTATGACCTTGGGCAAAATATCAGGTAATCACGTCTTTGGCCGGATGAGTGGTTACGAATTCAGTTAGAGCTCTAGTTTGTCTGCCATTTGTGTTTCATGGGGTAACGGTGCAAGGTATTTTTAGGGAACAAGGTGTGAGTTGCTTCCTTATTAACGGTTTTTAAGGGGACAAGGTGTAAGTTGTTTTCCTTATTAACGATTGATAGAAATCAAGGTGTGAGTTGCTTTCTATGTTACTATTGATAGAAATCAAGATGCGAGTTGCTTTCTATGTTATTATTGATAGAAATCAAGGTGTGAGTTGCTTTCTATGTTACTATTGATAGAAATCAAGGTGTGAGTTTCTTTCTATGTTACGCTTTGATAGAAATCAAGGAGTGAGTTGCTTTCTATGTTGCGTGCTTTTAAGGAATCAAAGTGTGAGTTGTTTTCCTTATTTCCGGTGTGAGTTATGTTGATTGTTTTGAGTTACTCATACGAGCTTTCACAAGCTTACCGGGTTTGTTGTGTGACAACCTGGTGCACTATTCAACAGTGTAGGGGTTAATCCTGCAGGTCAGGATAATCGTGGCTGAAGCTGGTGTAGCTACTTGCAGCTTAACGGTAGGAAGCCAATTTTGTGACTTTACCATTATTTGGACTTTTGTTGTAGTAAGCTCTGAGAAGCATTTACGTTTTATTTTGTTGTTGACAATTTAATTCGTAAGCTTATGTAATATATGACTCTGGAGCGGGTCAATATTGACATAGTGGGTTCAGGGCATCAATATGTATGTAATTTAAAAGGGAAAAAAAGTTTCCAGGTATTTGGTATTGATGATTGAACGATCACGCATGTATAATTATGGGATTGTATATCGATTTTTAATTGTGTTAAAAATCAGGGGCGTGACAGCTTCATCCTCAACGTGACGTCTGTGGTAATAATCAAGCACAAGACGAGCCGTAGACGGATCAGCAAGGTCGTGAACCTCCGCGGTGGAGCTGCAAATCACCTCCATCGGTTCTCCCTCCTCTGGCCACCATAGCCGGTGTTTCTTGAGGGGTTTTGTAGCCCAGAAGCTGAGGAAGGTTTCTCCCAAGGTAGCTTGCAACGATTTCAAGTGTGGAGCTCTAATCAAAGGATTGAATTTCTAGGGTTTCAATCGGCCTCTTTTGTTCCAAGGTAAAATTCGATCAATTGGCTTATAATTTGACTTTAGTGTAGTTGAGAAAGTTGTTGTACATGTTGTGAAGAAGATGGTTTAGGAATTGTGGCCAAATTTTCCGTTTCCGGCCACTTCCTGCCACCTCAGGAACAGTTTATGTTCCTCTTTTCGATCTACACATCAATACGAACATGTCGATATATAATACATAATTTCGGTTTCGATCAGTGAGGATCAGACCTTCCGATCGACTTGTAATTTTGATATGATGATCGTAGAACTGTTCCGATGATTTTGTGTGGTCATGAATGAAGATCCGACCGTTGGATCTTCGTATAATTGTGAAATGACGATTCAAAGTGCGATCCGTGAGGATCCGATTGTTGGATCATCGTATAATTTAGATCCAACCATCAGATCATCGTATAATTTGGATCCGACCGTTGAATCATTGTATAATTTGGATCCGACCGTTGGATCATCATATGATTTAGATCCGACCGTCAGATCATTGTATGATTTAGATCTGACAGTCAGATCATCGTATAATTGTGTTTTG